>NW_027363834.1:0-433010 GCF_046119375.1 Phyllobates terribilis
TCCTGCTAATCCTAGCAGGATAAAGAAGATTCAAAGAGAGTGAGATGCCAGCTCCTTTCATTCAGTCAGTAGCTTCAAACATTTCTGGTATATGAAAAACATGTTTTTCAATGGCAAAAATCAATGAATATTGTAAATGCACAAACAGTAATATCTCCACATTGCAAGGTGCAATTCTGAAATTTTTTGCTTTTTCCTGCTAATCCTAGCATGATAAAGAAGATTCAGAGTGAGATGCCAGCTCCTTTCATTCAGTCATTAGCTTCAAACATTTCTGTTATATGAAAAGCGTTTTTCAATGGCAAAAATCAATGAATATTGTAAATGCACAAACAGTAATATCTCCACATTGCAAGGTGCAATTCTGAAATTTTTTGCTTTTTCCTGCTAATCCTAGCATGATAAAGAAGATTCAAAGAGAGTGAGATGCCAGCTCCTTTCATTCAGTCAGTAGCTTCAAACATTTCTGGTATATGAAAAACATGTTTTTCAATGGCAAAAATCAATGAATATTGTAAATGCACAAACAGTAATATCTCCACATTGCAAGGTGCAATTCTGAAATTTTTTGCTTTTTCCTGCTAATCCTAGCATGATAAAGAAGATTCAAAGAGAGTGAGATGCCAGCTCCTTTCATTCAGTCAGTAGCTTCAAACATTTCTGGTATATGAAAAACGTTTTTCAATGGCAAAAATCAATGAATATTGTAAATGCACAAACAGTAATATCTCCACATTGCAAGGTGCAATTCTGAAATTTTTTGCTTTTTCCTGCTAATCCTAGCATGATAAAGAAGATTCAAAGAGAGTGAGATGCCAGCTCCTTTCATTCAGTCAGTAGCTTCAAACATTTCTGGACGTTTTTCAATGGCAAAAATCAATGAATATTGTAAATGCACAAACAGTAATATCTCCACATTGCAAGGTGCAATTCTGAAATTTTTTGCTTTTTCCTGTTAATCCTAGCATGATAAAGAAGATTCAAAGAGAGTGAGATGCCATCTCCTTTCATTCAGTCAGTAGCTTCAAACATTTCTGGTATATGAAAAACATGTTTTTCAATGGCAAAAATCAATGAATATTGTAAATGCACAAACAGTAATATCTCCACATTGCAAGGTGCAATTCTGAAATTTTTTGCTTTTTCCTGCTAATCCTAGCATGATAAAGAAGATTCAAAGAGAGTGAGATGCCAGCTCCTTTCATTCAGTCAGTAGCTTCAAACATTTCTGGTATATGAAAAACATGTTTTTCAATGGCAAAAATCAATGAATATTGTAAATGCACAAACAGTAATATCTCCACATTGCAAGGTGCAATTCTGAAATTTTTTGCTTTTTCCTGTTAATCCTAGCATGATAAAGAAGATTCAAAGAGAGTGAGATGCCAGCTCCTTTCATTCAGTCAGTAGCTTCAAACATTTCTGGTATATGAATAACATGATGTTTTTCAATGGCAAAAATCAATGAATATTGTAAATGCACAAACCGTAATATCTCCACATTGCAAGGTGCAATTCTGAAATTTTTTGCTTTTTCCTGCTAATCCTAGCATGATAAAGAAGATTCAAAGAGAGTGAGATGCCAGCTCCTTTCATTCAGTCAGTAGCTTCAAACATTTCTGGACGTTTTTCAATGGCAAAAATCAATGAATATTGTAAATGCACAAACAGTAATATCTCCACATTGCAAGGTGCAATTCTGAAATTTTTTGCTTTTTCCTGCTAATCCTAGCATGATAAAGAAGTTTCAAAGAGAGTGAGATGCCAGCTCCTTTCATTCAGTCAGTAGCTTCAAACATTTCTGGTATATGAAAAACATGTTTTTCAATGGCAAAAATCAATGAATATTGTAAATGCACAAACAGTAATATCTCCACATTGCAAGGTGCAATTCTGAAATTTTTTGCTTTTTCCTGCTAATCCTAGCATGATAAAGAAGATTCAAAGAGAGTGAGATGCCAGCTCCTTTCATTCAGTCAGTAGCTTCAAACATTTCTGGTATATGAAAAACGTTTTTCAATGGCAAAAATCAATGAATATTGTAAATGCACAAACAGTAATCTCTCCACATTGCAAGGTGCAATTCTGAAATTTTTTGCTTTTTCCTGCTAATCCTAGCATGATAAAGAAGATTCAAAGAGAGTGAGATGCCAGCTCCTTTCATTCAGTCAGTAGCTTCAAACATTTCTGGACGTTTTTCAATGGCAAAAATCAATGAATATTGTAAATGCACAAACAGTAATATCTCCACATTGCAAGGTGCAATTCTGAAATTTTTTGCTTTTTCCTGCTAATCCTAGCATGATAAAGAAGTTTCAAAGAGAGTGAGATGCCAGCTCCTTTCATTCAGTCAGTAGCTTCAAACATTTCTGGTATATGAAAAACATGTTTTTCAATGGCAAAAATCAATGAATATTGTAAATGCACAAACAGTAATATCTCCACATTGCAAGGTGCAATTCTGAAATTTTTTGCTTTTTCCTGCTAATCCTAGCATGATAAAGAAGATTCAAAGAGAGTGAGATGCCAGCTCCTTTCATTCAGTCAGTAGCTTCAAACATTTCTGGTATATGAAAAACGTTTTTCAATGGCAAAAATCAATGAATATTGTAAATGCACAAACAGTAATATCTCCACATTGCAAGGTGCAATTCTGAAATTTTTTGCTTTTTCCTGCTAATCCTAGCATGATAAAGATTCAAAGAGAGTGAGATGCCAGCTCCTTTCATTCAGTCAGTAGCTTCAAACATTTCTGGTATATGAAAAACGTTTTTCAATGGCAAAAATCAATGAATATTGTAAATGCACAAACAGTAATATCTCCACATTGCAAGGTGCAATTCTGAAATTTTTTGCTTTTTCCTGCTAATCCTAGCATGATAAAGAAGATTCAAAGAGAGTGAGATGCCAGCTCCTTTCATTCAGTCAGTAGCTTCAAACATTTCTGGTATATGAAAAACATGTTTTTCAATGGCAAAAATCAATGAATATTGTAAATGCACAAACAGTAATATCTCCACATTGCAAGGTGCAATTCTGAAATTTTTTGCTTTTTCCTGCTAATCCTAGCATGATAAAGAAGATTCAAAGAGAGTGAGATGCCAGCTCCTTTCATTCAGTCAGTAGCTTCAAACATTTCTGGTATATGAAAAACAGGTTTTTCAATGGCAAAAATCAATGAATATTGTAAATGCACAAACAGTAATATCTCCACATTGCAAGGTGCAATTCTGAAATTTTTTGCTTTTTCCTGCTAATCCTAGCATGATAAAGAAGATTCAGAGAGTGAGATGCCAGCTCCTTTCATTCAGTCAGTAGCTTCAAACATTTCTGGTATATGAAAAACGTTTTTCAATGGCAAAAATCAATGAATATTGTAAATGCACAAACAGTAATATCTACACATTGCAAGGTGCAATTCTGAAATTTTTTGCTTTTTCCTGCTAATCCTAGCATGATAAAGAAGATTCAGAGTGAGATGCCAGCTCCTTTCATTCAGTCAGTAGCTTCAAACATTTCTGGACGTTTTTCAATGGCAAAAATCAATGAATATTGTAAATGCACAAACAGTAATATCTCCACATTGCAAGGTGCAATTCTGAAATTTTTTGCTTTTTCCTGTTAATCCTAGCATGATAAAGAAGATTCAAAGAGAGTGAGATGCCAGCTCCTTTCATTCAGTCAGTAGCTTCAAACATTTCTGGTATATGAATAACATGATGTTTTTCAATGGCAAAAATCAATGAATATTGTAAATGCACAAACAGTAATATCTCCACATTGCAAGGTGCAATTCTGAAATTTTTTGCTTTTTCCTGCTAATCCTAGCAGGATAAAGAAGATTCAAAGAGAGTGAGATGCCAGCTCCTTTCATTCAGTCAGTAGCTTCAAACATTTCTGGTATATGAAAAACATGTTTTTCAATGGCAAAAATCAATGAATATTGTAAATGCACAAACAGTAATATCTCCACATTGCAAGGTGCAATTCTGAAATTTTTTGCTTTTTCCTGCTAATCCTAGCATGATAAAGAAGATTCAAAGAGAGTGAGATGCCAGCTCCTTTCATTCAGTCATTAGCTTCAAACATTTCTGTTATATGAAAAACGTTTTTCAATGGCAAAAATCAATGAATATTGTAAATGCACAAACAGTAATATCTCCACATTGCAAGGTGCAATTCTGAAATTTTTTGCTTTTTCCTGCTAATCCTAGCATGATAAAGAAGATTCAAAGAGAGTGAGATGCCAGCTCCTTTCATTCAGTCAGTAGCTTCAAACATTTCTGGTATATGAAAAACATGTTTTTCAATGGCAAAAATCAATGAATATTGTAAATGCACAAACAGTAATATCTCCACATTGCAAGGTGCAATTCTGAAATTTTTTGCTTTTTCCTGCTAATCCTAGCATGATAAAGAAGATTCAAAGAGAGGGAGATGCCAGCTCCTTTCATTCAGTCAGTAGCTTCAAACATTTCTGGTATATGAAAAACGTTTTTCAATGGCAAAAATCAATGAATATTGTAAATGCACAAACAGTAATATCTCCACATTGCAAGGTGCAATTCTGAAATTTTTTGCTTTTTCCTGCTAATCCTAGCATGATAAAGAAGATTCAAAGAGAGTGAGATGCCAGCTCCTTTCATTCAGTCAGTAGCTTCAAACATTTCTGGACGTTTTTCAATGGCAAAAATCAATGAATATTGTAAATGCACAAACAGTAATATCTCCACATTGCAAGGTGCAATTCTGAAATTTTTTGCTTTTTCCTGCTAATCCTAGCATGATAAAGAAGATTCAAAGAGAGTGAGATGCCAGCTCCTTTCATTCAGTCAGTAGCTTCAAACATTTCTGGTATATGAAAAACATGTTTTTCAATGGCAAAAATCAATGAATATTGTAAATGCACAAACAGTAATATCTCCACATTGCAAGGTGCAATTCTGAAATTTTTTGCTTTTTCCTGTTAATCCTAGCATGATAAAGAAGATTCAAAGAGAGTGAGATGCCAGCTCCTTTCATTCAGTCAGTAGCTTCAAACATTTCTGGTATATGAATAACATGATGTTTTTCAATGGCAAAAAATCAATGAATATTGTAAATGCACAAACCGTAATATCTCCACATTGCAAGGTGCAATTCTGAAATTTTTTGCTTTTTCCTGCTAATCCTAGCATGATAAAGAAGATTCAAAGAGAGTGAGATGCCAGCTCCTTTCATTCAGTCAGTAGCTTCAAACATTTCTGGACGTTTTTCAATGGCAAAAATCAATGAATATTGTAAATGCACAAACAGTAATATCTCCACATTGCAAGGTGCAATTCTGAAATTTTTTGCTTTTTCCTGCTAATCCTAGCATGATAAAGAAGTTTCAAAGAGAGTGAGATGCCAGCTCCTTTCATTCAGTCAGTAGCTTCAAACATTTCTGGTATATGAAAAACATGTTTTTCAATGGCAAAAATCAATGAATATTGTAAATGCACAAACAGTAATATCTCCACATTGCAAGGTGCAATTCTGAAATTTTTTGCTTTTTCCTGCTAATCCTAGCATGATAAAGAAGATTCAAAGAGAGTGAGATGCCAGCTCCTTTCATTCAGTCAGTAGCTTCAAACATTTCTGGTATATGAAAAACGTTTTTCAATGGCAAAAATCAATGAATATTGTAAATGCACAAACAGTAATATCTCCACATTGCAAGGTGCAATTCTGAAATTTTTTGCTTTTTCCTGCTAATCCTAGCATGATAAAGAAGATTCAAAGAGAGTGAGATGCCAGCTCCTTTCATTCAGTCAGTAGCTTCAAACATTTCTGGACGTTTTTCAATGGCAAAAATCAATGAATATTGTAAATGCACAAACAGTAATATCTCCACATTGCAAGGTGCAATTCTGAAATTTTTTGCTTTTTCCTGTTAATCCTAGCATGATAAAGAAGATTCAAAGAGAGTGAGATGCCATCTCCTTTCATTCAGTCAGTAGCTTCAAACATTTCTGGTATATGAAAAACATGTTTTTCAATGGCAAAAATCAATGAATATTGTAAATGCACAAACAGTAATATCTCCACATTGCAAGGTGCAATTCTGAAATTTTTTGCTTTTTCCTGCTAATCCTAGCATGATAAAGAAGATTCAAAGAGAGTGAGATGCCAGCTCCTTTCATTCAGTCAGTAGCTTCAAACATTTCTGGTATATGAAAAACATGTTTTTCAATGGCAAAAATCAATGAATATTGTAAATGCACAAACAGTAATATCTCCACATTGCAAGGTGCAATTCTGAAATTTTTTGCTTTTTCCTGTTAATCCTAGCATGATAAAGAAGATTCAAAGAGAGTGAGATGCCAGCTCCTTTCATTCAGTCAGTAGCTTCAAACATTTCTGGTATATGAATAACATGATGTTTTTCAATGGCAAAAATCAATGAATATTGTAAATGCACAAACCGTAATATCTCCACATTGCAAGGTGCAATTCTGAAATTTTTTGCTTTTTCCTGCTAATCCTAGCATGATAAAGAAGATTCAAAGAGAGTGAGATGCCAGCTCCTTTCATTCAGTCAGTAGCTTCAAACATTTCTGGACGTTTTTCAATGGCAAAAATCAATGAATATTGTAAATGCACAAACAGTAATATCTCCACATTGCAAGGTGCAATTCTGAAATTTTTTGCTTTTTCCTGCTAATCCTAGCATGATAAAGAAGTTTCAAAGAGAGTGAGATGCCAGCTCCTTTCATTCAGTCAGTAGCTTCAAACATTTCTGGTATATGAAAAACATGTTTTTCAATGGCAAAAATCAATGAATATTGTAAATGCACAAACAGTAATATCTCCACATTGCAAGGTGCAATTCTGAAATTTTTTGCTTTTTCCTGCTAATCCTAGCATGATAAAGAAGATTCAAAGAGAGTGAGATGCCAGCTCCTTTCATTCAGTCAGTAGCTTCAAACATTTCTGGACGTTTTTCAATGGCAAAAATCAATGAATATTGTAAATGCACAAACAGTAATATCTCCACATTGCAAGGTGCAATTCTGAAATTTTTTGCTTTTTCCTGTTAATCCTAGCATGATAAAGAAGATTCAAAGAGAGTGAGATGCCATCTCCTTTCATTCAGTCAGTAGCTTCAAACATTTCTGGTATATGAAAAACATGTTTTTCAATGGCAAAAATCAATGAATATTGTAAATGCACAAACAGTAATATCTCCACATTGCAAGGTGCAATTCTGAAATTTTTTGCTTTTTCCTGCTAATCCTAGCATGATAAAGAAGATTCAAAGAGAGTGAGATGCCAGCTCCTTTCATTCAGTCAGTAGCTTCAAACATTTCTGGTATATGAAAAACATGTTTTTCAATGGCAAAAATCAATGAATATTGTAAATGCACAAACAGTAATATCTCCACATTGCAAGGTGCAATTCTGAAATTTTTTGCTTTTTCCTGCTAATCCTAGCATGATAAAGAAGATTCAAAGAGAGTGAGATGCCAGCTCCTTTCATTCAGTCAGTAGCTTCAAACATTTCTGGTATATGAAAAACATGTTTTTCAATGGCAAAAATCAATGAATATTGTAAATGCACAAACAGTAATATCTCCACATTGCAAGGTGCAATTCTGAAATTTTTTGCTTTTTCCTGCTAATAGTAGCATGATAAAGAAGTTTCAAAGAGAGTGAGATGCCAGCTCCTTTCATTCAGTCAGTAGCTTCAAACATTTCTGGTATATGAAAAACATGTTTTTCAATGGCAAAAATCAATGAATATTGTAAATGCACAAACAGTAATATCTCCACATTGCAAGGTGCAATTCTGAAATTTTTTGCTTTTTCCTGCTAATCCTAGCATGATAAAGAAGATTCAAAGAGAGTGAGATGCCTGCTCCTTTCATTCAGTCAGTAGCTTCAAACATTTCTGGACGTTTTTCAATGGCAAAAATCAATGAATATTGTAAATGCACAAACAGTAATATCTCCACATTGCAAGGTGCAATTCTGAAATTTTTTGCTTTTTCCTGTTAATCCTAGCATGATAAAGAAGATTCAAAGAGAGTGAGATGCCATCTCCTTTCATTCAGTCAGTAGCTTCAAACATTTCTGGTATATGAAAAACATGTTTTTCAATGGCAAAAATCAATGAATATTGTAAATGCACAAACAGTAATATCTCCACATTGCAAGGTGCAATTCTGAAATTTTTTGCTTTCTCCTGCTAATCCTAGCATGATAAAGAAGATTCAAAGAGAGTGAGATGCCAGCTCCTTTCATTCAGTCAGTAGCTTCAAACATTTCTGGTATATGAAAAACATGTTTTTCAATGGCAAAAATCAATGAATATTGTAAATGCACAAACAGTAATATCTCCACATTGCAAGGTGCAATTCTGAAATTTTTTGCTTTTTCCTGTTAATCCTAGCATGATAAAGAAGATTCAAAGAGAGTGAGATGCCAGCTCCTTTCATTCAGTCAGTAGCTTCAAACATTTCTGGTATATGAATAACATGATGTTTTTCAATGGCAAAAATCAATGAATATTGTAAATGCACAAACCGTAATATCTCCACATTGCAAGGTGCAATTCTGAAATTTTTTGCTTTTTCCTGCTAATCCTAGCATGATAAAGAAGATTCAAAGAGAGTGAGATGCCAGCTCCTTTCATTCAGTCAGTAGCTTCAAACATTTCTGGTATATGAAAAACATGTTTTTCAATGGCAAAAATCAATGAATATTGTAAATGCACAAACAGTAATATCTCCACATTGCAAGGTGCAATTCTGAAATTTTTTGCTTTTTCCTGCTAATCCTAGCATGATAAAGAAGATTCAGAGTGAGATGCCAGCTCCTTTCATTCAGTCAGTAGCTTCAAACATTTCTGGACGTTTTTCAATGGCAAAAATCAATGAATATTGTAAATGCACAAACAGTAATATGTCCACATTGCAAGGTGCAATTCTGAAATTTTTTGCTTTTTCCTGCTAATCCTAGCATGATAAAGAAGATTCAAAGAGAGTGAGATGCCAGCTCCTTTCATTGTCAGTAGCTTCAAACATTTCTGGACGTTTTTCAATGGCAAAAATCAATGAATATTGTAAATGCACAAACAGTAATATCTCCACATTGCAAGGTGCAATTCTGAAATTTTTTGCTTTTTCCTGCTAATCCTAGCATGATAAAGAAGATTCAAAGAGAGTGAGATGCCAGCTCCTTTCATTCAGTCAGTAGCTTCAAACATTTCTGGTATATGAAAAAAATGTTTTTCAATGGCAAAAATCAATGAATATTGTAAATGCACAAACAGTAATATCTCCACATTGCAAGGTGCAATTCTGAAATTTTTTGCTTTTTCCTGCTAATCCTAGCATGATAAAGAAGATTCAAAGAGAGTGAGATGCCAGCTCCTTTCATTCAGTCAGTAGCTTCAAACATTTCTGGACGTTTTTCAATGGCAAAAATCAATGAATATTGTAAATGCACAAACAGTAATATCTCCACATTGCAAGGTGCAATTCTGAAATTTTTTGCTTTTTCCTGTTAATCCTAGCATGATAAAGAAGATTCAAAGAGAGTGAGATGCCAGCTCCTTTCATTCAGTCAGTAGCTTCAAACATTTCTGGACGTTTTTCAATGGCAAAAATCAATGAATATTGTAAATGCACAAACAGTAATATCTCCACATTGCAAGGTGCAATTCTGAAATTTTTTGCTTTTTCCTGCTAATCCTAGCAGGATAAAGAAGATTCAAAGAGAGTGAGATGCCAGCTCCTTTCATTCAGTCAGTAGCTTCAAACATTTCTGGTATATGAAAAACATGTTTTTCAATGGCAAAAATCAATGAATATTGTAAATGCACAAACAGTAATATCTCCACATTGCAAGGTGCAATTCTGAAATTTTTTGCTTTTTCCTGCTAATCCTAGCATGATAAAGAAGATTCAAAGAGAGTGAGATGCCAGCTCCTTTCATTAAGTCAGTAGCTTCAAACATTTCTGGTATATGAAAAACATGTTTTTCAATGGCAAAAATCAATGAATATTGTAAATGCACAAACAGTAATATCTCCACATTGCAAGGTGCAATTCTGAAATTTTTTGCTTTTTCCTGCTAATCCTAGCATGATAAAGAAGATTCAAAGAGAGTGAGATGCCAGCTCCTTTCATTCAGTCAGTAGCTTCAAACATTTCTGGATGTTTTTCAATGGCAAAAATCAATGAATATTGTAAATGCACAAACAGTAATATCTCCACATTGCAAGGTGCAATTCTGAAATTTTTTGCTTTTTCCTGTTAATCCTAGCATGATAAAGAAGATTCAAAGAGAGTGAGATGCCAGCTCCTTTCATTCAGTCAGTAGCTTCAAACATTTCTGGTATATGAAAAACATGTTTTTCAATGGCAAAAATCAATGAATATTGTAAATGCACAAACAGTAATATCTCCACATTGCAAGGTGCAATTCTGAAATTTTTTGCTTTTTCCTGCTAATCCTAGCATGATAAAGAAGATTCAAAGAGAGTGAGATGCCAGCTCCTTTCATTCAGTCAGTAGCTTCAAACATTTCTGGTATATGAAAAACATGTTTTTCAATGGCAAAAATCAATGAATATTGTAAATGCACAAACAGTAATATCTCCACATTGCAAGGTGCAATTCTGAAATTTTTTGCTTTTTCCTGCTAATCCTAGCATGATAAAGAAGATTCAAAGAGAGTGAGATGCCAGCTCCTTTCATTCAGTCAGTAGCTTCAAACATTTCTGGTATATGAAAAACAGGTTTTTCAATGGCAAAAATCAATGAATATTGTAAATGCACAAACAGTAATATCTCCACATTGCAAGGTGCAATTCTGAAATTTTTTGCTTTTTCCTGCTAATCCTAGCATGATAAAGAAGATTCAGAGAGTGAGATGCCAGCTCCTTTCATTCAGTCAGTAGCTTCAAACATTTCTGGTATATGAAAAACGTTTTTCAATGGCAAAAATCAATGAATATTGTAAATGCACAAACAGTAATATCTACACATTGCAAGGTGCAATTCTGAAATTTTTTGCTTTTTCCTGCTAATCCTAGCATGATAAAGAAGATTCAGAGTGAGATGCCAGCTCCTTTCATTCAGTCAGTAGCTTCAAACATTTCTGCACGTTTTTCAATGGCAAAAATCAATGAATATTGTAAATGCACAAACAGTAATATCTCCACATTGCAAGGTGCAATTCTGAAATTTTTTGCTTTTTCCTGTTAATCCTAGCATGATAAAGAAGATTCAAAGAGAGTGAGATGCCAGCTCCTTTCATTCAGTCAGTAGCTTCAAACATTTCTGGTATATGAATAACATGATGTTTTTCAATGGCAAAAATCAATGAATATTGTAAATGCACAAACAGTAATATCTCCACATTGCAAGGTGCAATTCTGAAATTTTTTGCTTTTTCCTGCTAATCCTAGCAGGATAAAGAAGATTCAAAGAGAGTGAGATGCCAGCTCCTTTCATTCAGTCAGTAGCTTCAAACATTTCTGGTATATGAAAAACATGTTTTTCAATGGCAAAAATCAATGAATATTGTAAATGCACAAACAGTAATATCTCCACATTGCAAGGTGCAATTCTGAAATTTTTTGCTTTTTCCTGCTAATCCTAGCATGATAAAGAAGATTCAAAGAGAGTGAGATGCCAGCTCCTTTCATTCAGTCATGAGCTTCAAACATTTCTGTTATATGAAAAACGTTTTTCAATGGCAAAAATCAATGAATATTGTAAATGCACAAACAGTAATATCTCCACATTGCAAGGTGCAATTCTGAAATTTTTTGCTTTTTCCTGCTAATCCTAGCATGATAAAGAAGATTCAAAGAGAGTGAGATGCCAGCTCCTTTCATTCAGTCAGTAGCTTCAAACATTTCTGGTATATGAAAAACATGTTTTTCAATGGCAAAAATCAATGAATATTGTAAATGCACAAACAGTAATATCTCCACATTGCAAGGTGCAATTCTGAAATTTTTTGCTTTTTCCTGTTAATCCTAGCATGATAAAGAAGATTCAAAGAGAGTGAGATGCCAGCTCCTTTCATTCAGTCAGTAGCTTCAAACATTTCTGGTATATGAATAACATGATGTTTTTCAATGGCAAAAATCAATGAATATTGTAAATGCACAAACAGTAATATCTCCACATTGCAAGGTGCAATTCTGAAATTTTTTGCTTTTTCCTGCTAATCCTAGCATGATAAAGAAGATTCAAAGAGAGTAAGATGCCAGCTCCTTTCATTCAGTCAGTAGCTTCAAACATTTCTGGTATATGAAAAACATGTTTTTCAATGGCAAAAATCAATGAATATTGTAAATGCACAAACAGTAATATCTCCACATTGCAAGGTGCAATTCTGAAATTTTTTGCTTTTTCCTGTTAATCCTAGCATGATAAAGAAGATTCAAAGAGAGTGAGATGCCAGCTCCTTTCATTCAGTCAGTAGCTTCAAACATTTCTGGTATATGAATAACATGATGTTTTTCAATGGCAAAAATCAATGAATATTGTAAATGCACAAACAGTAATATCTCCACATTGCAAGGTGCAATTCTGAAATTTTTTGCTTTTTCCTGCTAATCCTAGCATGATAAAGAAGATTCAAAGAGAGTGAGATGCCAGCTCCTTTCATTCAGTCAGTAGCTTCAAACATTTCTGGACGTTTTTCAATGGCAAAAATCAATGAATATTGTAAATGCACAAACAGTAATATCTCCACATTGCAAGGTGCAATTCTGAAATTTTTTGCTTTTTCCTGCTAATCCTAGCATGATAAAGAAGATTCAAAGAGAGTGAGATGCCAGCTCCTTTCATTCAGTCAGTAGCTTCAAACATTTCTGGACGTTTTTCAATGGCAAAAATCAATGAATATTGTAAATGCACAAACAGTAATATCTCCACATTGCAAGGTGCAATTCTGAAATTTTTTGCTTTTTCCTGCTAATCCTAGCATGATAAAGAAGATTCAAAGAGAGTGAGATGCCAGCTCCTTTCATTCAGTCAGTAGCTTCAAACATTTCTGGACGTTTTTCAATGGCAAAAATCAATGAATATTGTAAATGCACAAACAGTAATATCTCCACATTGCAAGGTGCAATTCTGAAATTTTTTGCTTTTTCCTGTTAATCCTAGCATGATAAAGAAGATTCAAAGAGAGTGAGATGCCATCTCCTTTCATTCAGTCAGTAGCTTCAAACATTTCTGGTATATGAAAAACATGTTTTTCAATGGCAAAAATCAATGAATATTGTAAATGCACAAACAGTAATATCTCCACATTGCAAGGTGCAATTCTGAAATTTTTTGCTTTTTCCTGCTAATCCTAGCAGGATAAAGAAGATTCAAAGAGAGTGAGATGCCAGCTCCTTTCATTCAGTCAGTAGCTTCAAACATTTCTGGTATATGAAAAACATGTTTTTCAATGGCAAAAATCAATGAATATTGTAAATGCACAAACAGTAATATCTCCACATTGCAAGGTGCAATTCTGAAATTTTTTGCTTTTTCCTGCTAATCCTAGCATGATAAAGAAGATTCAAAGAGAGTGAGATGCCAGCTCCTTTCATTCAGTCAGTAGCTTCAAACATTTCTGGACGTTTTTCAATGGCAAAAATCAATGAATATTGTAAATGCACAAACAGTAATATCTCCACATTGCAAGGTGCAATTCTGAAATTTTTTGCTTTTTCCTGTTAATCCTAGCATGATAAAGAAGATTCAAAGAGAGTGAGATGCCAGCTCCTTTCATTCAGTCAGTAGCTTCAAACATTTCTGGACGTTTTTCAATGGCAAAAATCAATGAATATTGTAAATGCACAAACAGTAATATCTCCACATTGCAAGGTGCAATTCTGAAATTTTTTGCTTTTTCCTGCTAATCCTAGCATGATAAAGAAGATTCAAAGAGAGTGAGATGCCAGCTCCTTTCATTCAGTCAGTAGCTTCAAACATTTCTGGTATATGAAAAACATGTTTTTCAATGGCAAAAATCAATGAATATTGTAAATGCACAAACAGTAATATCTCCACATTGCAAGGTGCAATTCTGAAATTTTTTGCTTTTTCCTGCTAATCCTAGCATGATAAAGAAGATTCAAAGAGAGTGAGATGCCAGCTCCTTTCATTCAGTCAGTAGCTTCAAACATTTCTGGACGTTTTTCAATGGCAAAAATCAATGAATATTGTAAATGCACAAACAGTAATATCTCCACATTGCAAGGTGCAATTCTGAAATTTTTTGCTTTTTCCTGCTAATCCTAGCATGATAAAGAAGATTCAAAGAGAGTGAGATGCCAGCTCCTTTCATTCAGTCAGTAGCTTCAAACATTTCTGGTATATGAAAAACAGGTTTTTCAATGGCAAAAATCAATGAATATTGTAAATGCACAAACAGTAATATCTCCACATTGCAAGGTGCAATTCTGAAATTTTTTGCTTTTTCCTGCTAATCCTAGCATGATAAAGAAGATTCAGAGAGTGAGATGCCAGCTCCTTTCATTCAGTCAGTAGCTTCAAACATTTCTGGTATATGAAAAACGTTTTTCAATGGCAAAAATCAATGAATATTGTAAATGCACAAACAGTAATATCTACACATTGCAAGGTGCAATTCTGAAATTTTTTGCTTTTTCCTGCTAATCCTAGCATGATAAAGAAGATTCAGAGTGAGATGCCAGCTCCTTTCATTCAGTCAGTAGCTTCAAACATTTCTGGACGTTTTTCAATGGCAAAAATCAATGAATATTGTAAATGCACAAACAGTAATATCTCCACATTGCAAGGTGCAATTCTGAAATTTTTTGCTTTTTCCTGTTAATCCTAGCATGATAAAGAAGATTCAAAGAGAGTGAGATGCCAGCTCCTTTCATTCAGTCAGTAGCTTCAAACATTTCTGGTATATGAATAACATGATGTTTTTCAATGGCAAAAATCAATGAATATTGTAAATGCACAAACAGTAATATCTCCACATTGCAAGGTGCAATTCTGAAATTTTTTGCTTTTTCCTGCTAATCCTAGCAGGATAAAGAAGATTCAAAGAGAGTGAGATGCCAGCTCCTTTCATTCAGTCAGTAGCTTCAAACATTTCTGGTATATGAAAAACATGTTTTTCAATGGCAAAAATCAATGAATATTGTAAATGCACAAACAGTAATATCTCCACATTGCAAGGTGCAATTCTGAAATTTTTTGCTTTTTCCTGCTAATCCTAGCATGATAAAGAAGATTCAAAGAGAGTGAGATGCCAGCTCCTTTCATTCAGTCATGAGCTTCAAACATTTCTGTTATATGAAAAACGTTTTTCAATGGCAAAAATCAATGAATATTGTAAATGCACAAACAGTAATATCTCCACATTGCAAGGTGCAATTCTGAAATTTTTTGCTTTTTCCTGCTAATCCTAGCATGATAAAGAAGATTCAAAGAGAGTGAGATGCCAGCTCCTTTCATTCAGTCAGTAGCTTCAAACATTTCTGGTATATGAAAAACATGTTTTTCAATGGCAAAAATCAATGAATATTGTAAATGCACAAACAGTAATATCTCCACATTGCAAGGTGCAATTCTGAAATTTTTTGCTTTTTCCTGTTAATCCTAGCATGATAAAGAAGATTCAAAGAGAGTGAGATGCCAGCTCCTTTCATTCAGTCAGTAGCTTCAAACATTTCTGGTATATGAATAACATGATGTTTTTCAATGGCAAAAATCAATGAATATTGTAAATGCACAAACAGTAATATCTCCACATTGCAAGGTGCAATTCTGAAATTTTTTGCTTTTTCCTGCTAATCCTAGCATGATAAAGAAGATTCAAAGAGAGTAAGATGCCAGCTCCTTTCATTCAGTCAGTAGCTTCAAACATTTCTGGTATATGAAAAACATGTTTTTCAATGGCAAAAATCAATGAATATTGTAAATGCACAAACAGTAATATCTCCACATTGCAAGGTGCAATTCTGAAATTTTTTGCTTTTTCCTGTTAATCCTAGCATGATAAAGAAGATTCAAAGAGAGTGAGATGCCAGCTCCTTTCATTCAGTCAGTAGCTTCAAACATTTCTGGTATATGAATAACATGATGTTTTTCAATGGCAAAAATCAATGAATATTGTAAATGCACAAACAGTAATATCTCCACATTGCAAGGTGCAATTCTGAAATTTTTTGCTTTTTCCTGCTAATCCTAGCATGATAAAGAAGATTCAAAGAGAGTGAGATGCCAGCTCCTTTCATTCAGTCAGTAGCTTCAAACATTTCTGGACGTTTTTCAATGGCAAAAATCAATGAATATTGTAAATGCACAAACAGTAATATCTCCACATTGCAAGGTGCAATTCTGAAATTTTTTGCTTTTTCCTGCTAATCCTAGCATGATAAAGAAGATTCAAAGAGAGTGAGATGCCAGCTCCTTTCATTCAGTCAGTAGCTTCAAACATTTCTGGACGTTTTTCAATGGCAAAAATCAATGAATATTGTAAATGCACAAACAGTAATATCTCCACATTGCAAGGTGCAATTCTGAAATTTTTTGCTTTTTCCTGCTAATCCTAGCATGATAAACAAGATTCAAAGAGAGTGAGATGCCAGCTCCTTTCATTCAGTCAGTAGCTTCAAACATTTCTGGACGTTTTTCAATGGCAAAAATCAATGAATATTGTAAATGCACAAACAGTAATATCTCCACATTGCAAGGTGCAATTCTGAAATTTTTTGCTTTTTCCTGTTAATCCTAGCATGATAAAGAAGATTCAAAGAGAGTGAGATGCCATCTCCTTTCATTCAGTCAGTAGCTTCAAACATTTCTGGTATATGAAAAACATGTTTTTCAATGGCAAAAATCAATGAATATTGTAAATGCACAAACAGTAATATCTCCACATTGCAAGGTGCAATTCTGAAATTTTTTGCTTTTTCCTGCTAATCCTAGCAGGATAAAGAAGATTCAAAGAGAGTGAGATGCCAGCTCCTTTCATTCAGTCAGTAGCTTCAAACATTTCTGGTATATGAAAAACATGTTTTTCAATGGCAAAAATCAATGAATATTGTAAATGCACAAACAGTAATATCTCCACATTGCAAGGTGCAATTCTGAAATTTTTTGCTTTTTCCTGCTAATCCTAGCATGATAAAGAAGATTCAAAGAGAGTGAGATGCCAGCTCCTTTCATTCAGTCAGTAGCTTCAAACATTTCTGGACGTTTTTCAATGGCAAAAATCAATGAATATTGTAAATGCACAAACAGTAATATCTCCACATTGCAAGGTGCAATTCTGAAATTTTTTGCTTTTTCCTGTTAATCCTAGCATGATAAAGAAGATTCAAAGAGAGTGAGATGCCAGCTCCTTTCATTCAGTCAGTAGCTTCAAACATTTCTGGACGTTTTTCAATGGCAAAAATCAATGAATATTGTAAATGCACAAACAGTAATATCTCCACATTGCAAGGTGCAATTCTGAAATTTTTTGCTTTTTCCTGCTAATCCTAGCATGATAAAGAAGATTCAAAGAGAGTGAGATGCCAGCTCCTTTCATTCAGTCAGTAGCTTCAAACATTTCTGGTATATGAAAAACATGTTTTTCAATGGCAAAAATCAATGAATATTGTAAATGCACAAACAGTAATATCTCCACATTGCAAGGTGCAATTCTGAAATTTTTTGCTTTTTCCTGCTAATCCTAGCATGATAAAGAAGATTCAAAGAGAGTGAGATGCCAGCTCCTTTCATTCAGTCAGTAGCTTCAAACATTTCTGGACGTTTTTCAATGGCAAAAATCAATGAATATTGTAAATGCACAAACAGTAATATCTCCACATTGCAAGGTGCAATTCTGAAATTTTTTGCTTTTTCCTGTTAATCCTAGCATGATAAAGAAGATTCAAAGAGAGTGAGATGCCAGCTCCTTTCATTCAGTCAGTAGCTTCAAACATTTCTGGTATATGAAAAACATGTTTTTCAATGGCAAAAATCAATGAATATTGTAAATGCACAAACAGTAATATCTCCACATTGCAAGGTGCAATTCTGAAATTTTTTGCTTTTTCCTGCTAATCCTAGCATGATAAAGAAGATTCAAAGAGAGTGAGATGCCAGCTCCTTTCATTCAGTCAGTAGCTTCAAACATTTCTGGTATATGAAAAACGTTTTTCAATGGCAAAAATCAATGAATATTGTAAATGCACAAACAGTAATATCTCCACATTGCAAGGTGCAATTCTGAAATTTTTTGCTTTTTCCTGCTAATCCTAGCATGATAAAGAAGATTCAAAGAGAGTGAGATGCCAGCTCCTTTCATTCAGTCAGTAGCTTCAAACATTTCTGGTATATGAAAAACATGTTTTTCAATGGCAAAAATCAATGAATATTGTAAATGCACAAACAGTAATATCTCCACATTGCAAGGTGCAATTCTGAAATTTTTTGCTTTTTCCTGCTAATCCTAGCATGATAAAGAAGATTCAAAGAGAGTGAGATGCCAGCTCCTTTCATTCAGTCAGTAGCTTCAAACATTTCTGGACGTTTTTCAATGGCAAAAATCAATGAATATTGTAAATGCACAAACAGTAATATCTCCACATTGCAAGGTGCAATTCTGAAATTTTTTGCTTTTTCCTGTTAATCCTAGCATGATAAAGAAGATTCAAAGAGAGTGAGATGCCAGCTCCTTTCATTCAGTCAGTAGCTTCAAACATTTCTGGACGTTTTTCAATGGCAAAAATCAATGAATATTGTAAATGCACAAACAGTAATATCTCCACATTGCAAGGTGCAATTCTGAAATTTTTTGCTTTTTCCTGCTAATCCTAGCATGATAAAGAAGATTCAAAGAGAGTGAGATGCCAGCTCCTTTCATTCAGTCAGTAGCTTCAAACATTTCTGGTATATGAAAAACATGTTTTTCAATGGCAAAAATCAATGAATATTGTAAATGCACAAACAGTAATATCTCCACATTGCAAGGTGCAATTCTGAAATTTTTTGCTTTTTCCTGCTAATCCTAGCATGATAAAGAAGATTCAAAGAGAGTGAGATGCCAGCTCCTTTCATTCAGTCAGTAGCTTCAAACATTTCTGGTATATGAAAAACATGTTTTTCAATGGCAAAAATCAATGAATATTGTAAATGCACAAACAGTAATATCTCCACATTGCAAGGTGCAATTCTGAAATTTTTTGCTTTTTCCTGCTAATCCTAGCATGATAAAGAAGATTCAAAGAGAGTGAGATGCCAGCTCCTTTCATTCAGTCAGTAGCTTCAAACATTTCTGGTATATGAAAAACATGTTTTTCAATGGCAAAAATCAATGAATATTGTAAATGCACAAACAGTAATATCTCCACATTGCAAGGTGCAATTCTGAAATTTTTTGCTTTTTCCTGCTAATCCTAGCATGATAAAGAAGATTCAAAGAGAGTGAGATGCCAGCTCCTTTCATTCAGTCAGTAGCTTCAAACATTTCTGGACGTTTTTCAATGGCAAAAATCAATGAATATTGTAAATGCACAAACAGTAATATCTCCACATTGCAAGGTGCAATTCTGAAATTTTTTGCTTTTTCCTGTTAATCCTAGCATGATAAAGAAGATTCAAAGAGAGTGAGATGCCAGCTCCTTTCATTCAGTCAGTAGCTTCAAACATTTCTGGTATATGAAAAACATGTTTTTCAATGGCAAAAATCAATGAATATTGTAAATGCACAAACAGTAATATCTCCACATTGCAAGGTGCAATTCTGAAATTTTTTGCTTTTTCCTGCTAATCCTAGCATGATAAAGAAGATTCAAAGAGAGTGAGATGCCAGCTCCTTTCATTCAGTCAGTAGCTTCAAACATTTCTGGTATATGAAAAACGTTTTTCAATGGCAAAAATCAATGAATATTGTAAATGCACAAACAGTAATATCTCCACATTGCAAGGTGCAATTCTGAAATTTTTTGCTTTTTCCTGCTAATCCTAGCATGATAAAGAAGATTCAAAGAGAGTAAGATGCCAGCTCCTTTCATTCAGTCAGTAGCTTCAAACATTTCTGGACGTTTTTCAATGGCAAAAATCAATGAATATTGTAAATGCACAAACAGTAATATCTCCACATTGCAAGGTGCAATTCTGAAATTTTTTGCTTTTTCCTGCTAATCCTAGCATGATAAAGAAGATTCAAAGAGAGTGAGATGCCAGCTCCTTTCATTCAGTCAGTAGCTTCAAACATTTCTGGACGTTTTTCAATGGCAAAAATCAATGAATATTGTAAATGCACAAACAGTAATATCTCCACATTGCAAGGTGCAATTCTGAAATTTTTTGCTTTTTCCTGCTAATCCTAGCAGGATAAAGAAGATTCAAAGAGAGTGAGATGCCAGCTCCTTTCATTCAGTCAGTAGCTTCAAACATTTCTGGTATATGAAAAACATGTTTTTCAATGGCAAAAATCAATGAATATTGTAAATGCACAAACAGTAATATCTCCACATTGCAAGGTGCAATTCTGAAATTTTTTGCTTTTTTCTGCTAATCCTAGCATGATAAAGAAGTTTCAAAGAGAGTGAGATGCCAGCTCCTTTCATTCAGTCAGTAGCTTCAAACATTTCTGGTATATGAAAAACATGTTTTTCAATGGCAAAAATCAATGAATATTGTAAATGCACGAACAGTAATATCTCCACATTGCAAGGTGCAATTCTGAAATTTTTTGCTTTTTCCTGCTAATCCTAGCATGATAAAGAAGATTCAAAGAGAGTGAGATGCCAGCTCCTTTCATTCAGTCAGTAGCTTCAAACATTTCTGGACGTTTTTCAATGGCAAAAATCAATGAATATTGTAAATGCACAAACAGTAATATCTCCACATTGCAAGGTGCAATTCTGAAATTTTTTGCTTTTTCCTGCTAATCCTAGCATGATAAAGAAGATTCAAAGAGAGTGAGATGCCAGCTCCTTTCATTCAGTCAGTAGCTTCAAACATTTCTGGTATATGAAAAACATGTTTTTCAATGGCAAAAATCAATGAATATTGTAAATGCACAAACAGTAATATCTCCACATTGCAAGGTGCAATTCTGAAATTTTTTGCTTTTTCCTGCTAATCCTAGCATGATAAAGAAGATTCAAAGAGAGTGAGATGCCAGCTCCTTTCATTCAGTCAGTAGCTTCAAACATTTCTGGACGTTTTTCAATGGCAAAAATCAATGAATATTGTAAATGCACAAACAGTAATATCTCCACATTGCAAGGTGCAATTCTGAAATTTTTTGCTTTTTCCTGTTAATCCTAGCATGATAAAGAAGATTCAAAGAGAGTGAGATGCCAGCTCCTTTCATTCAGTCAGTAGCTTCAAACATTTCTGGTATATGAAAAACATGTTTTTCAATGGCAAAAATCAATGAATATTGTAAATGCACAAACAGTAATATCTCCACATTGCAAGGTGCAATTCTGAAATTTTTTGCTTTTTCCTGCTAATCCTAGCATGATAAAGAAGATTCAAAGAGAGTGAGATGCCAGCTCCTTTCATTCAGTCAGTAGCTTCAAACATTTCTGGTATATGAAAAACGTTTTTCAATGGCAAAAATCAATGAATATTGTAAATGCACAAACAGTAATATCTCCACATTGCAAGGTGCAATTCTGAAATTTTTTGCTTTTTCCTGCTAATCCTAGCATGATAAAGAAGATTCAAAGAGAGTAAGATGCCAGCTCCTTTCATTCAGTCAGTAGCTTCAAACATTTCTGGACGTTTTTCAATGGCAAAAATCAATGAATATTGTAAATGCACAAACAGTAATATCTCCACATTGCAAGGTGCAATTCTGAAATTTTTTGCTTTTTCCTGCTAATCCTAGCATGATAAAGAAGATTCAAAGAGAGTGAGATGCCAGCTCCTTTCATTCAGTCAGTAGCTTCAAACATTTCTGGACGTTTTTCAATGGCAAAAATCAATGAATATTGTAAATGCACAAACAGTAATATCTCCACATTGCAAGGTGCAATTCTGAAATTTTTTGCTTTTTCCTGCTAATCCTAGCAGGATAAAGAAGATTCAAAGAGAGTGAGATGCCAGCTCCTTTCATTCAGTCAGTAGCTTCAAACATTTCTGGTATATGAAAAACATGTTTTTCAATGGCAAAAATCAATGAATATTGTAAATGCACAAACAGTAATATCTCCACATTGCAAGGTGCAATTCTGAAATTTTTTGCTTTTTTCTGCTAATCCTAGCATGATAAAGAAGTTTCAAAGAGAGTGAGATGCCAGCTCCTTTCATTCAGTCAGTAGCTTCAAACATTTCTGGTATATGAAAAACATGTTTTTCAATGGCAAAAATCAATGAATATTGTAAATGCACGAACAGTAATATCTCCACATTGCAAGGTGCAATTCTGAAATTTTTTGCTTTTTCCTGCTAATCCTAGCATGATAAAGAAGATTCAAAGAGAGTGAGATGCCAGCTCCTTTCATTCAGTCAGTAGCTTCAAACATTTCTGGACGTTTTTCAATGGCAAAAATCAATGAATATTGTAAATGCACAAACAGTAATATCTCCACATTGCAAGGTGCAATTCTGAAATTTTTTGCTTTTTCCTGCTAATCCTAGCATGATAAAGAAGATTCAAAGAGAGTGAGATGCCAGCTCCTTTCATTCAGTCAGTAGCTTCAAACATTTCTGGTATATGAAAAACATGTTTTTCAATGGCAAAAATCAATGAATATTGTAAATGCACAAACAGTAATATCTCCACATTGCAAGGTGCAATTCTGAAATTTTTTGCTTTTTCCTGTTAATCCTAGCATGATAAAGAAGATTCAAAGAGAGTGAGATGCCAGCTCCTTTCATTCAGTCAGTAGCTTCAAACATTTCTGGTATATGAATAACATGATGTTTTTCAATGGCAAAAATCAATGAATATTGTAAATGCACAAACCGTAATATCTCCACATTGCAAGGTGCAATTCTGAAATTTTTTGCTTTTTCCTGCTAATCCTAGCATGATAAAGAAGATTCAAAGAGAGTGAGATGCCAGCTCCTTTCATTCAGTCAGTAGCTTCAAACATTTCTGGACGTTTTTCAATGGCAAAAATCAATGAATATTGTAAATGCACAAACAGTAATATCTCCACATTGCAAGGTGCAATTCTGAAATTTTTTGCTTTTTCCTGCTAATCCTAGCATGATAAAGAAGTTTCAAAGAGAGTGAGATGCCAGCTCCTTTCATAGAGTCAGTAGCTTCAAACATTTCTGGTATATGAAAAACATGTTTTTCAATGGCAAAAATCAATGAATATTGTAAATGCACAAACAGTAATATCTCCACATTGCAAGGTGCAATTCTGAAATTTTTTGCTTTTTCCTGCTAATCCTAGCATGATAAAGAAGATTCAAAGAGAGTGAGATGCCAGCTCCTTTCATTCAGTCAGTAGCTTCAAACATTTCTGGACGTTTTTCAATGGCAAAAATCAATGAATATTGTAAATGCACAAACAGTAATATCTCCACATTGCAAGGTGCAATTCTGAAATTTTTTGCTTTTTCCTGTTAATCCTAGCATGATAAAGAAGATTCAAAGAGAGTGAGATGCCAGCTCCTTTCATTCAGTCAGTAGCTTCAAACATTTCTGGTATATGAAAAACATGTTTTTCAATGGCAAAAATCAATGAATATTGTAAATGCACAAACAGTAATATCTCCACATTGCAAGGTGCAATTCTGAAATTTTTTGCTTTTTCCTGCTAATCCTAGCATGATAAAGAAGTTTCAAAGAGAGTGAGATGCCAGCTCCTTTCATTCAGTCAGTAGCTTCAAACATTTCTGGTATATGAAAAACATGTTTTTCAATGGCAAAAATCAATGAATATTGTAAATGCACAAACAGTAATATCTCCACATTGCAAGGTGCAATTCTGAAATTTTTTGCTTTTTCCTGCTAATCCTAGCATGATAAAGAAGATTCAAAGAGAGTGAGATGCCAGCTCCTTTCATTCAGTCAGTAGCTTCAAACATTTCTGGACGTTTTTCAATGGCAAAAATCAATGAATATTGTAAATGCACAAACAGTAATATCTCCACATTGCAAGGTGCAATTCTGAAATTTTTTGCTTTTTCCTGTTAATCCTAGCATGATAAAGAAGATTCAAAGAGAGTGAGATGCCATCTCCTTTCATTCAGTCAGTAGCTTCAAACATTTCTGGTATATGAAAAACATGTTTTTCAATGGCAAAAATCAATGAATATTGTAAATGCACAAACAGTAATATCTCCACATTGCAAGGTGCAATTCTGAAATTTTTTGCTTTTTCCTGCTAATCCTAGCATGATAAAGAAGATTCAAAGAGAGTGAGATGCCAGCTCCTTTCATTCAGTCAGTAGCTTCAAACATTTCTGGTATATGAAAAACATGTTTTTCAATGGCAAAAATCAATGAATATTGTAAATGCACAAACAGTAATATCTCCACATTGCAAGGTGCAATTCTGAAATTTTTTGCTTTTTCCTGCTAATCCTAGCATGATAAAGAAGATTCAAAGAGAGTGAGATGCCAGCTCCTTTCATTCAGTCAGTAGCTTCAAACATTTCTGGACGTTTTTCAATGGCAAAAATCAATGAATATTGTAAATGCACAAACAGTAATATCTCCACATTGCAAGGTGCAATTCTGAAATTTTTTGCTTTTTTCTGCTAATCCTAGCATGATAAAGAAGTTTCAAAGAGAGTGAGATGCCAGCTCCTTTCATTCAGTCAGTAGCTTCAAACATTTCTGGTATATGAAAAACATGTTTTTCAATGGCAAAAATCAATGAATATTGTAAATGCACGAACAGTAATATCTCCACATTGCAAGGTGCAATTCTGAAATTTTTTGCTTTTTCCTGCTAATCCTAGCATGATAAAGAAGATTCAAAGAGAGTGAGATGCCAGCTCCTTTCATTCAGTCAGTAGCTTCAAACATTTCTGGACGTTTTTCAATGGCAAAAATCAATGAATATTGTAAATGCACAAACAGTAATATCTCCACATTGCAAGGTGCAATTCTGAAATTTTTTGCTTTTTCCTGCTAATCCTAGCATGATAAAGAAGATTCAAAGAGAGTGAGATGCCAGCTCCTTTCATTCAGTCAGTAGCTTCAAACATTTCTGGTATATGAAAAACATGTTTTTCAATGGCAAAAATCAATGAATATTGTAAATGACAAACAGTAATATCTCCACATTGCAAGGTGCAATTCTGAAATTTTTTGCTTTTTCCTGCTAATCCTAGCATGATAAAGAAGATTCAAAGAGAGTGAGATGCCAGCTCCTTTCATTCAGTCAGTAGCTTCAAACATTTCTGGACGTTTTTCAATGGCAAAAATCAATGAATATTGTAAATGCACAAACAGTAATATCTCCACATTGCAAGGTGCAATTCTGAAATTTTTTGCTTTTTCCTGTTAATCCTAGCATGATAAAGAAGATTCAAAGAGAGTGAGATGCCAGCTCCTTTCATTCAGTCAGTAGCTTCAAACATTTCTGGTATATGAAAAACATGTTTTTCAATGGCAAAAATCAATGAATATTGTAAATGCACAAACAGTAATATCTCCACATTGCAAGGTGCAATTCTGAAATTTTTTGCTTTTTCCTGCTAATCCTAGCATGATAAAGAAGATTCAAAGAGAGTGAGATGCCAGCTCCTTTCATTCAGTCAGTAGCTTCAAACATTTCTGGTATATGAAAAACGTTTTTCAATGGCAAAAATCAATGAATATTGTAAATGCACAAACAGTAATATCTCCACATTGCAAGGTGCAATTCTGAAATTTTTTGCTTTTTCCTGCTAATCCTAGCATGATAAAGAAGATTCAAAGAGAGTGAGATGCCAGCTCCTTTCATTCAGTCAGTAGCTTCAAACATTTCTGGTATATGAAAAACATGTTTTTCAATGGCAAAAATCAATGAATATTGTAAATGCACAAACAGTAATATCTCCACATTGCAAGGTGCAATTCTGAAATTTTTTGCTTTTTCCTGCTAATCCTAGCATGATAAAGAAGATTCAAAGAGAGTGAGATGCCAGCTCCTTTCATTCAGTCAGTAGCTTCAAACATTTCTGGAACGTTTTTCAATGGCAAAAATCAATGAATATTGTAAATGCACAAACAGTAATATCTCCACATTGCAAGGTGCAATTCTGAAATTTTTTGCTTTTTCCTGTTAATCCTAGCATGATAAAGAAGATTCAAAGAGAGTGAGATGCCAGCTCCTTTCATTCAGTCAGTAGCTTCAAACATTTCTGGACGTTTTTCAATGGCAAAAATCAATGAATATTGTAAATGCACAAACAGTAATATCTCCACATTGCAAGGTGCAATTCTGAAATTTTTTGCTTTTTCCTGCTAATCCTAGCATGATAAAGAAGATTCAAAGAGAGTGAGATGCCAGCTCCTTTCATTCAGTCAGTAGCTTCAAACATTTCTGGTATATGAAAAACATGTTTTTCAATGGCAAAAATCAATGAATATTGTAAATGCACAAACAGTAATATCTCCACATTGCAAGGTGCAATTCTGAAATTTTTTGCTTTTTCCTGCTAATCCTAGCATGATAAAGAAGACTCAAAGAGAGTGAGATGCCAGCTCCTTTCATTCAGTCAGTAGCTTCAAACATTTCTGGACGTTTTTCAATGGCAAAAATCAATGAATATTGTAAATGCACAAACAGTAATATCTCCACATTGCAAGGTGCAATTCTGAAATTTTTTGCTTTTTCCTGTTAATCCTAGCATGATAAAGAAGATTCAAAGAGAGTGAGATGCCAGCTCCTTTCATTCAGTCAGTAGCTTCAAACATTTCTGGTATATGAAAAACATGTTTTTCAATGGCAAAAATCAATGAATATTGTAAATGCACAAACAGTAATATCTCCACATTGCAAGGTGCAATTCTGAAATTTTTTGCTTTTTCCTGCTAATCCTAGCATGATAAAGAAGATTCAAAGAGAGTGAGATGCCAGCTCCTTTCATTCAGTCAGTAGCTTCAAACATTTCTGGTATATGAAAAACGTTTTTCAATGGCAAAAATCAATGAATATTGTAAATGCACAAACAGTAATATCTCCACATTGCAAGGTGCAATTCTGAAATTTTTTGCTTTTTCCTGCTAATCCTAGCATGATAAAGAAGATTCAAAGAGAGTAAGATGCCAGCTCCTTTCATTCAGTCAGTAGCTTCAAACATTTCTGGACGTTTTTCAATGGCAAAAATCAATGAATATTGTAAATGCACAAACAGTAATATCTCCACATTGCAAGGTGCAATTCTGAAATTTTTTGCTTTTTCCTGCTAATCCTAGCATGATAAAGAAGATTCAAAGAGAGTGAGATGCCAGCTCCTTTCATTCAGTCAGTAGCTTCAAACATTTCTGGACGTTTTTCAATGGCAAAAATCAAAGAATATTGTAAATGCACAAACAGTAATATCTCCACATTGCAAGGTGCAATTCTGAAATTTTTTGCTTTTTCCTGCTAATCCTAGCAGGATAAAGAAGATTCAAAGAGAGTGAGATGCCAGCTCCTTTCATTCAGTCAGTAGCTTCAAACATTTCTGGTATATGAAAAACATGTTTTTCAATGGCAAAAATCAATGAATATTGTAAATGCACAAACAGTAATATCTCCACATTGCAAGGTGCAATTCTGAAATTTTTTGCTTTTTTCTGCTAATCCTAGCATGATAAAGAAGTTTCAAAGAGAGTGAGATGCCAGCTCCTTTCATTCAGTCAGTAGCTTCAAACATTTCTGGTATATGAAAAACATGTTTTTCAATGGCAAAAATCAATGAATATTGTAAATGCACAAACAGTAATATCTCCACATTGCAAGGTGCAATTCTGAAATTTTTTGCTTTTTCCTGCTAATCCTAGCATGATAAAGAAGATTCAAAGAGAGTGAGATGCCAGCTCCTTTCATTCAGTCAGTAGCTTCAAACATTTCTGGACGTTTTTCAATGGCAAAAATCAATGAATATTGTAAATGCACAAACAGTAATATCTCCACATTGCAAGGTGCAATTCTGAAATTTTTTGCTTTTTCCTGCTAATCCTAGCATGATAAAGAAGATTCAAAGAGAGTGAGATGCCAGCTCCTTTCATTCAGTCAGTAGCTTCAAACATTTCTGGTATATGAAAAACATGTTTTTCAATGGCAAAAATCAATGAATATTGTAAATGCACAAACAGTAATATCTCCACATTGCAAGGTGCAATTCTGAAATTTTTTGCTTTTTCCTGCTAATCCTAGCATGATAAAGAAGATTCAAAGAGAGTGAGATGCCAGCTCCTTTCATTCAGTCAGTAGCTTCAAACATTTCTGGACGTTTTTCAATGGCAAAAATCAATGAATATTGTAAATGCACAAACAGTAATATCTCCACATTGCAAGGTGCAATTCTGAAATTTTTTGCTTTTTCCTGCTAATCCTAGCATGATAAAGAAGTTTCAAAGAGAGTGAGATGCCAGCTCCTTTCATTCAGTCAGTAGCTTCAAACATTTCTGGTATATGAAAAACATGTTTTTCAATGGCAAAAATCAATGAATATTGTAAATGCACAAACAGTAATATCTCCACATTGCAAGGTGCAATTCTGAAATTTTTTGCTTTTTCCTGCTAATCCTAGCATGATAAAGAAGATTCAAAGAGAGTGAGATGCCAGCTCCTTTCATTCAGTCAGTAGCTTCAAACATTTCTGGACGTTTTTCAATGGCAAAAATCAATGAATATTGTAAATGCACAAACAGTAATATCTCCACATTGCAAGGTGCAATTCTGAAATTTTTTGCTTTTTCCTGTTAATCCTAGCATGATAAAGAAGATTCAAAGAGAGTGAGATGCCAGCTCCTTTCATTCAGTCAGTAGCTTCAAACATTTCTGGTATATGAAAAACATGTTTTTCAATGGCAAAAATCAATGAATATTGTAAATGCACAAACAGTAATATCTCCACATTGCAAGGTGCAATTCTGAAATTTTTTGCTTTTTCCTGCTAATCCTAGCATGATAAAGAAGTTTCAAAGAGAGTGAGATGCCAGCTCCTTTCATTCAGTCAGTAGCTTCAAACATTTCTGGTATATGAAAAACATGTTTTTCAATGGCAAAAATCAATGAATATTGTAAATGCACAAACAGTAATATCTCCACATTGCAAGGTGCAATTCTGAAATTTTTTGCTTTTTCCTGCTAATCCTAGCATGATAAAGAAGATTCAAAGAGAGTGAGATGCCAGCTCCTTTCATTCAGTCAGTAGCTTCAAACATTTCTGGACGTTTTTCAATGGCAAAAATCAATGAATATTGTAAATGCACAAACAGTAATATCTCCACATTGCAAGGTGCAATTCTGAAATTTTTTGCTTTTTCCTGCTAATCCTAGCATGATAAAGAAGATTCAAAGAGAGTGAGATGCCAGCTCCTTTCATTCAGTCAGTAGCTTCAAACATTTCTGGTATATGAAAAACATGTTTTTCAATGGCAAAAATCAATGAATATTGTAAATGCACAAACAGTAATATCTCCACATTGCAAGGTGCAATTCTGAAATTTTTTGCTTTTTCCTGCTAATCCTAGCATGATAAAGAAGATTCAAAGAGAGTGAGATGCCAGCTCCTTTCATTCAGTCAGTAGCTTCAAACATTTCTGGACGTTTTTCAATGGCAAAAATCAATGAATATTGTAAATGCACAAACAGTAATATCTCCACATTGCAAGGTGCAATTCTGAAATTTTTTGCTTTTTCCTGCTAATCCTAGCATGATAAAGAAGTTTCAAAGAGAGTGAGATGCCAGCTCCTTTCATTCAGTCAGTAGCTTCAAACATTTCTGGTATATGAAAAACATGTTTTTCAATGGCAAAAATCAATGAATATTGTAAATGCACAAACAGTAATATCTCCACATTGCAAGGTGCAATTCTGAAATTTTTTGCTTTTTCCTGCTAATCCTAGCATGATAAAGAAGATTCAAAGAGAGTGAGATGCCAGCTCCTTTCATTCAGTCAGTAGCTTCAAACATTTCTGGACGTTTTTCAATGGCAAAAATCAATGAATATTGTAAATGCACAAACAGTAATATCTCCACATTGCAAGGTGCAATTCTGAAATTTTTTGCTTTTTCCTGTTAATCCTAGCATGATAAAGAAGATTCAAAGAGAGTGAGATGCCAGCTCCTTTCATTCAGTCAGTAGCTTCAAACATTTCTGGTATATGAAAAACATGTTTTTCAATGGCAAAAATCAATGAATATTGTAAATGCACAAACAGTAATATCTCCACATTGCAAGGTGCAATTCTGAAATTTTTTGCTTTTTCCTGCTAATCCTAGCATGATAAAGAAGTTTCAAAGAGAGTGAGATGCCAGCTCCTTTCATTCAGTCAGTAGCTTCAAACATTTCTGGTATATGAAAAACATGTTTTTCAATGGCAAAAATCAATGAATATTGTAAATGCACAAACAGTAATATCTCCACATTGCAAGGTGCAATTCTGAAATTTTTTGCTTTTTCCTGCTAATGCTAGCATGATAAAGAAGATTCAAAGAGAGTGAGATGCCAGCTCCTTTCATTCAGTCAGTAGCTTCAAACATTTCTGGACGTTTTTCAATGGCAAAAATCAATGAATATTGTAAATGCACAAACAGTAATATCTCCACATTGCAAGGTGCAATTCTGAAATTTTTTGCTTTTTCCTGTTAATCCTAGCATGATAAAGAAGATTCAAAGAGAGTGAGATGCCATCTCCTTTCATTCAGTCAGTAGCTTCAAACATTTCTGGTATATGAAAAACATGTTTTTCAATGGCAAAAATCAATGAATATTGTAAATGCACAAACAGTAATATCTCCACATTGCAAGGTGCAATTCTGAAATTTTTTGCTTTTTCCTGCTAATCCTAGCATGATAAAGAAGATTCAAAGAGAGTGAGATGCCAGCTCCTTTCATTCAGTCAGTAGCTTCAAACATTTCTGGTATATGAAAAACATGTTTTTCAATGGCAAAAATCAATGAATATTGTAAATGCACAAACAGTAATATCTCCACATTGCAAGGTGCAATTCTGAAATTTTTTGCTTTTTCCTGCTAATCCTAGCATGATAAAGAAGATTCAAAGAGAGTGAGATGCCAGCTCCTTTCATTCAGTCAGTAGCTTCAAACATTTCTGGACGTTTTTCAATGGCAAAAATCAATGAATATTGTAAATGCACAAACAGTAATATCTCCACATTGCAAGGTGCAATTCTGAAATTTTTTGCTTTTTCCTGTTAATCCTAGCATGATAAAGAAGATTCAAAGAGAGTGAGATGCCAGCTCCTTTCATTCAGTCAGTAGCTTCAAACATTTCTGGTATATGAAAAACATGTTTTTCAATGGCAAAAATCAATGAATATTGTAAATGCACAAACAGTAATATCTCCACATTGCAAGGTGCAATTCTGAAATTTTTTGCTTTTTCCTGCTAATCCTAGCATGATAAAGAAGTTTCAAAGAGAGTGAGATGCCAGCTCCTTTCATTCAGTCAGTAGCTTCAAACATTTCTGGTATATGAAAAACATGTTTTTCAATGGCAAAAATCAATGAATATTGTAAATGCACAAACAGTAATATCTCCACATTGCAAGGTGCAATTCTGAAATTTTTTGCTTTTTCCTGCTAATCCTAGCATGATAAAGAAGATTCAAAGAGAGTGAGATGCCAGCTCCTTTCATTCAGTCAGTAGCTTCAAACATTTCTGGACGTTTTTCAATGGCAAAAATCAATGAATATTGTAAATGCACAAACAGTAATATCTCCACATTGCAAGGTGCAATTCTGAAATTTTTTGCTTTTTCCTGTTAATCCTAGCATGATAAAGAAGATTCAAAGAGAGTGAGATGCCATCTCCTTTCATTCAGTCAGTAGCTTCAAACATTTCTGGTATATGAAAAACATGTTTTTCAATGGCAAAAATCAATGAATATTGTAAATGCACAAACAGTAATATCTCCACATTGCAAGGTGCAATTCTGAAATTTTTTGCTTTTTCCTGCTAATCCTAGCATGATAAAGAAGATTCAAAGAGAGTGAGATGCCAGCTCCTTTCATTCAGTCAGTAGCTTCAAACATTTCTGGTATATGAAAAACATGTTTTTCAATGGCAAAAATCAATGAATATTGTAAATGCACAAACAGTAATATCTCCACATTGCAAGGTGCAATTCTGAAATTTTTTGCTTTTTCCTGTTAATCCTAGCATGATAAAGAAGATTCAAAGAGAGTGAGATGCCAGCTCCTTTCATTCAGTCAGTAGCTTCAAACATTTCTGGTATATGAATAACATGATGTTTTTCAATGGCAAAAATCAATGAATATTGTAAATGCACAAACCGTAATATCTCCACATTGCAAGGTGCAATTCTGAAATTTTTTGCTTTTTCCTGCTAATCCTAGCATGATAAAGAAGATTCAAAGAGAGTGAGATGCCAGCTCCTTTCATTCAGTCAGTAGCTTCAAACATTTCTGGACGTTTTTCAATGGCAAAAATCAATGAATATTGTAAATGCACAAACAGTAATATCTCCACATTGCAAGGTGCAATTCTGAAATTTTTTGCTTTTTCCTGCTAATCCTAGCAGGATAAAGAAGATTCAAAGAGAGTGAGATGCCAGCTCCTTTCATTCAGTCAGTAGCTTCAAACATTTCTGGTATATGAAAAACATGTTTTTCAATGGCAAAAATCAATGAATATTGTAAATGCACAAACAGTAATATCTCCACATTGCAAGGTGCAATTCTGAAATTTTTTGCTTTTTCCTGCTAATCCTAGCATGATAAAGAAGTTTCAAAGAGAGTGAGATGCCAGCTCCTTTCATTCAGTCAGTAGCTTCAAACATTTCTGGTATATGAAAAACATGTTTTTCAATGGCAAAAATCAATGAATATTGTAAATGCACAAACAGTAATATCTCCACATTGCAAGGTGCAATTCTGAAATTTTTTGCTTTTTCCTGCTAATCCTAGCATGATAAAGAAGATTCAAAGAGAGTGAGATGCCAGCTCCTTTCATTCAGTCAGTAGCTTCAAACATTTCTGGACGTTTTTCAATGGCAAAAATCAATGAATATTGTAAATGCACAAACAGTAATATCTCCACATTGCAAGGTGCAATTCTGAAATTTTTTGCTTTTTCCTGTTAATCCTAGCATGATAAAGAAGATTCAAAGAGAGTGAGATGCCATCTCCTTTCATTCAGTCAGTAGCTTCAAACATTTCTGGTATATGAAAAACATGTTTTTCAATGGCAAAAATCAATGAATATTGTAAATGCACAAACAGTAATATCTCCACATTGCAAGGTGCAATTCTGAAATTTTTTGCTTTTTCCTGTTAATCCTAGCATGATAAAGAAGATTCAAAGAGAGTGAGATGCCATCTCCTTTCATTCAGTCAGTAGCTTCAAACATTTCTGGTATATGAAAAACATGTTTTTCAATGGCAAAAATCAATGAATATTGTAAATGCACAAACAGTAATATCTCCACATTGCAAGGTGCAATTCTGAAATTTTTTGCTTTCTCCTGCTAATCCTAGCATGATAAAGAAGATTCAAAGAGAGTGAGATGCCAGCTCCTTTCATTCAGTCAGTAGCTTCAAACATTTCTGGACGTTTTTCAATGGCAAAAATCAATGAATATTGTAAATGCACAAACAGTAATATCTCCACATTGCAAGGTGCAATTCTGAAATTTTTTGCTTTTTCCTGCTAATCCTAGCATGATAAAGAAGATTCAAAGAGAGTGAGATGCCAGCTCCTTTCATTCAGTCAGTAGCTTCAAACATTTCTGGTATATGAAAAACATGTTTTTCAATGGCAAAAATCAATGAATATTGTAAATGCACAAACAGTAATATCTCCACATTGCAAGGTGCAATTCTGAAATTTTTTGCTTTTTCCTGCTAATCCTAGCATGATAAAGAAGATTCAAAGAGAGTGAGATGCCAGCTCCTTTCATTCAGTCAGTAGCTTCAAACATTTCTGGTATATGAAAAACATGTTTTTCAATGGCAAAAATCAATGAATATTGTAAATGCACAAACAGTAATATCTCCACATTGCAAGGTGCAATTCTGAAATTTTTTGCTTTTTCCTGTTAATCCTAGCATGATAAAGAAGATTCAAAGAGAGTGAGATGCCAGCTCCTTTCATTCAGTCAGTAGCTTCAAACATTTCTGGTATATGAATAACATGATGTTTTTCAATGGCAAAAATCAATGAATATTGTAAATGCACAAACCGTAATATCTCCACATTGCAAGGTGCAATTCTGAAATTTTTTGCTTTTTCCTGCTAATCCTAGCATGATAAAGAAGATTCAAAGAGAGTGAGATGCCAGCTCCTTTCATTCAGTCAGTAGCTTCAAACATTTCTGGACGTTTTTCAATGGCAAAAATCAATGAATATTGTAAATGCACAAACAGTAATATCTCCACATTGCAAGGTGCAATTCTGAAATTTTTTGCTTTTTCCTGCTAATCCTAGCAGGATAAAGAAGATTCAAAGAGAGTGAGATGCCAGCTCCTTTCATTCAGTCAGTAGCTTCAAACATTTCTGGTATATGAAAAACATGTTTTTCAATGGCAAAAATCAATGAATATTGTAAATGCACAAACAGTAATATCTCCACATTGCAAGGTGCAATTCTGAAATTTTTTGCTTTTTCCTGCTAATCCTAGCATGATAAAGAAGTTTCAAAGAGAGTGAGATGCCAGCTCCTTTCATTCAGTCAGTAGCTTCAAACATTTCTGGTATATGAAAAACATGTTTTTCAATGGCAAAAATCAATGAATATTGTAAATGCACAAACAGTAATATCTCCACATTGCAAGGTGCAATTCTGAAATTTTTTGCTTTTTCCTGCTAATCCTAGCATGATAAAGAAGATTCAAAGAGAGTGAGATGCCAGCTCCTTTCATTCAGTCAGTAGCTTCAAACATTTCTGGACGTTTTTCAATGGCAAAAATCAATGAATATTGTAAATGCACAAACAGTAATATCTCCACATTGCAAGGTGCAATTCTGAAATTTTTTGCTTTTTCCTGTTAATCCTAGCATGATAAAGAAGATTCAAAGAGAGTGAGATGCCATCTCCTTTCATTCAGTCAGTAGCTTCAAACATTTCTGGTATATGAAAAACATGTTTTTCAATGGCAAAAATCAATGAATATTGTAAATGCACAAACAGTAATATCTCCACATTGCAAGGTGCAATTCTGAAATTTTTTGCTTTTTCCTGTTAATCCTAGCATGATAAAGAAGATTCAAAGAGAGTGAGATGCCATCTCCTTTCATTCAGTCAGTAGCTTCAAACATTTCTGGTATATGAAAAACATGTTTTTCAATGGCAAAAATCAATGAATATTGTAAATGCACAAACAGTAATATCTCCACATTGCAAGGTGCAATTCTGAAATTTTTTGCTTTCTCCTGCTAATCCTAGCATGATAAAGAAGATTCAAAGAGAGTGAGATGCCAGCTCCTTTCATTCAGTCAGTAGCTTCAAACATTTCTGGACGTTTTTCAATGGCAAAAATCAATGAATATTGTAAATGCACAAACAGTAATATCTCCACATTGCAAGGTGCAATTCTGAAATTTTTTGCTTTTTCCTGCTAATCCTAGCATGATAAAGAAGATTCAAAGAGAGTGAGATGCCAGCTCCTTTCATTCAGTCAGTAGCTTCAAACATTTCTGGTATATGAAAAACATGTTTTTCAATGGCAAAAATCAATGAATATTGTAAATGCACAAACAGTAATATCTCCACATTGCAAGGTGCAATTCTGAAATTTTTTGCTTTTTCCTGTTAATCCTAGCATGATAAAGAAGATTCAAACTGAGTGAGATGCCAGCTCCTTTCATTCAGTCAGTAGCTTCAAACATTTCTGGTATATGAATAACATGATGTTTTTCAATGGCAAAAATCAATGAATATTGTAAATGCACAAACCGTAATATCTCCACATTGCAAGGTGCAATTCTGAAATTTTTTGCTTTTTCCTGCTAATCCTAGCATGATAAAGAAGATTCAAAGAGAGTGAGATGCCAGCTCCTTTCATTCAGTCAGTAGCTTCAAACATTTCTGGACGTTTTTCAATGGCAAAAATCAATGAATATTGTAAATGCACAAACAGTAATATCTCCACATTGCAAGGTGCAATTCTGAAATTTTTTGCTTTTTCCTGCTAATCCTAGCATGATAAAGAAGTTTCAAAGAGAGTGAGATGCCAGCTCCTGTCATTCAGTCAGTAGCTTCAAACATTTCTGGTATATGAAAAACATGTTTTTCAATGGCAAAAATCAATGAATATTGTAAATGCACAAACAGTAATATCTCCACATTGCAAGGTGCAATTCTGAAATTTTTTGCTTTTTCCTGCTAATCCTAGCATGATAAAGAAGATTCAAAGAGAGTGAGATGCCAGCTCCTTTCATTCAGTCAGTAGCTTCAAACATTTCTGGACGTTTTTCAATGGCAAAAATCAATGAATATTGTAAATGCACAAACAGTAATATCTCCACATTGCAAGGTGCAATTCTGAAATTTTTTGCTTTTTCCTGTTAATCCTAGCATGATAAAGAAGATTCAAAGAGAGTGAGATGCCAGCTCCTTTCATTCAGTCAGTAGCTTCAAACATTTCTGGTATATGAAAAACATGTTTTTCAATGGCAAAAATCAATGAATATTGTAAATGCACAAACAGTAATATCTCCACATTGCAAGGTGCAATTCTGAAATTTTTTGCTTTTTCCTGCTAATCCTAGCATGATAAAGAAGATTCAAAGAGAGTGAGATGCCAGCTCCTTTCATTCAGTCAGTAGCTTCAAACATTTCTGGACGTTTTTCAATGGCAAAAATCAATGAATATTGTAAATGCACAAACAGTAATATCTCCACATTGCAAGGTGCAATTCTGAAATTTTTTGCTTTTTCCTGTTAATCCTAGCATGATAAAGAAGATTCAAAGAGAGTGAGATGCCAGCTCCTTTCATTCAGTCAGTAGCTTCAAACATTTCTGGTATATGAAAAACATGTTTTTCAATGGCAAAAATCAATGAATATTGTAAATGCACAAACAGTAATATCTCCACATTGCAAGGTGCAATTCTGAAATTTTTTGCTTTTTCCTGCTAATCCTAGCATGATAAAGAAGTTTCAAAGAGAGTGAGATGCCAGCTCCTTTCATTCAGTCAGTAGCTTCAAACATTTCTGGTATATGAAAAACATGTTTTTCAATGGCAAAAATCAATGAATATTGTAAATGCACAAACAGTAATATCTCCACATTGCAAGGTGCAATTCTGAAATTTTTTGCTTTTTCCTGCTAATCCTAGCATGATAAAGAAGATTCAAAGAGAGTGAGATGCCAGCTCCTTTCATTCAGTCAGTAGCTTCAAACATTTCTGGACGTTTTTCAATGGCAAAAATCAATGAATATTGTAAATGCACAAACAGTAATATCTCCACATTGCAAGGTGCAATTCTGAAATTTTTTGCTTTTTCCTGTTAATCCTAGCATGATAAAGAAGATTCAAAGAGAGTGAGATGCCATCTCCTTTCATTCAGTCAGTAGCTTCAAACATTTCTGGTATATGAAAAACATGTTTTTCAATGGCAAAAATCAATGAATATTGTAAATGCACAAACAGTAATATCTCCACATTGCAAGGTGCAATTCTGAAATTTTTTGCTTTTTCCTGCTAATCCTAGCATGATAAAGAAGATTCAAAGAGAGTGAGATGCCAGCTCCTTTCATTCAGTCAGTAGCTTCAAACATTTCTGGTATATGAAAAACATGTTTTTCAATGGCAAAAATCAATGAATATTGTAAATGCACAAACAGTAATATCTCCACATTGCAAGGTGCAATTCTGAAATTTTTTGCTTTTTCCTGTTAATCCTAGCATGATAAAGAAGATTCAAAGAGAGTGAGATGCCAGCTCCTTTCATTCAGTCAGTAGCTTCAAACATTTCTGGTATATGAATAACATGATGTTTTTCAATGGCAAAAATCAATGAATATTGTAAATGCACAAACCGTAATATCTCCACATTGCAAGGTGCAATTCTGAAATTTTTTGCTTTTTCCTGCTAATCCTAGCATGATAAAGAAGATTCAAAGAGAGTGAGATGCCAGCTCCTTTCATTCAGTCAGTAGCTTCAAACATTTCTGGACGTTTTTCAATGGCAAAAATCAATGAATATTGTAAATGCACAAACAGTAATATCTCCACATTGCAAGGTGCAATTCTGAAATTTTTTGCTTTTTCCTGCTAATCCTAGCAGGATAAAGAAGATTCAAAGAGAGTGAGATGCCAGCTCCTTTCATTCAGTCAGTAGCTTCAAACATTTCTGGTATATGAAAAACATGTTTTTCAATGGCAAAAATCAATGAATATTGTAAATGCACAAACAGTAATATCTCCACATTGCAAGGTGCAATTCTGAAATTTTTTGCTTTTTCCTGCTAATCCTAGCATGATAAAGAAGTTTCAAAGAGAGTGAGATGCCAGCTCCTTTCATTCAGTCAGTAGCTTCAAACATTTCTGGTATATGAAAAACATGTTTTTCAATGGCAAAAATCAATGAATATTGTAAATGCACAAACAGTAATATCTCCACATTGCAAGGTGCAATTCTGAAATTTTTTGCTTTTTCCTGCTAATCCTAGCATGATAAAGAAGATTCAAAGAGAGTGAGATGCCAGCTCCTTTCATTCAGTCAGTAGCTTCAAACATTTCTGGACGTTTTTCAATGGCAAAAATCAATGAATATTGTAAATGCACAAACAGTAATATCTCCACATTGCAAGGTGCAATTCTGAAATTTTTTGCTTTTTCCTGTTAATCCTAGCATGATAAAGAAGATTCAAAGAGAGTGAGATGCCATCTCCTTTCATTCAGTCAGTAGCTTCAAACATTTCTGGTATATGAAAAACATGTTTTTCAATGGCAAAAATCAATGAATATTGTAAATGCACAAACAGTAATATCTCCACATTGCAAGGTGCAATTCTGAAATTTTTTGCTTTTTCCTGTTAATCCTAGCATGATAAAGAAGATTCAAAGAGAGTGAGATGCCATCTCCTTTCATTCAGTCAGTAGCTTCAAACATTTCTGGTATATGAAAAACATGTTTTTCAATGGCAAAAATCAATGAATATTGTAAATGCACAAACAGTAATATCTCCACATTGCAAGGTGCAATTCTGAAATTTTTTGCTTTCTCCTGCTAATCCTAGCATGATAAAGAAGATTCAAAGAGAGTGAGATGCCAGCTCCTTTCATTCAGTCAGTAGCTTCAAACATTTCTGGACGTTTTTCAATGGCAAAAATCAATGAATATTGTAAATGCACAAACAGTAATATCTCCACATTGCAAGGTGCAATTCTGAAATTTTTTGCTTTTTCCTGCTAATCCTAGCATGATAAAGAAGATTCAAAGAGAGTGAGATGCCAGCTCCTTTCATTCAGTCAGTAGCTTCAAACATTTCTGGTATATGAAAAACATGTTTTTCAATGGCAAAAATCAATGAATATTGTAAATGCACAAACAGTAATATCTCCACATTGCAAGGTGCAATTCTGAAATTTTTTGCTTTTTCCTGTTAATCCTAGCATGATAAAGAAGATTCAAACTGAGTGAGATGCCAGCTCCTTTCATTCAGTCAGTAGCTTCAAACATTTCTGGTATATGAATAACATGATGTTTTTCAATGGCAAAAATCAATGAATATTGTAAATGCACAAACCGTAATATCTCCACATTGCAAGGTGCAATTCTGAAATTTTTTGCTTTTTCCTGCTAATCCTAGCATGATAAAGAAGATTCAAAGAGAGTGAGATGCCAGCTCCTTTCATTCAGTCAGTAGCTTCAAACATTTCTGGACGTTTTTCAATGGCAAAAATCAATGAATATTGTAAATGCACAAACAGTAATATCTCCACATTGCAAGGTGCAATTCTGAAATTTTTTGCTTTTTCCTGCTAATCCTAGCATGATAAAGAAGTTTCAAAGAGAGTGAGATGCCAGCTCCTGTCATTCAGTCAGTAGCTTCAAACATTTCTGGTATATGAAAAACATGTTTTTCAATGGCAAAAATCAATGAATATTGTAAATGCACAAACAGTAATATCTCCACATTGCAAGGTGCAATTCTGAAATTTTTTGCTTTTTCCTGCTAATCCTAGCATGATAAAGAAGATTCAAAGAGAGTGAGATGCCAGCTCCTTTCATTCAGTCAGTAGCTTCAAACATTTCTGGACGTTTTTCAATGGCAAAAATCAATGAATATTGTAAATGCACAAACAGTAATATCTCCACATTGCAAGGTGCAATTCTGAAATTTTTTGCTTTTTCCTGTTAATCCTAGCATGATAAAGAAGATTCAAAGAGAGTGAGATGCCATCTCCTTTCATTCAGTCAGTAGCTTCAAACATTTCTGGTATATGAAAAACATGTTTTTCAATGGCAAAAATCAATGAATATTGTAAATGCACAAACAGTAATATCTCCACATTGCAAGGTGCAATTCTGAAATTTTTTGCTTTTTCCTGCTAATCCTAGCATGATAAAGAAGATTCAAAGAGAGTGAGATGCCAGCTCCTTTCATTCAGTCAGTAGCTTCAAACATTTCTGGTATATGAAAAACATGTTTTTCAATGGCAAAAATCAATGAATATTGTAAATGCACAAACAGTAATATCTCCACATTGCAAGGTGCAATTCTGAAATTTTTTGCTTTTTCCTGCTAATCCTAGCATGATAAAGAAGATTCAAAGAGAGTGAGATGCCAGCTCCTTTCATTCAGTCAGTAGCTTCAAACATTTCTGGTATATGAAAAACATGTTTTTCAATGGCAAAAATCAATGAATATTGTAAATGCACAAACAGTAATATCTCCACATTGCAAGGTGCAATTCTGAAATTTTTTGCTTTTTCCTGCTAATCCTAGCATGATAAAGAAGTTTCAAAGAGAGTGAGATGCCAGCTCCTTTCATTCAGTCAGTAGCTTCAAACATTTCTGGTATATGAAAAACATGTTTTTCAATGGCAAAAATCAATGAATATTGTAAATGCACAAACAGTAATATCTCCACATTGCAAGGTGCAATTCTGAAATTTTTTGCTTTTTCCTGCTAATCCTAGCATGATAAAGAAGATTCAAAGAGAGTGAGATGCCAGCTCCTTTCATTCAGTCAGTAGCTTCAAACATTTCTGGACGTTTTTCAATGGCAAAAATCAATGAATATTGTAAATGCACAAACAGTAATATCTCCACATTGCAAGGTGCAATTCTGAAATTTTTTGCTTTTTCCTGTTAATCCTAGCATGATAAAGAAGATTCAAAGAGAGTGAGATGCCATCTCCTTTCATTCAGTCAGTAACTTCAAACATTTCTGGTATATGAAAAACATGTTTTTCAATGGCAAAAATCAATGAATATTGTAAATGCACAAACAGTAATATCTCCACATTGCAAGGTGCAATTCTGAAATTTTTTGCTTTTTCCTGCTAATCCTAGCATGATAAAGAAGATTCAAAGAGAGTGAGATGCCAGCTCCTTTCATTCAGTCAGTAGCTTCAAACATTTCTGGTATATGAAAAACATGTTTTTCAATGGCAAAAATCAATGAATATTGTAAATGCACAAACAGTAATATCTCCACATTGCAAGGTGCAATTCTGAAATTTTTTGCTTTTTCCTGTTAATCCTAGCATGATAAAGAAGATTCAAAGAGAGTGAGATGCCAGCTCCTTTCATTCAGTCAGTAGCTTCAAACATTTCTGGTATATGAATAACATGATGTTTTTCAATGGCAAAAATCAATGAATATTGTAAATGCACAAACCGTAATATCTCCACATTGCAAGGTGCAATTCTGAAATTTTTTGCTTTTTCCTGCTAATCCTAGCATGATAAAGAAGATTCAAAGAGAGTGAGATGCCAGCTCCTTTCATTCAGTCAGTAGCTTCAAACATTTCTGGACGTTTTTCAATGGCAAAAATCAATGAATATTGTAAATGCACAAACAGTAATATCTCCACATTGCAAGGTGCAATTCTGAAATTTTTTGCTTTTCCCTGCTAATCCTAGCAGGATAAAGAAGATTCAAAGAGAGTGAGATGCCAGCTCCTTTCATTCAGTCAGTAGCTTCAAACATTTCTGGTATATGAAAAACATGTTTTTCAATGGCAAAAATCAATGAATATTGTAAATGCACAAACAGTAATATCTCCACATTGCAAGGTGCAATTCTGAAATTTTTTGCTTTTTCCTGCTAATCCTAGCATGATAAAGAAGATTCAAAGAGAGTGAGATGCCAGCTCCTTTCATTCAGTCAGTAGCTTCAAACATTTCTGGTATATGAAAAACGTTTTTCAATGGCAAAAATCAATGAATATTGTAAATGCACAAACAGTAATATCTACACATTGCAAGGTGCAATTCTGAAATTTTTTGCTTTTTCCTGCTAATCCTAGCATGATAAAGAAGATTCAAAGAGAGTGAGATGCCAGCTCCTTTCATTCAGTCAGTAGCTTCAAACATTTCTGGACGTTTTTCAATGGCAAAAATCAATGAATATTGTAAATGCACAAACAGTAATATCTCCACATTGCAAGGTGCAATTCTGAAATTTTTTGCTTTTTCCTGTTAATCCTAGCATGATAAAGAAGATTCAAAGAGAGTGAGGTGCCAGCTCCTTTCATTCAGTCAGTAGCTTCAAACATTTCTGGTATATGAATAACATGATGTTTTTCAATGGCAAAAATCAATGAATATTGTAAATGCACAAACAGTAATATCTCCACATTGCAAGGTGCAATTCTGAAATTTTTTGCTTTTTCCTGCTAATCCTAGCATGATAAAGAAGATTCAGAGTGAGATGCCAGCTCCTTTCATTCAGTCAGTAGCTTCAAACATTTCTGGACGTTTTTCAATGGCAAAAATCAATGAATATTGTAAATGCACAAACAGTAATATCTCCACATTGCAAGGTGCAATTCTGAAATTTTTTGCTTTTTCCTGCTAATCCTAGCATGATAAAGAAGATTCAAAGAGAGTGAGATGCCAGCTCCTTTCATTGTCAGTAGCTTCAAACATTTCTGGACGTTTTTCAATGGCAAAAATCAATGAATATTGTAAATGCACAAACAGTAATATCTCCACATTGCAAGGTGCAATTCTGAAATTTTTTGCTTTTTCCTGCTAATCCTAGCATGATAAAGAAGATTCAAAGAGAGTGAGATGCCAGCTCCTTTCATTCAGTCAGTAGCTTCAAACATTTCTGGTATATGAAAAAAATGTTTTTCAATGGCAAAAATCAATGAATATTGTAAATGCACAAACAGTAATATCTCCACATTGCAAGGTGCAATTCTGAAATTTTTTGCTTTTTCCTGCTAATCCTAGCATGATAAAGAAGATTCAAAGAGAGTGAGATGCCAGCTCCTTTCATTCAGTCAGTAGCTTCAAACATTTCTGGTATATGAAAAACATGTTTTTCAATGGCAAAAATCAATGAAAATTGTAAATGCACAAACAGTAATATCTCCACATTGCAAGGTGCAATTCTGAAATTTTTTGCTTTTTCCTGCTAATCCTAGCATGATAAAGAAGATTCAAAGAGAGTGAGATGCCAGCTCCTTTCATTCAGTCAGTAGCTTCAAACATTTCTGGACGTTTTTCAATGGCAAAAATCAATGAATATTGTAAATGCACAAACAGTAATATCTCCACATTGCAAGGTGCAATTCTGAAATTTTTTGCTTTTTCCTGTTAATCCTAGCATGATAAAGAAGATTCAAAGAGAGTGAGATGCCAGCTCCTTTCATTCAGTCAGTAGCTTCAAACATTTCTGGACGTTTTTCAATGGCAAAAATCAATGAATATTGTAAATGCACAAACAGTAATATCTCCACATTGCAAGGTGCAATTCTGAAATTTTTTGCTTTTTCCTGCTAATCCTAGCATGATAAAGAAGATTCAAAGAGAGTGAGATGCCAGCTCCTTTCATTCAGTCAGTAGCTTCAAACATTTCTGGTATATGAAAAACATGTTTTTCAATGGCAAAAATCAATGAATATTGTAAATGCACAAACAGTAATATCTCCACATTGCAAGGTGCAATTCTGAAATTTTTTGCTTTTTCATGCTAATCCTAGCATGATAAAGAAGATTCAAAGAGAGTGAGATGCCAGCTCCTTTCATTAAGTCAGTAGCTTCAAACATTTCTGGTATATGAAAAACATGTTTTTCAATGGCAAAAATCAATGAATATTGTAAATGCACAAACAGTAATATCTCCACATTGCAAGGTGCAATTCTGAAATTTTTTGCTTTTTCCTGCTAATCCTAGCATGATAAAGAAGATTCAAAGAGAGTGAGATGCCAGCTCCTTTCATTCAGTCAGTAGCTTCAAACATTTCTGGACGTTTTTCAATGGCAAAAATCAATGAATATTGTAAATGCACAAACAGTAATATCTCCACATTGCAAGGTGCAATTCTGAAATTTTTTGCTTTTTCCTGTTAATCCTAGCATGATAAAGAAGATTCAAAGAGAGTGAGATGCCAGCTCCTTTCATTCAGTCAGTAGCTTCAAACATTTCTGGTATATGAAAAACATGTTTTTCAATGGCAAAAATCAATTAATATTGTAAATGCACAAACAGTAATATCTCCACATTGCAAGGTGCAATTCTGAAATTTTTTGCTTTTTCCTGCTAATCCTAGCATGATAAAGAAGATTCAAAGAGAGTGAGATGCCAGCTCCTTTCATTCAGTCAGTAGCTTCAAACATTTCTGGTATATGAAAAACATGTTTTTCAATGGCAAAAATCAATGAATATTGTAAATGCACAAACAGTAATATCTCCACATTGCAAGGTGCAATTCTGAAATTTTTTGCTTTTTCCTGCTAATCCTAGCATGATAAAGAAGATTCAAAGAGAGTGAGATGCCAGCTCCTTTCATTCAGTCAGTAGCTTCAAACATTTCTGGTATATGAAAAACATGTTTTTCAATGGCAAAAATCAATGAATATTGTAAATGCACAAACAGTAATATCTCCACATTGCAAGGTGCAATTCTGAAATTTTTTGCTTTTTCCTGCTAATCCTAGCATGATAAAGAAGATTCAGAGAGTGAGATGCCAGCTCCTTTCATTCAGTCAGTAGCTTCAAACATTTCTGGTATATGAAAAACGTTTTTCAATGGCAAAAATCAATGAATATTGTAAATGCACAAACAGTAATATCTACACATTGCAAGGTGCAATTCTGAAATTTTTTGCTTTTTCCTGCTAATCCTAGCATGATAAAGAAGATTCAGAGTGAGATGCCAGCTCCTTTCATTCAGTCAGTAGCTTCAAACATTTCTGGACGTTTTTCAATGGCAAAAATCAATGAATATTGTAAAAGCACAAACAGTAATATCTCCACATTGCAAGGTGCAATTCTGAAATTTTTTGCTTTTTCCTGTTAATCCTAGCATGATAAAGAAGATTCAAAGAGAGTGAGATGCCAGCTCCTTTCATTCAGTCAGTAGCTTCAAACATTTCTGGTATATGAATAACATGATGTTTTTCAATGGCAAAAATCAATGAATATTGTAAATGCACAAACAGTAATATCTCCACATTGCAAGGTGAAATTCTGAAATTTTTTGCTTTTTCCTGCTAATCCTAGCAGGATAAAGAAGATTCAAAGAGAGTGAGATGCCAGCTCCTTTCATTCAGTCAGTAGCTTCAAACATTTCTGGTATATGAAAAACATGTTTTTCAATGGCAAAAATCAATGAATATTGTAAATGCACAAACAGTAATATCTCCACATTGCAAGGTGCAATTCTGAAATTTTTTGCTTTTTCCTGCTAATCCTAGCATGATAAAGAAGATTCAAAGAGAGTGAGATGCCAGCTCCTTTCATTCAGTCAGTAGCTTCAAACATTTCTGGACGTTTTTCAATGGCAAAAATCAATGAATATTGTAAATGCACAAACAGTAATATCTCCACATTGCAAGGTGCAATTCTGAAATTTTTTGCTTTTTCCTGTTAATCCTAGCATGATAAAGAAGATTCAAAGAGAGTGAGATGCCAGCTCCTTTCATTCAGTCAGTAGCTTCAAACATTTCTGGACGTTTTTCAATGGCAAAAATCAATGAATATTGTAAATGCACAAACAGTAATATCTCCACATTGCAAGGTGCAATTCTGAAATTTTTTGCTTTTTCCTGCTAATCCTAGCATGATAAAGAAGATTCAAAGAGAGTGAGATGCCAGCTCCTTTCATTCAGTCAGTAGCTTCAAACATTTCTGGTATATGAAAAACATGTTTTTCAATGGCAAAAATCAATGAATATTGTAAATGCACAAACAGTAATATCTCCACATTGCAAGGTGCAATTCTGAAATTTTTTGCTTTTTCATGCTAATCCTAGCATGATAAAGAAGATTCAAAGAGAGTGAGATGCCAGCTCCTTTCATTAAGTCAGTAGCTTCAAACATTTCTGGTATATGAAAAACATGTTTTTCAATGGCAAAAATCAATGAATATTGTAAATGCACAAACAGTAATATCTCCACATTGCAAGGTGCAATTCTGAAATTTTTTGCTTTGTCCTGCTAATCCTAGCATGATAAAGAAGATTCAAAGAGAGTGAGATGCCAGCTCCTTTCATTCAGTCAGTAGCTTCAAACATTTCTGGACGTTTTTCAATGGCAAAAATCAATGAATATTGTAAATGCACAAACAGTAATATCTCCACATTGCAAGGTGCAATTCTGAAATTTTTTGCTTTTTCCTGTTAATCCTAGCATGATAAAGAAGATTCAAAGAGAGTGAGATGCCAGCTCCTTTCATTCAGTCAGTAGCTTCAAACATTTCTGGTATATGAAAAACATGTTTTTCAATGGCAAAAATCAATTAATATTGTAAATGCACAAACAGTAATATCTCCACATTGCAAGGTGCAATTCTGAAATTTTTTGCTTTTTCCTGCTAATCCTAGCATGATAAAGAAGATTCAAAGAGAGTGAGATGCCAGCTCCTTTCATTCAGTCAGTAGCTTCAAACATTTCTGGTATATGAAAAACATGTTTTTCAATGGCAAAAATCAATGAATATTGTAAATGCACAAACAGTAATATCTCCACATTGCAAGGTGCAATTCTGAAATTTTTTGCTTTTTCCTGCTAATCCTAGCATGATAAAGAAGATTCAAAGAGAGTGAGATGCCAGCTCCTTTCATTCAGTCAGTAGCTTCAAACATTTCTGGTATATGAAAAACATGTTTTTCAATGGCAAAAATCAATGAATATTGTAAATGCACAAACAGTAATATCTCCACATTGCAAGGTGCAATTCTGAAATTTTTTGCTTTTTCCTGCTAATCCTAGCATGATAAAGAAGATTCAGAGAGTGAGATGCCAGCTCCTTTCATTCAGTCAGTAGCTTCAAACATTTCTGGTATATGAAAAACGTTTTTCAATGGCAAAAATCAATGAATATTGTAAATGCACAAACAGTAATATCTACACATTGCAAGGTGCAATTCTGAAATTTTTTGCTTTTTCCTGCTAATCCTAGCATGATAAAGAAGATTCAGAGTGAGATGCCAGCTCCTTTCATTCAGTCAGTAGCTTCAAACATTTCTGGACGTTTTTCAATGGCAAAAATCAATGAATATTGTAAATGCACAAACAGTAATATCTCCACATTGCAAGGTGCAATTCTGAAATTTTTTGCTTTTTCCTGTTAATCCTAGCATGATAAAGAAGATTCAAAGAGAGTGAGATGCCAGCTCCTTTCATTCAGTCAGTAGCTTCAAACATTTCTGGTATATGAATAACATGATGTTTTTCAATGGCAAAAATCAATGAATATTGTAAATGCACAAACAGTAATATCTCCACATTGCAAGGTGCAATTCTGAAATTTTTTGCTTTTTCCTGCTAATCCTAGCAGGATAAAGAAGATTCAAAGAGAGTGAGATGCCAGCTCCTTTCATTCAGTCAGTAGCTTCAAACATTTCTGGTATATGAAAAACATGTTTTTCAATGGCAAAAATCAATGAATATTGTAAATGCACAAACAGTAATATCTCCACATTGCAAGGTGCAATTCTGAAATTTTTTGCTTTTTCCTGCTAATCCTAGCATGATAAAGAAGATTCAAAGAGAGTGAGATGCCAGCTCCTTTCATTCAGTCATTAGCTTCAAACATTTCTGTTATATGAAAAACGTTTTTCAATGGCAAAAATCAATGAATATTGTAAATGCACAAACAGTAATATCTCCACATTGCAAGGTGCAATTCTGAAATTTTTTGCTTTTTCCTGCTAATCCTAGCATGATAAAGAAGATTCAAAGAGAGTGAGATGCCAGCTCCTTTCATTCAGTCATTAGCTTCAAACATTTCTGTTATATGAAAAACGTTTTTCAATGGCAAAAATCAATGAATATTGTAAATGCACAAACAGTAATATCTCCACATTGCAAGGTGCAATTCTGAAATTTTTTGCTTTTTCCTGTTAATCCTAGCATGATGAAGATTCAAAGAGAGTGAGATGCCAGCTCCTTTCATTCAGTCAGTAGCTTCAAACATTTCTGGTATATGAATAACATGATGTTTTTCAATGGCAAAAATCAATGAATATTGTAAATGCACAAACAGTAATATCTCCACATTGCAAGGTGCAATTCTGAAATTTTTTGCTTTTTCCTGCTAATCCTAGCATGATAAAGAAGATTCAAAGAGAGTAAGATGCCAGCTCCTTTCATTCAGTCAGTAGCTTCAAACATTTCTGGTATATGAAAAACATGTTTTTCAATGGCAAAAATCAATGAATATTGTAAATGCACAAACAGTAATATCTCCACATTGCAAGGTGCAATTCTGAAATTTTTTGCTTTTTCCTGTTAATCCTAGCATGATAAAGAAGATTCAAAGAGAGTGAGATGCCAGCTCCTTTCATTCAGTCAGTAGCTTCAAACATTTCTGGTATATGAATAACATGATGTTTTTCAATGGCAAAAATCAATGAATATTGTAAATGCACAAACAGTAATATCTCCACATTGCAAGGTGCAATTCTGAAATTTTTTGCTTTTTCCTGCTAATCCTAGCATGATAAAGAAGATTCAAAGAGAGTGAGATGCCAGCTCCTTTCATTCAGTCAGTAGCTTCAAACATTTCTGGACGTTTTTCAATGGCAAAAATCAATGAATATTGTAAATGCACAAACAGTAATATCTCCACATTGCAAGGTGCAATTCTGAAATTTTTTGCTTTTTCCTGCTAATCCTAGCATGATAAAGAAGATTCAAAGAGAGTGAGATGCCAGCTCCTTTCATTCAGTCAGTAGCTTCAAACATTTCTGGACGTTTTTCAATGGCAAAAATCAATGAATATTGTAAATGCACAAACAGTAATATCTCCACATTGCAAGGTGCAATTCTGAAATTTTTTGCTTTTTCCTGCTAATCCTAGCAGGATAAAGAAGATTCAAAGAGAGTGAGATGCCAGCTCCTTTCATTCAGTCAGTAGCTTCAAACATTTCTGGTATATGAAAAACATGTTTTTCAATGGCAAAAATCAATGAATATTGTAAATGCACAAACAGTAATATCTCCACATTGCAAGGTGCAATTCTGAAATTTTTTGCTTTTTCCTGCTAATCCTAGCATGATAAAGAAGATTCAAAGAGAGTGAGATGCCAGCTCCTTTCATTCAGTCAGTAGCTTCAAACATTTCTGGACGTTTTTCAATGGCAAAAATCAATGAATATTGTAAATGCACAAACAGTAATATCTCCACATTGCAAGGTGCAATTCTGAAATTTTTTGCTTTTTCCTGCTAATCCTAGCATGATAAAGAAGATTCAAAGAGAGTGAGATGCCAGCTCCTTTCATTCAGTCAGTAGCTTCAAACATTTCTGGTATATGAAAAACATGTTTTTCAATGGCAAAAATCAATGAATATTGTAAATGCACAAACAGTAATATCTCCACATTGCAAGGTGCAATTCTGAAATTTTTTGCTTTTTCCTGCTAATCCTAGCATGATAAAGAAGATTCAAAGAGAGTGAGATGCCAGCTCCTTTCATTCAGTCAGTAGCTTCAAACATTTCTGGACGTTTTTCAATGGCAAAAATCAATGAATATTGTAAATGCACAAACAGTAATATCTCCACATTGCAAGGTGCAATTCTGAAATTTTTTGCTTTTTCCTGTTAATCCTAGCATGATAAAGAAGATTCAAAGAGAGTGAGATGCCAGCTCCTTTCATTCAGTCAGTAGCTTCAAACATTTCTGGTATATGAAAAACATGTTTTTCAATGGCAAAAATCAATGAATATTGTAAATGCACAAACAGTAATATCTCCACATTGGAAGGTGCAATTCTGAAATTTTTTGCTTTTTCCTGCTAATCCTAGCATGATAAAGAAGATTCAAAGAGAGTGAGATGCCAGCTCCTTTCATTAAGTCAGTAGCTTCAAACATTTCTGGTATATGAAAAACATGTTTTTCAATGGCAAAAATCAATGAATATTGTAAATGCACAAACAGTAATATCTCCACATTGCAAGGTGCAATTCTGAAATTTTTTGCTTTTTCCTGCTAATCCTAGCATGATAAAGAAGATTCAAAGAGAGTGAGATGCCAGCTCCTTTCATTCAGTCAGTAGCTTCAAACATTTCTGGACGTTTTTCAATGGCAAAAATCAATGAATATTGTAAATGCACAAACAGTAATATCTCCACATTGCAAGGTGCAATTCTGAAATTTTTTGCTTTTTCCTGTTAATCCTAGCATGATAAAGAAGATTCAAAGAGAGTGAGATGCCAGCTCCTTTCATTCAGTCAGTAGCTTCAAACATTTCTGGTATATGAAAAACATGTTTTTCAATGGCAAAAATCAATGAATATTGTAAATGCACAAACAGTAATATCTCCACATTGCAAGGTGCAATTCTGAAATTTTTTGCTTTTTCCTGTTAATCCTAGCATGATAAAGAAGATTCAAAGAGAGTGAGATGCCAGCTCCTTTCATTCAGTCAGTAGCTTCAAACATTTCTGGTATATGAATAACATGATGTTTTTCAATGGCAAAAATCAATGAATATTGTAAATGCACAAACCGTAATATCTCCACATTGCAAGCTGCAATTCTGAAATTTTTTGCTTTTTCCTGCTAATCCTAGCATGATAAAGAAGATTCAAAGAGAGTGAGATGCCAGCTCCTTTCATTCAGTCAGTAGCTTCAAACATTTCTGGACGTTTTTCAATGGCAAAAATCAATGAATATTGTAAATGCACAAACAGTAATATCTCCACATTGCAAGGTGCAATTCTGAAATTTTTTGCTTTTTCCTGCTAATCCTAGCAGGATAAAGAAGATTCAAAGAGAGTGAGATGCCAGCTCCTTTCATTCAGTCAGTAGCTTCAAACATTTCTGGTATATGAAAAACATGTTTTTCAATGGCAAAAATCAATGAATATTGTAAATGCACAAACAGTAATATCTCCACATTGCAAGGTGCAATTCTGAAATTTTTTGCTTTTTCCTGCTAATCCTAGCATGATAAAGAAGATTCAAAGAGAGTGAGATGCCAGCTCCTTTCATTCAGTCAGTAGCTTCAAACATTTCTGGTATATGAAAAACGTTTTTCAATGGCAAAAATCAATGAATATTGTAAATGCACAAACAGTAATATCTACACATTGCAAGGTGCAATTCTGAAATTTTTTGCTTTTTCCTGCTAATCCTAGCATGATAAAGAAGATTCAAAGAGAGTGAGATGCCAGCTCCTTTCATTCAGTCAGTAGCTTCAAACATTTCTGGACGTTTTTCAATGGCAAAAATCAATGAATATTGTAAATGCACAAACAGTAATATCTCCACATTGCAAGGTGCAATTCTGAAATTTTTTGCTTTTTCCTGTTAATCCTAGCATGATAAAGAAGATTCAAAGAGAGTGAGGTGCCAGCTCCTTTCATTCAGTCAGTAGCTTCAAACATTTCTGGTATATGAATAACATGATGTTTTTCAATGGCAAAAATCAATGAATATTGTAAATGCACAAACAGTAATATCTTCACATTGCAAGGTGCAATTCTGAAATTTTTTGCTTTTTCCTGCTAATCCTAGCATGATAAAGAAGATTCAGAGTGAGATGCCAGCTCCTTTCATTCAGTCAGTAGCTTCAAACATTTCTGGACGTTTTTCAATGGCAAAAATCAATGAATATTGTAAATGCACAAACAGTAATATCTCCACATTGCAAGGTGCAATTCTGAAATTTTTTGCTTTTTCCTGCTAATCCTAGCATGATAAAGAAGATTCAAAGAGAGTGAGATGCCAGCTCCTTTCATTGTCAGTAGCTTCAAACATTTCTGGACGTTTTTCAATGGCAAAAATCAATGAATATTGTAAATGCACAAACAGTAATATCTCCACATTGCAAGGTGCAATTCTGAAATTTTTTGCTTTTTCCTGCTAATCCTAGCATGATAAAGAAGATTCAAAGAGAGTGAGATGCCAGCTCCTTTCATTCAGTCAGTAGCTTCAAACATTTCTGGTATATGAAAAAAATGTTTTTCAATGGCAAAAATCAATGAATATTGTAAATGCACAAACAGTAATATCTCCACATTGCAAGGTGCAATTCTGAAATTTTTTGCTTTTTCCTGCTAATCCTAGCATGATAAAGAAGATTCAAAGAGAGTGAGATGCCAGCTCCTTTCATTCAGTCAGTAGCTTCAAACATTTCTGGTATATGAAAAACATGTTTTTCAATGGCAAAAATCAATGAATATTGTAAATGCACAAACAGTAATATCTCCACATTGCAAGGTGCAATTCTGAAATTTTTTGCTTTTTCCTGCTAATCCTAGCATGATAAAGAAGATTCAAAGAGAGTGAGATGCCAGCTCCTTTCATTCAGTCAGTAGCTTCAAACATTTCTGGACGTTTTTCAATGGCAAAAATCAATGAATATTGTAAATGCACAAACAGTAATATCTCCACATTGCAAGGTGCAATTCTGAAATTTTTTGCTTTTTCATGCTAATCCTAGCATGATAAAGAAGATTCAAAGAGAGTGAGATGCCAGCTCCTTTCATTAAGTCAGTAGCTTCAAACATTTCTGGTATATGAAAAACATGTTTTTCAATGGCAAAAATCAATGAATATTGTAAATGCACAAACAGTAATATCTCCACATTGCAAGGTGCAATTCTGAAATTTTTTGCTTTTTCCTGCTAATCCTAGCATGATAAAGAAGATTCAAAGAGAGTGAGATGCCAGCTCCTTTCATTCAGTCAGTAGCTTCAAACATTTCTGGACGTTTTTCAATGGCAAAAATCAATGAATATTGTAAATGCACAAACAGTAATATCTCCACATTGCAAGGTGCAATTCTGAAATTTTTTGCTTTTTCCTGTTAATCCTAGCATGATAAAGAAGATTCAAAGAGAGTGAGTTGCCAGCTCCTTTCATTCAGTCAGTAGCTTCAAACATTTCTGGTATATGAAAAACATGTTTTTCAATGGCAAAAATCAATTAATATTGTAAATGCACAAACAGTAATATCTCCACATTGCAAGGTGCAATTCTGAAATTTTTTGCTTTTTCCTGCTAATCCTAGCATGATAAAGAAGATTCAAAGAGAGTGAGATGCCAGCTCCTTTCATTCAGTCAGTAGCTTCAAACATTTCTGGTATATGAAAAACATGTTTTTCAATGGCAAAAATCAATGAATATTGTAAATGCACAAACAGTAATATCTCCACATTGCAAGGTGCAATTCTGAAATTTTTTGCTTTTTCCTGCTAATCCTAGCATGATAAAGAAGATTCAAAGAGAGTGAGATGCCAGCTCCTTTCATTCAGTCAGTAGCTTCAAACATTTCTGGTATATGAAAAACATGTTTTTCAATGGCAAAAATCAATGAATATTGTAAATGCACAAACAGTAATATCTCCACATTGCAAGGTGCAATTCTGAAATTTTTTGCTTTTTCCTGCTAATCCTAGCATGATAAAGAAGATTCAGAGAGTGAGATGCCAGCTCCTTTCATTCAGTCAGTAGCTTCAAACATTTCTGGTATATGAAAAACGTTTTTCAATGGCAAAAATCAATGAATATTGTAAATGCACAAACAGTAATATCTACACATTGCAAGGTGCAATTCTGAAATTTTTTGCTTTTTCCTGCTAATCCTAGCATGATAAAGAAGATTCAGAGTGAGATGCCAGCTCCTTTCATTCAGTCAGTAGCTTCAAACATTTCTGGACGTTTTTCAATGGCAAAAATCAATGAATATTGTAAATGCACAAACAGTAATATCTCCACATTGCAAGGTGCAATTCTGAAATTTTTTGCTTTTTCCTGTTAATCCTAGCATGATAAAGAAGATTCAAAGAGAGTGAGATGCCAGCTCCTTTCATTCAGTCAGTAGCTTCAAACATTTCTGGTATATGAATAACATGATGTTTTTCAATGGCAAAAATCAATGAATATTGTAAATGCACAAACAGTAATATCTCCACATTGCAAGGTGCAATTCTGAAATTTTTTGCTTTTTCCTGCTAATCCTAGCAGGATAAAGAAGATTCAAAGAGAGTGAGATGCCAGCTCCTTTCATTCAGTCAGTAGCTTCAAACATTTCTGGTATATGAAAAACATGTTTTTCAATGGCAAAAATCAATGAATATTGTAAATGCACAAACAGTAATATCTCCACATTGCAAGGTGCAATTCTGAAATTTTTTGCTTTTTCCTGCTAATCCTAGCATGATAAAGAAGATTCAAAGAGAGTGAGATGCCAGCTCCTTTCATTCAGTCAGTAGCTTCAAACATTTCTGGACGTTTTTCAATGGCAAAAATCAATGAATATTGTAAATGCACAAACAGTAATATCTCCACATTGCAAGGTGCAATTCTGAAATTTTTTGCTTTTTCCTGTTAATCCTAGCATGATAAAGAAGATTCAAAGAGAGTGAGATGCCAGCTCCTTTCATTCAGTCAGTAGCTTCAAACATTTCTGGACGTTTTTCAATGGCAAAAATCAATGAATATTGTAAATGCACAAACAGTAATATCTCCACATTGCAAGGTGCAATTCTGAAATTTTTTGCTTTTTCCTGCTAATCCTAGCATGATAAAGAAGATTCAAAGAGAGTGAGATGCCAGCTCCTTTCATTCAGTCAGTAGCTTCAAACATTTCTGGTATATGAAAAACATGTTTTTCAATGGCAAAAATCAATGAATATTGTAAATGCACAAACAGTAATATCTCCACATTGCAAGGTGCAATTCTGAAATTTTTTGCTTTTTCATGCTAATCCTAGCATGATAAAGAAGATTCAAAGAGAGTGAGATGCCAGCTCCTTTCATTAAGTCAGTAGCTTCAAACATTTCTGGTATATGAAAAACATGTTTTTCAATGGCAAAAATCAATGAATATTGTAAATGCACAAACAGTAATATCTCCACATTGCAAGGTGCAATTCTGAAATTTTTTGCTTTTTCCTGCTAATCCTAGCATGATAAAGAAGATTCAAAGAGAGTGAGATGCCAGCTCCTTTCATTCAGTCAGTAGCTTCAAACATTTCTGGACGTTTTTCAATGGCAAAAATCAATGAATATTGTAAATGCACAAACAGTAATATCTCCACATTGCAAGGTGCAATTCTGAAATTTTTTGCTTTTTCCTGTTAATCCTAGCATGATAAAGAAGATTCAAAGAGAGTGAGATGCCAGCTCCTTTCATTCAGTCAGTAGCTTCAAACATTTCTGGTATATGAAAAACATGTTTTTCAATGGCAAAAATCAATTAATATTGTAAATGCACAAACAGTAATATCTCCACATTGCAAGGTGCAATTCTGAAATTTTTTGCTTTTTCCTGCTAATCCTAGCATGATAAAGAAGATTCAGAGAGTGAGATGCCAGCTCCTTTCATTCAGTCAGTAGCTTCAAACATTTCTGGTATATGAAAAACGTTTTTCAATGGCAAAAATCAATGAATATTGTAAATGCACAAACAGTAATATCTACACATTGCAAGGTGCAATTCTGAAATTTTTTGCTTTTTCCTGCTAATCCTAGCATGATAAAGAAGATTCAGAGTGAGATGCCAGCTCCTTTCATTCAGTCAGTAGCTTCAAACATTTCTGGACGTTTTTCAATGGCAAAAATCAATGAATATTGTAAATGCACAAACAGTAATATCTCCACATTGCAAGGTGCAATTCTGAAATTTTTTGCTTTTTCCTGTTAATCCTAGCATGATAAAGAAGATTCAAAGAGAGTGAGATGCCAGCTCCTTTCATTCAGTCAGTAGCTTCAAACATTTCTGGTATATGAAAAACATGTTTTTCAATGGCAAAAATCAATTAATATTGTAAATGCACAAACAGTAATATCTCCACATTGCAAGGTGCAATTCTGAAATTTTTTGCTTTTTCCTGCTAATCCTAGCATGATAAAGAAGATTCAGAGAGTGAGATGCCAGCTCCTTTCATTCAGTCAGTAGCTTCAAACATTTCTGGTATATGAAAAACGTTTTTCAATGGCAAAAACCAATGAATATTGTAAATGCACAAACAGTAATATCTACACATTGCAAGGTGCAATTCTGAAATTTTTTGCTTTTTCCTGCTAATCCTAGCATGATAAAGAAGATTCAGAGTGAGATGCCAGCTCCTTTCATTCAGTCAGTAGCTTCAAACATTTCTGGACGTTTTTCAATGGCAAAAATCAATGAATATTGTAAATGCACAAACAGTAATATCTCCACATTGCAAGGTGCAATTCTGAAATTTTTTGCTTTTTCCTGTTAATCCTAGCATGATAAAGAAGATTCAAAGAGAGTGAGATGCCAGCTCCTTTCATTCAGTCAGTAGCTTCAAACATTTCTGGTATATGAATAACATGATGTTTTTCAATGGCAAAAATCAATGAATATTGTAAATGCACAAACAGTAATATCTCCACATTGCAAGGTGCAATTCTGAAATTTTTTGCTTTTTCCTGCTAATCCTAGCAGGATAAAGAAGATTCAAAGAGAGTGAGATGCCAGCTCCTTTCATTCAGTCAGTAGCTTCAAACATTTCTGGTATATGAAAAACATGTTTTTCAATGGCAAAAATCAATGAATATTGTAAATGCACAAACAGTAATATCTCCACATTGCAAGGTGCAATTCTGAAATTTTTTGCTTTTTCCTGCTAATCCTAGCATGATAAAGAAGATTCAAAGAGAGTGAGATGCCAGCTCCTTTCATTCAGTCAGTAGCTTCAAACATTTCTGGACGTTTTTCAATGGCAAAAATCAATGAATATTGTAAATGCACAAACAGTAATATCTCCACATTGCAAGGTGCAATTCTGAAATTTTTTGCTTTTTCCTGTTAATCCTAGCATGATAAAGAAGATTCAAAGAGAGTGAGATGCCAGCTCCTTTCATTCAGTCAGTAGCTTCAAACATTTCTGGACGTTTTTCAATGGCAAAAATCAATGAATATTGTAAATGCACAAACAGTAATATCTCCACATTGCAAGGTGCAATTCTGAAATTTTTTGCTTTTTCCTGCTAATCCTAGCATGATAAAGAAGATTCAAAGAGAGTGAGATGCCAGCTCCTTTCATTCAGTCAGTAGCTTCAAACATTTCTGGTATATGAAAAACATGTTTTTCAATGGCAAAAATCAATGAATATTGTAAATGCACAAACAGTAATATCTCCACATTGCAAGGTGCAATTCTGAAATTTTTTGCTTTTTCATGCTAATCCTAGCATGATAAAGAAGATTCAAAGAGAGTGAGATGCCAGCTCCTTTCATTAAGTCAGTAGCTTCAAACATTTCTGGTATATGAAAAACATGTTTTTCAATGGCAAAAATCAATGAATATTGTAAATGCACAAACAGTAATATCTCCACATTGCAAGGTGCAATTCTGAAATTTTTTGCTTTTTCCTGCTAATCCTAGCATGATAAAGAAGATTCAAAGAGAGTGAGATGCCAGCTCCTTTCATTCAGTCAGTAGCTTCAAACATTTCTGGACGTTTTTCAATGGCAAAAATCAATGAATATTGTAAATGCACAAACAGTAATATCTCCACATTGCAAGGTGCAATTCTGAAATTTTTTGCTTTTTCCTGTTAATCCTAGCATGATAAAGAAGATTCAAAGAGAGTGAGATGCCAGCTCCTTTCATTCAGTCAGTAGCTTCAAACATTTCTGGTATATGAAAAACATGTTTTTCAATGGCAAAAATCAATTAATATTGTAAATGCACAAACAGTAATATCTCCACATTGCAAGGTGCAATTCTGAAATTTTTTGCTTTTTCCTGCTAATCCTAGCATGATAAAGAAGATTCAAAGAGAGTGAGATGCCAGCTCCTTTCATTCAGTCAGTAGCTTCAAACATTTCTGGTATATGAAAAACATGTTTTTCAATGGCAAAAATCAATGAATATTGTAAATGCACAAACAGTAATATCTCCACATTGCAAGGTGCAATTCTGAAATTTTTTGCTTTTTCCTGCTAATCCTAGCATGATAAAGAAGATTCAAAGAGAGTGAGATGCCAGCTCCTTTCATTCAGTCAGTAGCTTCAAACATTTCTGGTATATGAAAAACATGTTTTTCAATGGCAAAAATCAATGAATATTGTAAATGCACAAACAGTAATATCTCCACATTGCAAGGTGCAATTCTGAAATTTTTTGCTTTTTCCTGCTAATCCTAGCATGATAAAGAAGATTCAGAGAGTGAGATGCCAGCTCCTTTCATTCAGTCAGTAGCTTCAAACATTTCTGGTATATGAAAAACGTTTTTCAATGGCAAAAATCAATGAATATTGTAAATGCACAAACAGTAATATCTACACATTGCAAGGTGCAATTCTGAAATTTTTTGCTTTTTCCTGCTAATCCTAGCATGATAAAGAAGATTCAGAGTGAGATGCCAGCTCCTTTCATTCAGTCAGTAGCTTCAAACATTTCTGGACGTTTTTCAATGGCAAAAATCAATGAATATTGTAAATGCACAAACAGTAATATCTCCACATTGCAAGGTGCAATTCTGAAATTTTTTGCTTTTTCCTGTTAATCCTAGCATGATAAAGAAGATTCAAAGAGAGTGAGATGCCAGCTCCTTTCATTCAGTCAGTAGCTTCAAACATTTCTGGTATATGAATAACATGATGTTTTTCAATGGCAAAAATCAATGAATATTGTAAATGCACAAACAGTAATATCTCCACATTGCAAGGTGCAATTCTGAAATTTTTTGCTTTTTCCTGCTAATCCTAGCAGGATAAAGAAGATTCAAAGAGAGTGAGATGCCAGCTCCTTTCATTCAGTCAGTAGCTTCAAACATTTCTGGTATATGAAAAACATGTTTTTCAATGGCAAAAATCAATGAATATTGTAAATGCACAAACAGTAATATCTCCACATTGCAAGGTGCAATTCTGAAATTTTTTGCTTTTTCCTGCTAATCCTAGCATGATAAAGAAGATTCAAAGAGAGTGAGATGCCAGCTCCTTTCATTCAGTCATTAGCTTCAAACATTTCTGTTATATGAAAAACGTTTTTCAATGGCAAAAATCAATGAATATTGTAAATGCACAAACAGTAATATCTCCACATTGCAAGGTGCAATTCTGAAATTTTTTGCTTTTTCCTGCTAATCCTAGCATGATAAAGAAGATTCAAAGAGAGTGAGATGCCAGCTCCTTTCATTCAGTCATTAGCTTCAAACATTTCTGTTATATGAAAAACGTTTTTCAATGGCAAAAATCAATGAATATTGTAAATGCACAAACAGTAATATCTCCACATTGCAAGGTGCAATTCTGAAATTTTTTGCTTTTTCCTGTTAATCCTAGCATGATGAAGATTCAAAGAGAGTGAGATGCCAGCTCCTTTCATTCAGTCAGTAGCTTCAAACATTTCTGGTATATGAATAACATGATGTTTTTCAATGGCAAAAATCAATGAATATTGTAAATGCACAAACAGTAATATCTCCACATTGCAAGGTGCAATTCTGAAATTTTTTGCTTTTTCCTGCTAATCCTAGCATGATAAAGAAGATTCAAAGAGAGTAAGATGCCAGCTCCTTTCATTCAGTCAGTAGCTTCAAACATTTCTGGTATATGAAAAACATGTTTTTCAATGGCAAAAATCAATGAATATTGTAAATGCACAAACAGTAATATCTCCACATTGCAAGGTGCAATTCTGAAATTTTTTGCTTTTTCCTGTTAATCCTAGCATGATAAAGAAGATTCAAAGAGAGTGAGATGCCAGCTCCTTTCATTCAGTCAGTAGCTTCAAACATTTCTGGTATATGAATAACATGATGTTTTTCAATGGCAAAAATCAATGAATATTGTAAATGCACAAACAGTAATATCTCCACATTGCAAGGTGCAATTCTGAAATTTTTTGCTTTTTCCTGCTAATCCTAGCATGATAAAGAAGATTCAAAGAGAGTGAGATGCCAGCTCCTTTCATTCAGTCAGTAGCTTCAAACATTTCTGGACGTTTTTCAATGGCAAAAATCAATGAATATTGTAAATGCACAAACAGTAATATCTCCACATTGCAAGGTGCAATTCTGAAATTTTTTGCTTTTTCCTGCTAATCCTAGCATGATAAAGAAGATTCAAAGAGAGTGAGATGCCAGCTCCTTTCATTCAGTCAGTAGCTTCAAACATTTCTGGACGTTTTTCAATGGCAAAAATCAATGAATATTGTAAATGCACAAACAGTAATATCTCCACATTGCAAGGTGCAATTCTGAAATTTTTTGCTTTTTCCTGCTAATCCTAGCAGGATAAAGAAGATTCAAAGAGAGTGAGATGCCAGCTCCTTTCATTCAGTCAGTAGCTTCAAACATTTCTGGTATATGAAAAACATGTTTTTCAATGGCAAAAATCAATGAATATTGTAAATGCACAAACAGTAATATCTCCACATTGCAAGGTGCAATTCTGAAATTTTTTGCTTTTTCCTGCTAATCCTAGCATGATAAAGAAGATTCAAAGAGAGTGAGATGCCAGCTCCTTTCATTCAGTCAGTAGCTTCAAACATTTCTGGACGTTTTTCAATGGCAAAAATCAATGAATATTGTAAATGCACAAACAGTAATATCTCCACATTGCAAGGTGCAATTCTGAAATTTTTTGCTTTTTCCTGCTAATCCTAGCATGATAAAGAAGATTCAAAGAGAGTGAGATGCCAGCTCCTTTCATTCAGTCAGTAGCTTCAAACATTTCTGGTATATGAAAAACATGTTTTTCAATGGCAAAAATCAATGAATATTGTAAATGCACAAACAGTAATATCTCCACATTGCAAGGTGCAATTCTGAAATTTTTTGCTTTTTCCTGCTAATCCTAGCATGATAAAGAAGATTCAAAGAGAGTGAGATGCCAGCTCCTTTCATTCAGTCAGTAGCTTCAAACATTTCTGGACGTTTTTCAATGGCAAAAATCAATGAATATTGTAAATGCACAAACAGTAATATCTCCACATTGCAAGGTGCAATTCTGAAATTTTTTGCTTTTTCCTGTTAATCCTAGCATGATAAAGAAGATTCAAAGAGAGTGAGATGCCAGCTCCTTTCATTCAGTCAGTAGCTTCAAACATTTCTGGTATATGAAAAACATGTTTTTCAATGGCAAAAATCAATGAATATTGTAAATGCACAAACAGTAATATCTCCACATTGGAAGGTGCAATTCTGAAATTTTTTGCTTTTTCCTGCTAATCCTAGCATGATAAAGAAGATTCAAAGAGAGTGAGATGCCAGCTCCTTTCATTAAGTCAGTAGCTTCAAACATTTCTGGTATATGAAAAACATGTTTTTCAATGGCAAAAATCAATGAATATTGTAAATGCACAAACAGTAATATCTCCACATTGCAAGGTGCAATTCTGAAATTTTTTGCTTTTTCCTGTTAATCCTAGCATGATAAAGAAGATTCAAAGAGAGTGAGATGCCAGCTCCTTTCATTCAGTCAGTAGCTTCAAACATTTCTGGTATATGAAAAACATGTTTTTCAATGGCAAAAATCAATGAATATTGTAAATGCACAAACAGTAATATCTCCACATTGCAAGGTGCAATTCTGAAATTTTTTGCTTTTTCCTGCTAATCCTAGCATGATAAAGAAGATTCAAAGAGAGTGAGATGCCAGCTCCTTTCATTCAGTCAGTAGCTTCAAACATTTCTGGTATATGAAAAACATGTTTTTCAATGGCAAAAATCAATGAATATTGTAAATGCACAAACAGTAATATCTCCACATTGCAAGGTGCAATTCTGAAATTTTTTGCTTTTTCCTGCTAATCCTAGCATGATAAAGAAGATTCAAAGAGAGTGAGATGCCAGCTCCTTTCATTCAGTCAGTAGCTTCAAACATTTCTGGTATATGAAAAACATGTTTTTCAATGGCAAAAATCAATGAATATTGTAAATGCACAAACAGTAATATCTCCACATTGCAAGGTGCAATTCTGAAATTTTTTGCTTTTTCCTGCTAATCCTAGCATGATAAAGAAGATTCAGAGAGTGAGATGCCAGCTCCTTTCATTCAGTCAGTAGCTTCAAACATTTCTGGTATATGAAAAACGTTTTTCAATGGCAAAAATCAATGAATATTGTAAATGCACAAACAGTAATATCTACACATTGCAAGGTGCAATTCTGAAATTTTTTGCTTTTTCCTGCTAATCCTAGCATGATAAAGAAGATTCAGAGTGAGATGCCAGCTCCTTTCATTCAGTCAGTAGCTTCAAACATTTCTGGACGTTTTTCAATGGCAAAAATCAATGAATATTGTAAATGCACAAACAGTAATATCTCCACATTGCAAGGTGCAATTCTGAAATTTTTTGCTTTTTCCTGTTAATCCTAGCATGATAAAGAAGATTCAAAGAGAGTGAGATGCCAGCTCCTTTCATTCAGTCAGTAGCTTCAAACATTTCTGGTATATGAATAACATGATGTTTTTCAATGGCAAAAATCAATGAATATTGTAAATGCACAAACAGTAATATCTCCACATTGCAAGGTGCAATTCTGAAATTTTTTGCTTTTTCCTGCTAATCCTAGCAGGATAAAGAAGATTCAAAGAGAGTGAGATGCCAGCTCCTTTCATTCAGTCAGTAGCTTCAAACATTTCTGGTATATGAAAAACATGTTTTTCAATGGCAAAAATCAATGAATATTGTAAATGCACAAACAGTAATATCTCCACATTGCAAGGTGCAATTCTGAAATTTTTTGCTTTTTCCTGCTAATCCTAGCATGATAAAGAAGATTCAAAGAGAGTGAGATGCCAGCTCCTTTCATTCAGTCATTAGCTTCAAACATTTCTGTTATATGAAAAACGTTTTTCAATGGCAAAAATCAATGAATATTGTAAATGCACAAACAGTAATATCTCCACATTGCAAGGTGCAATTCTGAAATTTTTTGCTTTTTCCTGTTAATCCTAGCATGATAAAGAAGATTCAAAGAGAGTGAGATGCCAGCTCCTTTCATTCAGTCAGTAGCTTCAAACATTTCTGGTATATGAATAACATGATGTTTTTCAATGGCAAAAATCAATGAATATTGTAAATGCACAAACAGTAATATCTCCACATTGCAAGGTGCAATTCTGAAATTTTTTGCTTTTTCCTGCTAATCCTAGCAGGATAAAGAAGATTCAAAGAGAGTGAGATGCCAGCTCCTTTCATTCAGTCAGTAGCTTCAAACATTTCTGGTATATGAAAAACATGTTTTTCAATGGCAAAAATCAATGAATATTGTAAATGCACAAACAGTAATATCTCCACATTGCAAGGTGCAATTCTGAAATTTTTTGCTTTTTCCTGCTAATCCTAGCATGATAAAGAAGATTCAAAGAGAGTGAGATGCCAGCTCCTTTCATTCAGTCATTAGCTTCAAACATTTCTGTTATATGAAAAACGTTTTTCAATGGCAAAAATCAATGAATATTGTAAATGCACAAACAGTAATATCTCCACATTGCAAGGTGCAATTCTGAAATTTTTTGCTTTTTCCTGCTAATCCTAGCATGATAAAGAAGATTCAAAGAGAGTGAGATGCCAGCTCCTTTCATTCAGTCATTAGCTTCAAACATTTCTGTTATATGAAAAACGTTTTTCAATGGCAAAAATCAATGAATATTGTAAATGCACAAACAGTAATATCTCCACATTGCAAGGTGCAATTCTGAAATTTTTTGCTTTTTCCTGTTAATCCTAGCATGATGAAGATTCAAAGAGAGTGAGATGCCAGCTCCTTTCATTCAGTCAGTAGCTTCAAACATTTCTGGTATATGAATAACATGATGTTTTTCAATGGCAAAAATCAATGAATATTGTAAATGCACAAACAGTAATATCTCCACATTGCAAGGTGCAATTCTGAAATTTTTTGCTTTTTCCTGCTAATCCTAGCATGATAAAGAAGATTCAAAGAGAGTAAGATGCCAGCTCCTTTCATTCAGTCAGTAGCTTCAATCATTTCTGGTATATGAAAAACATGTTTTTCAATGGCAAAAATCAATGAATATTGTAAATGCACAAACAGTAATATCTCCACATTGCAAGGTGCAATTCTGAAATTTTTTGCTTTTTCCTGTTAATCCTAGCATGATAAAGAAGATTCAAAGAGAGTGAGATGCCAGCTCCTTTCATTCAGTCAGTAGCTTCAAACATTTCTGGTATATGAATAACATGATGTTTTTCAATGGCAAAAATCAATGAATATTGTAAATGCACAAACAGTAATATCTCCACATTGCAAGGTGCAATTCTGAAATTTTTTGCTTTTTCCTGCTAATCCTAGCATGATAAAGAAGATTCAAAGAGAGTGAGATGCCAGCTCCTTTCATTCAGTCAGTAGCTTCAAACATTTCTGGACGTTTTTCAATGGCAAAAATCAATGAATATTGTAAATGCACAAACAGTAATATCTCCACATTGCAAGGTGCAATTCTGAAATTTTTTGCTTTTTCCTGCTAATCCTAGCATGATAAAGAAGATTCAAAGAGAGTGAGATGCCAGCTCCTTTCATTCAGTCAGTAGCTTCAAACATTTCTGGACGTTTTTCAATGGCAAAAATCAATGAATATTGTAAATGCACAAACAGTAATATCTCCACATTGCAAGGTGCAATTCTGAAATTTTTTGCTTTTTCCTGCTAATCCTAGCAGGATAAAGAAGATTCAAAGAGAGTGAGATGCCAGCTCCTTTCATTCAGTCAGTAGCTTCAAACATTTCTGGTATATGAAAAACATGTTTTTCAATGGCAAAAATCAATGAATATTGTAAATGCACAAACAGTAATATCTCCACATTGCAAGGTGCAATTCTGAAATTTTTTGCTTTTTCCTGCTAATCCTAGCATGATAAAGAAGATTCAAAGAGAGTGAGATGCCAGCTCCTTTCATTCAGTCAGTAGCTTCAAACATTTCTGGACGTTTTTCAATGGCAAAAATCAATGAATATTGTAAATGCACAAACAGTAATATCTCCACATTGCAAGGTGCAATTCTGAAATTTTTTGCTTTTTCCTGCTAATCCTAGCATGATAAAGAAGATTCAAAGAGAGTGAGATGCCAGCTCCTTTCATTCAGTCAGTAGCTTCAAACATTTCTGGTATATGAAAAACATGTTTTTCAATGGCAAAAATCAATGAATATTGTAAATGCACAAACAGTAATATCTCCACATTGCAAGGTGCAATTCTGAAATTTTTTGCTTTTTCCTGCTAATCCTAGCATGATAAAGAAGATTCAAAGAGAGTGAGATGCCAGCTCCTTTCATTCAGTCAGTAGCTTCAAACATTTCTGGACGTTTTTCAATGGCAAAAATCAATGAATATTGTAAATGCACAAACAGTAATATCTCCACATTGCAAGGTGCAATTCTGAAATTTTTTGCTTTTTCCTGTTAATCCTAGCATGATAAAGAAGATTCAAAGAGAGTGAGATGCCAGCTCCTTTCATTCAGTCAGTAGCTTCAAACATTTCTGGTATATGAAAAACATGTTTTTCAATGGCAAAAATCAATGAATATTGTAAATGCACAAACAGTAATATCTCCACATTGGAAGGTGCAATTCTGAAATTTTTTGCTTTTTCCTGCTAATCCTAGCATGATAAAGAAGATTCAAAGAGAGTGAGATGCCAGCTCCTTTCATTAAGTCAGTAGCTTCAAACATTTCTGGTATATGAAAAACATGTTTTTCAATGGCAAAAATCAATGAATATTGTAAATGCACAAACAGTAATATCTCCACATTGCAAGGTGCAATTCTGAAATTTTTTGCTTTTTCCTGCTAATCCTAGCATGATAAAGAAGATTCAAAGAGAGTGAGATGCCAGCTCCTTTCATTCAGTCAGTAGCTTCAAACATTTCTGGACGTTTTTCAATGGCAAAAATCAATGAATATTGTAAATGCACAAACAGTAATATCTCCACATTGCAAGGTGCAATTCTGAAATTTTTTGCTTTTTCCTGTTAATCCTAGCATGATAAAGAAGATTCAAAGAGAGTGAGATGCCAGCTCCTTTCATTCAGTCAGTAGCTTCAAACATTTCTGGTATATGAAAAACATGTTTTTCAATGGCAAAAATCAATGAATATTGTAAATGCACAAACAGTAATATCTCCACATTGCAAGGTGCAATTCTGAAATTTTTTGCTTTTTCCTGCTAATCCTAGCATGATAAAGAAGATTCAAAGAGAGTGAGATGCCAGCTCCTTTCATTCAGTCAGTAGCTTCAAACATTTCTGGTATATGAAAAACATGTTTTTCAATGGCAAAAATCAATGAATATTGTAAATGCACAAACAGTAATATCTCCACATTGCAAGGTGCAATTCTGAAATTTTTTGCTTTTTCCTGCTAATCCTAGCATGATAAAGAAGATTCAAAGAGAGTGAGATGCCAGCTCCTTTCATTCAGTCAGTAGCTTCAAACATTTCTGGTATATGAAAAACATGTTTTTCAATGGCAAAAATCAATGAATATTGTAAATGCACAAACAGTAATATCTCCACATTGCAAGGTGCAATTCTGAAATTTTTTGCTTTTTCCTGCTAATCCTAGCATGATAAAGAAGATTCAGAGAGTGAGATGCCAGCTCCTTTCATTCAGTCAGTAGCTTCAAACATTTCTGGTATATGAAAAACATTTTTCAATGGCAAAAATCAATGAATATTGTAAATGCACAAACAGTAATATCTACACATTGCAAGGTGCAATTCTGAAATTTTTTGCTTTTTCCTGCTAATCCTAGCATGATAAAGAAGATTCAGAGTGAGATGCCAGCTCCTTTCATTCAGTCAGTAGCTTCAAACATTTCTGGACGTTTTTCAATGGCAAAAATCAATGAATATTGTAAATGCACAAACAGTAATATCTCCACATTGCAAGGTGCAATTCTGAAATTTTTTGCTTTTTCCTGTTAATCCTAGCATGATAAAGAAGATTCAAAGAGAGTGAGATGCCAGCTCCTTTCATTCAGTCAGTAGCTTCAAACATTTCTGGTATATGAATAACATGATGTTTTTCAATGGCAAAAATCAATGAATATTGTAAATGCACAAACAGTAATATCTCCACATTGCAAGGTGCAATTCTGAAATTTTTTGCTTTTTCCTGCTAATCCTAGCAGGATAAAGAAGATTCAAAGAGAGTGAGATGCCAGCTCCTTTCATTCAGTCAGTAGCTTCAAACATTTCTGGTATATGAAAAACATGTTTTTCAATGGCAAAAATCAATGAATATTGTAAATGCACAAACAGTAATATCTCCACATTGCAAGGTGCAATTCTGAAATTTTTTGCTTTTTCCTGCTAATCCTAGCATGATAAAGAAGATTCAAAGAGAGTGAGATGCCAGCTCCTTTCATTCAGTCATTAGCTTCAAACATTTCTGTTATATGAAAAACGTTTTTCAATGGCAAAAATCAATGAATATTGTAAATGCACAAACAGTAATATCTCCACATTGCAAGGTGCAATTCTGAAATTTTTTGCTTTTTCCTGCTAATCCTAGCATGATAAAGAAGATTCAAAGAGAGTAAGATGCCAGCTCCTTTCATTCAGTCAGTAGCTTCAAACATTTCTGGTATATGAAAAACATGTTTTTCAATGGCAAAAATCAATGAATATTGTAAATGCACAAACAGTAATATCTCCACATTGCAAGGTGCAATTCTGAAATTTTTTGCTTTTTCCTGTTAATCCTAGCATGATAAAGAAGATTCAAAGAGAGTGAGATGCCAGCTCCTTTCATTCAGTCAGTAGCTTCAAACATTTCTGGTATATGAATAACATGATGTTTTTCAATGGCAAAAATCAATGAATATTGTAAATGCACAAACAGTAATATCTCCACATTGCAAGGTGCAATTCTGAAATTTTTTGCTTTTTCCTGCTAATCCTAGCATGATAAAGAAGATTCAAAGAGAGTGAGATGCCAGCTCCTTTCATTCAGTCAGTAGCTTCAAACATTTCTGGACGTTTTTCAATGGCAAAAATCAATGAATATTGTAAATGCACAAACAGTAATATCTCCACATTGCAAGGTGCAATTCTGAAATTTTTTGCTTTTTCCTGCTAATCCTAGCATGATAAAGAAGATTCAAAGAGAGTGAGATGCCAGCTCCTTTCATTCAGTCAGTAGCTTCAAACATTTCTGGACGTTTTTCAATGGCAAAAATCAATGAATATTGTAAATGCACAAACAGTAATATCTCCACATTGCAAGGTGCAATTCTGAAATTTTTTGCTTTTTCCTGCTAATCCTAGCAGGATAAAGAAGATTCAAAGAGAGTGAGATGCCAGCTCCTTTCATTCAGTCAGTAGCTTCAAACATTTCTGGTATATGAAAAACATGTTTTTCAATGGCAAAAATCAATGAATATTGTAAATGCACAAACAGTAATATCTCCACATTGCAAGGTGCAATTCTGAAATTTTTTGCTTTTTCCTGCTAATCCTAGCATGATAAAGAAGATTCAAAGAGAGTGAGATGCCAGCTCCTTTCATTCAGTCAGTAGCTTCAAACATTTCTGGTATATGAAAAACATGTTTTTCAATGGCAAAAATCAATGAATATTGTAAATGCACAAACAGTAATATCTCCACATTGCAAGGTGCAATTCTGAAATTTTTTGCTTTTTCCTGCTAATCCTAGCATGATAAAGAAGATTCAGAGAGTGAGATGCCAGCTCCTTTCATTCAGTCAGTAGCTTCAAACATTTCTGGTATATGAAAAACGTTTTTCAATGGCAAAAATCAATGAATATTGTAAATGCACAAACAGTAATATCTACACATTGCAAGGTGCAATTCTGAAATTTTTTGCTTTTTCCTGCTAATCCTAGCATGATAAAGAAGATTCAGAGTGAGATGCCAGCTCCTTTCATTCAGTCAGTAGCTTCAAACATTTCTGGACGTTTTTCAATGGCAAAAATCAATGAATATTGTAAATGCACAAACAGTAATATCTCCACATTGCAAGGTGCAATTCTGAAATTTTTTGCTTTTTCCTGCTAATCCTAGCATGATAAAGAAGATTCAAAGAGAGTGAGATGCCAGCTCCTTTCATTCAGTCAGTAGCTTCAAACATTTCTGGACGTTTTTCAATGGCAAAAATCAATGAATATTGTAAATGCACAAACAGTAATATCTCCACATTGCAAGGTGCAATTCTGAAATTTTTTGCTTTTTCCTGCTAATCCTAGCATGATAAAGAAGATTCAAAGAGAGTGAGATGCCAGCTCCTTTCATTCAGTCAGTAGCTTCAAACATTTCTGGTATATGAAAAACGTTTTTCAATGGCAAAAATCAATGAATATTGTAAATGCACAAACAGTAATATCTACACATTGCAAGGTGCAATTCTGAAATTTTTTGCTTTTTCCTGCTAATCCTAGCATGATAAAGAAGATTCAGAGTGAGATGCCAGCTCCTTTCATTCAGTCAGTAGCTTCAAACATTTCTGGACGTTTTTCAATGGCAAAAATCAATGAATATTGTAAATGCACAAACAGTAATATCTCCACATTGCAAGGTGCAATTCTGAAATTTTTTGCTTTTTCCTGCTAATCCTAGCATGATAAAGAAGATTCAAAGAGAGTGAGATGCCAGCTCCTTTCATTCAGTCAGTAGCTTCAAACATTTCTGGTATATGAATAACATGATGTTTTTCAATGGCAAAAATCAATGAATATTGTAAATGCACAAACAGTAATATCTCCACATTGCAAGGTGCAATTCTGAAATTTTTTGCTTTTTCCTGCTAATCCTAGCAGGATAAAGAAGATTCAAAGAGAGTGAGATGCCAGCTCCTTTCATTCAGTCAGTAGCTTCAAACATTTCTGGTATATGAAAAACATGTTTTTCAATGGCAAAAATCAATGAATATTGTAAATGCACAAACAGTAATATCTCCACATTGCAAGGTGCAATTCTGAAATTTTTTGCTTTTTCCTGCTAATCCTAGCATGATAAAGAAGATTCAAAGAGAGTGAGATGCCAGCTCCTTTCATTCAGTCATTAGCTTCAAACATTTCTGTTATATGAAAAACGTTTTTCAATGGCAAAAATCAATGAATATTGTAAATGCACAAACAGTAATATCTCCACATTGCAAGGTGCAATTCTGAAATTTTTTGCTTTTTCCTGCTAATCCTAGCATGATAAAGAAGATTCAAAGAGAGTGAGATGCCAGCTCCTTTCATTCAGTCATTAGCTTCAAACATTTCTGTTATATGAAAAACGTTTTTCAATGGCAAAAATCAATGAATATTGTAAATGCACAAACAGTAATATCTCCACATTGCAAGGTGCAATTCTGAAATTTTTTGCTTTTTCCTGTTAATCCTAGCATGATGAAGATTCAAAGAGAGTGAGATGCCAGCTCCTTTCATTCAGTCAGTAGCTTCAAACATTTCTGGTATATGAATAACATGATGTTTTTCAATGGCAAAAATCAATGAATATTGTAAATGCACAAACAGTAATATCTCCACATTGCAAGGTGCAATTCTGAAATTTTTTGCTTTTTCCTGCTAATCCTAGCATGATAAAGAAGATTCAAAGAGAGTAAGATGCCAGCTCCTTTCATTCAGTCAGTAGCTTCAAACATTTCTGGTATATGAAAAACATGTTTTTCAATGGCAAAAATCAATGAATATTGTAAATGCACAAACAGTAATATCTCCACATTGCAAGGTGCAATTCTGAAATTTTTTGCTTTTTCCTGTTAATCCTAGCATGATAAAGAAGATTCAAAGAGAGTGAGATGCCAGCTCCTTTCATTCAGTCAGTAGCTTCAAACATTTCTGGTATATGAATAACATGATGTTTTTCAATGGCAAAAATCAATGAATATTGTAAATGCACAAACAGTAATATCTCCACATTGCAAGGTGCAATTCTGAAATTTTTTGCTTTTTCCTGCTAATCCTAGCATGATAAAGAAGATTCAAAGAGAGTGAGATGCCAGCTCCTTTCATTCAGTCAGTAGCTTCAAACATTTCTGGACGTTTTTCAATGGCAAAAATCAATGAATATTGTAAATGCACAAACAGTAATATCTCCACATTGCAAGGTGCAATTCTGAAATTTTTTGCTTTTTCCTGCTAATCCTAGCATGATAAAGAAGATTCAAAGAGAGTGAGATGCCAGCTCCTTTCATTCAGTCAGTAGCTTCAAACATTTCTGGACGTTTTTCAATGGCAAAAATCAATGAATATTGTAAATGCACAAACAGTAATATCTCCACATTGCAAGGTGCAATTCTGAAATTTTTTGCTTTTTCCTGCTAATCCTAGCAGGATAAAGAAGATTCAAAGAGAGTGAGATGCCAGCTCCTTTCATTCAGTCAGTAGCTTCAAACATTTCTGGTATATGAAAAACATGTTTTTCAATGGCAAAAATCAATGAATATTGTAAATGCACAAACAGTAATATCTCCACATTGCAAGGTGCAATTCTGAAATTTTTTGCTTTTTCCTGCTAATCCTAGCATGATAAAGAAGATTCAAAGAGAGTGAGATGCCAGCTCCTTTCATTCAGTCAGTAGCTTCAAACATTTCTGGACGTTTTTCAATGGCAAAAATCAATGAATATTGTAAATGCACAAACAGTAATATCTCCACATTGCAAGGTGCAATTCTGAAATTTTTTGCTTTTTCCTGCTAATCCTAGCATGATAAAGAAGATTCAAAGAGAGTGAGATGCCAGCTCCTTTCATTCAGTCAGTAGCTTCAAACATTTCTGGTATATGAAAAACATGTTTTTCAATGGCAAAAATCAATGAATATTGTAAATGCACAAACAGTAATATCTCCACATTGCAAGGTGCAATTCTGAAATTTTTTGCTTTTTCCTGCTAATCCTAGCATGATAAAGAAGATTCAAAGAGAGTGAGATGCCAGCTCCTTTCATTCAGTCAGTAGCTTCAAACATTTCTGGACGTTTTTCAATGGCAAAAATCAATGAATATTGTAAATGCACAAACAGTAATATCTCCACATTGCAAGGTGCAATTCTGAAATTTTTTGCTTTTTCCTGTTAATCCTAGCATGATAAAGAAGATTCAAAGAGAGTGAGATGCCAGCTCCTTTCATTCAGTCAGTAGCTTCAAACATTTCTGGTATATGAAAAACATGTTTTTCAATGGCAAAAATCAATGAATATTGTAAATGCACAAACAGTAATATCTCCACATTGGAAGGTGCAATTCTGAAATTTTTTGCTTTTTCCTGCTAATCCTAGCATGATAAAGAAGATTCAAAGAGAGTGAGATGCCAGCTCCTTTCATTAAGTCAGTAGCTTCAAACATTTCTGGTATATGAAAAACATGTTTTTCAATGGCAAAAATCAATGAATATTGTAAATGCACAAACAGTAATATCTCCACATTGCAAGGTGCAATTCTGAAATTTTTTGCTTTTTCCTGCTAATCCTAGCATGATAAAGAAGATTCAAAGAGAGTGAGATGCCAGCTCCTTTCATTCAGTCAGTAGCTTCAAACATTTCTGGACGTTTTTCAATGGCAAAAATCAATGAATATTGTAAATGCACAAACAGTAATATCTCCACATTGCAAGGTGCAATTCTGAAATTTTTTGCTTTTTCCTGTTAATCCTAGCATGATAAAGAAGATTCAAAGAGAGTGAGATGCCAGCTCCTTTCATTCAGTCAGTAGCTTCAAACATTTCTGGTATATGAAAAACATGTTTTTCAATGGCAAAAATCAATGAATATTGTAAATGCACAAACAGTAATATCTCCACATTGCAAGGTGCAATTCTGAAATTTTTTGCTTTTTCCTGCTAATCCTAGCATGATAAAGAAGATTCAAAGAGAGTGAGATGCCAGCTCCTTTCATTCAGTCAGTAGCTTCAAACATTTCTGGTATATGAAAAACATGTTTTTCAATGGCAAAAATCAATGAATATTGTAAATGCACAAACAGTAATATCTCCACATTGCAAGGTGCAATTCTGAAATTTTTTGCTTTTTCCTGCTAATCCTAGCATGATAAAGAAGATTCAAAGAGAGTGAGATGCCAGCTCCTTTCATTCAGTCAGTAGCTTCAAACATTTCTGGTATATGAAAAACATGTTTTTCAATGGCAAAAATCAATGAATATTGTAAATGCACAAACAGTAATATCTCCACATTGCAAGGTGCAATTCTGAAATTTTTTGCTTTTTCCTGCTAATCCTAGCATGATAAAGAAGATTCAGAGAGTGAGATGCCAGCTCCTTTCATTCAGTCAGTAGCTTCAAACATTTCTGGTATATGAAAAACGTTTTTCAATGGCAAAAATCAATGAATATTGTAAATGCACAAACAGTAATATCTACACATTGCAAGGTGCAATTCTGAAATTTTTTGCTTTTTCCTGCTAATCCTAGCATGATAAAGAAGATTCAGAGTGAGATGCCAGCTCCTTTCATTCAGTCAGTAGCTTCAAACATTTCTGGACGTTTTTCAATGGCAAAAATCAATGAATATTGTAAATGCACAAACAGTAATATCTCCACATTGCAAGGTGCAATTCTGAAATTTTTTGCTTTTTCCTGTTAATCCTAGCATGATAAAGAAGATTCAAAGAGAGTGAGATGCCAGCTCCTTTCATTCAGTCAGTAGCTTCAAACATTTCTGGTATATGAATAACATGATGTTTTTCAATGGCAAAAATCAATGAATATTGTAAATGCACAAACAGTAATATCTCCACATTGCAAGGTGCAATTCTGAAATTTTTTGCTTTTTCCTGCTAATCCTAGCAGGATAAAGAAGATTCAAAGAGAGTGAGATGCCAGCTCCTTTCATTCAGTCAGTAGCTTCAAACATTTCTGGTATATGAAAAACATGTTTTTCAATGGCAAAAATCAATGAATATTGTAAATGCACAAACAGTAATATCTCCACATTGCAAGGTGCAATTCTGAAATTTTTTGCTTTTTCCTGCTAATCCTAGCATGATAAAGAAGATTCAAAGAGAGTGAGATGCCAGCTCCTTTCATTCAGTCATTAGCTTCAAACATTTCTGTTATATGAAAAACGTTTTTCAATGGCAAAAATCAATGAATATTGTAAATGCACAAACAGTAATATCTCCACATTGCAAGGTGCAATTCTGAAATTTTTTGCTTTTTCCTGCTAATCCTAGCATGATAAAGAAGATTCAAAGAGAGTAAGATGCCAGCTCCTTTCATTCAGTCAGTAGCTTCAAACATTTCTGGTATATGAAAAACATGTTTTTCAATGGCAAAAATCAATGAATATTGTAAATGCACAAACAGTAATATCTCCACATTGCAAGGTGCAATTCTGAAATTTTTTGCTTTTTCCTGTTAATCCTAGCATGATAAAGAAGATTCAAAGAGAGTGAGATGCCAGCTCCTTTCATTCAGTCAGTAGCTTCAAACATTTCTGGTATATGAATAACATGATGTTTTTCAATGGCAAAAATCAATGAATATTGTAAATGCACAAACAGTAATATCTCCACATTGCAAGGTGCAATTCTGAAATTTTTTGCTTTTTCCTGCTAATCCTAGCATGATAAAGAAGATTCAAAGAGAGTGAGATGCCAGCTCCTTTCATTCAGTCAGTAGCTTCAAACATTTCTGGACGTTTTTCAATGGCAAAAATCAATGAATATTGTAAATGCACAAACAGTAATATCTCCACATTGCAAGGTGCAATTCTGAAATTTTTTGCTTTTTCCTGCTAATCCTAGCATGATAAAGAAGATTCAAAGAGAGTGAGATGCCAGCTCCTTTCATTCAGTCAGTAGCTTCAAACATTTCTGGACGTTTTTCAATGGCAAAAATCAATGAATATTGTAAATGCACAAACAGTAATATCTCCACATTGCAAGGTGCAATTCTGAAATTTTTTGCTTTTTCCTGCTAATCCTAGCAGGATAAAGAAGATTCAAAGAGAGTGAGATGCCAGCTCCTTTCATTCAGTCAGTAGCTTCAAACATTTCTGGTATATGAAAAACATGTTTTTCAATGGCAAAAATCAATGAATATTGTAAATGCACAAACAGTAATATCTCCACATTGCAAGGTGCAATTCTGAAATTTTTTGCTTTTTCCTGCTAATCCTAGCATGATAAAGAAGATTCAAAGAGAGTGAGATGCCAGCTCCTTTCATTCAGTCAGTAGCTTCAAACATTTCTGGACGTTTTTCAATGGCAAAAATCAATGAATATTGTAAATGCACAAACAGTAATATCTCCACATTGCAAGGTGCAATTCTGAAATTTTTTGCTTTTTCCTGTTAATCCTAGCATGATAAAGAAGATTCAAAGAGAGTGAGATGCCATCTCCTTTCATTCAGTCAGTAGCTTCAAACATTTCTGGTATATGAAAAACATGTTTTTCAATGGCAAAAATCAATGAATATTGTAAATGCACAAACAGTAATATCTCCACATTGCAAGGTGCAATTCTGAAATTTTTTGCTTTTTCCTGCCAATCCTAGCAGGATAAAGAAGATTCAAAGAGAGTGAGATGCCAGCTCCTTTCATTCAGTCAGTAGCTTCAAACATTTCTGGTATATGAAAAACATGTTTTTCAATGGCAAAAATCAATGAATATTGTAAATGCACAAACAGTAATATCTCCACATTGCAAGGTGCAATTCTGAAATTTTTTGCTTTTTCCTGTTAATCCTAGCATGATAAAGAAGATTCAAAGAGAGTGAGATGCCAGCTCCTTTCATTCAGTCAGTAGCTTCAAACATTTCTGGTATATGAATAACATGATGTTTTTCAATGGCAAAAATCAATGAATATTTTAAATGCACAAACAGTAATATCTCCACATTGCAAGGTGCAATTCTGAAATTTTTTGCTTTTTCCTGCTAATCCTAGCATGATAAAGATTCAAAGAGAGTGAGATGCCAGCTCCTTTCATTCAGTCAGTAGCTTCAAACATTTCTGGACGTTTTTCAATGGCAAAAATCAATGAATATTGTAAATGCACAAACAGTAATATCTCCACATTGCAAGGTGCAATTCTGAAATTTTTTGCTTTTTCCTGCTAATCCTAGCATGATAAAGAAGATTCAAAGAGAGTGAGATGCCAGCTCCTTTCATTCAGTCAGTAGCTTCAAACATTTCTGGACGTTTTTCAATGGCAAAAATCAATGAATATTGTAAATGCACAAACAGTAATATCTCCACATTGCAAGGTGCAATTCTGAAATTTTTTGCTTTTTCCTGCTAATCCTAGCATGATAAAGAAGATTCAAAGAGAGTGAGATGCCAGCTCCTTTCATTCAGTCAGTAGCTTCAAACATTTCTGGACGTTTTTCAATGGCAAAAATCAATGAATATTGTAAATGCACAAACAGTAATATCTCCACATTGCAAGGTGCAATTCTGAAATTTTTTGCTTTTTCCTGTTAATCCTAGCATGATAAAGAAGATTCAAAGAGAGTGAGATGCCATCTCCTTTCATTCAGTCAGTAGCTTCAAACATTTCTGGTATATGAAAAACATGTTTTTCAATGGCAAAAATCAATGAATATTGTAAATGCACAAACAGTAATATCTCCACATTGCAAGGTGCAATTCTGAAATTTTTTGCTTTTTCCTGCTAATCCTAGCAGGATAAAGAAGATTCAAAGAGAGTGAGATGCCAGCTCCTTTCATTCAGTCAGTAGCTTCAAACATTTCTGGTATATGAAAAACATGTTTTTCAATGGCAAAAATCAATGAATATTGTAAATGCACAAACAGTAATATCTCCACATTGCAAGGTGCAATTCTGAAATTTTTTGCTTTTTCCTGTTAATCCTAGCATGATAAAGAAGATTCAAAGAGAGTGAGATGCCAGCTCCTTTCATTCAGTCAGTAGCTTCAAACATTTCTGGTATATGAATAACATGATGTTTTTCAATGGCAAAAATCAATGAATATTTTAAATGCACAAACAGTAATATCTCCACATTGCAAGGTGCAATTCTGAAATTTTTTGCTTTTTCCTGCTAATCCTAGCATGATAAAGATTCAAAGAGAGTGAGATGCCAGCTCCTTTCATTCAGTCAGTAGCTTCAAACATTTCTGGACGTTTTTCAATGGCAAAAATCAATGAATATTGTAAATGCACAAACAGTAATATCTCCACATTGCAAGGTGCAATTCTGAAATTTTTTGCTTTTTCCTGCTAATCCTAGCATGATAAAGAAGATTCAAAGAGAGTGAGATGCCAGCTCCTTTCATTCAGTCAGTAGCTTCAAACATTTCTGGACGTTTTTCAATGGCAAAAATCAATGAATATTGTAAATGCACAAACAGTAAAATCTCCACATTGCAAGGTGCAATTCTGAAATTTTTTGCTTTTTCCTGTTAATCCTAGCATGATAAAGAAGATTCAAAGAGAGTGAGATGCCATCTCCTTTCATTCAGTCAGTAGCTTCAAACATTTCTGGTATATGAAAAACGTTTTTCAATGGCAAAAATCAATGAATATTGTAAATGCACAAACAGTAATATCTCCACATTGCAAGGTGCAATTCTGAAATTTTTTGCTTTTTCCTGCTAATCCTAGCAGGATAAAGAAGATTCAAAGAGAGTGAGATGCCAGCTCCTTTCATTCAGTCAGTAGCTTCAAACATTTCTGGTATATGAAAAACATGTTTTTCAATGGCAAAAATCAATGAATATTGTAAATGCACAAACAGTAATATCTCCACATTGCAAGGTGCAATTCTGAAATTTTTTGCTTTTTCCTGTTAATCCTAGCATGATAAAGAAGATTCAAAGAGAGTGAGATGCCAGCTCCTTTCATTCAGTCAGTAGCTTCAAACATTTCTGGTATATGAATAACATGATGTTTTTCAATGGCAAAAATCAATGAATATTTTAAATGCACAAACAGTAATATCTCCACATTGCAAGGTGCAATTCTGAAATTTTTTGCTTTTTCCTGCTAATCCTAGCATGATAAAGATTCAAAGAGAGTGAGATGCCAGCTCCTTTCATTCAGTCAGTAGCTTCAAACATTTCTGGACGTTTTTCAATGGCAAAAATCAATGAATATTGTAAATGCACAAACAGTAATATCTCCACATTGCAAGGTGCAATTCTGAAATTTTTTGCTTTTTCCTGCTAATCCTAGCAGGATAAAGAAGATTCAAAGAGAGTGAGATGCCAGCTCCTTTCATTCAGTCAGTAGCTTCAAACATTTCTGGTATATGAAAAACATGTTTTTCAATGGCAAAAATCAATGAATATTGTAAATGCACAAACAGTAATATCTCCACATTGCAAGGTGCAATTCTGAAATTTTTTGCTTTTTCCTGCTAATCCTAGCATGATAAAGAAGATTCAAAGAGAGTGAGATGCCAGCTCCTTTCATTCAGTCAGTAGCTTCAAACATTTCTGGTATATGAAAAACATGTTTTTCAATGGCAAAAATCAATGAATATTGTAAATGCACAAACAGTAATATCTCCACATTGCAAGGTGCAATTCTGAAATTTTTTGCTTTTTCCTGCTAATCCTAGCATGATAAAGAAGATTCAGAGAGTGAGATGCCAGCTCCTTTCATTCAGTCAGTAGCTTCAAACATTTCTGGTATATGAAAAACGTTTTTCAATGGCAAAAATCAATGAATATTGTAAATGCACAAACAGTAATATCTACACATTGCAAGGTGCAATTCTGAAATTTTTTGCTTTTTCCTGCTAATCCTAGCATGATAAAGAAGATTCAGAGTGAGATGCCAGCTCCTTTCATTCAGTCAGTAGCTTCAAACATTTCTGGACGTTTTTCAATGGCAAAAATCAATGAATATTGTAAATGCACAAACAGTAATATCTCCACATTGCAAGGTGCAATTCTGAAATTTTTTGCTTTTTCCTGTTAATCCTAGCATGATAAAGAAGATTCAAAGAGAGTGAGATGCCAGCTCCTTTCATTCAGTCAGTAGCTTCAAACATTTCTGGTATATGAATAACATGATGTTTTTCAATGGCAAAAATCAATGAATATTGTAAATGCACAAACAGTAATATCTCCACATTGCAAGGTGCAATTCTGAAATTTTTTGCTTTTTCCTGCTAATCCTAGCAGGATAAAGAAGATTCAAAGAGAGTGAGATGCCAGCTCCTTTCATTCAGTCAGTAGCTTCAAACATTTCTGGTATATGAAAAACATGTTTTTCAATGGCAAAAATCAATGAATATTGTAAATGCACAAACAGTAATATCTCCACATTGCAAGGTGCAATTCTGAAATTTTTTGCTTTTTCCTGCTAATCCTAGCATGATAAAGAAGATTCAAAGAGAGTGAGATGCCAGCTCCTTTCATTCAGTCATTAGCTTCAAACATTTCTGTTATATGAAAAACGTTTTTCAATGGCAAAAATCAATGAATATTGTAAATGCACAAACAGTAATATCTCCACATTGCAAGGTGCAATTCTGAAATTTTTTGCTTTTTCCTGCTAATCCTAGCATGATAAAGAAGATTCAAAGAGAGTAAGATGCCAGCTCCTTTCATTCAGTCAGTAGCTTCAAACATTTCTGGTATATGAAAAACATGTTTTTCAATGGCAAAAATCAATGAATATTGTAAATGCACAAACAGTAATATCTCCACATTGCAAGGTGCAATTCTGAAATTTTTTGCTTTTTCCTGTTAATCCTAGCATGATAAAGAAGATTCAAAGAGAGTGAGATGCCAGCTCCTTTCATTCAGTCAGTAGCTTCAAACATTTCTGGTATATGAATAACATGATGTTTTTCAATGGCAAAAATCAATGAATATTGTAAATGCACAAACAGTAATATCTCCACATTGCAAGGTGCAATTCTGAAATTTTTTGCCTTTTCCTGCTAATCCTAGCAGGATAAAGAAGATTCAAAGAGAGTGAGATGCCAGCTCCTTTCATTCAGTCAGTAGCTTCAAACATTTCTGGTATATGAAAAACATGTTTTTCAATGGCAAAAATCAATGAATATTGTAAATGCACAAACAGTAATATCTCCACATTGCAAGGTGCAATTCTGAAATTTTTTGCTTTTTCCTGCTAATCCTAGCATGATAAAGAAGATTCAAAGAGAGTGAGATGCCAGCTCCTTTCATTCAGTCATTAGCTTCAAACATTTCTGTTATATGAAAAACGTTTTTCAATGGCAAAAATCAATGAATATTGTAAATGCACAAACAGTAATATCTCCACATTGCAAGGTGCAATTCTGAAATTTTTTGCTTTTTCCTGCTAATCCTAGCATGATAAAGAAGATTCAAAGAGAGTAAGATGCCAGCTCCTTTCATTCAGTCAGTAGCTTCAAACATTTCTGGTATATGAAAAACATGTTTTTCAATGGCAAAAATCAATGAATATTGTAAATGCACAAACAGTAATATCTCCACATTGCAAGGTGCAATTCTGAAATTTTTTGCTTTTTCCTGTTAATCCTAGCATGATAAAGAAGATTCAAAGAGAGTGAGATGCCAGCTCCTTTCATTCAGTCAGTAGCTTCAAACATTTCTGGTATATGAATAACATGATGTTTTTCAATGGCAAAAATCAATGAATATTGTAAATGCACAAACAGTAATATCTCCACATTGCAAGGTGCAATTCTGAAATTTTTTGCTTTTTCCTGCTAATCCTAGCATGATAAAGAAGATTCAAAGAGAGTGAGATGCCAGCTCCTTTCATTCAGTCAGTAGCTTCAAACATTTCTGGACGTTTTTCAATGGCAAAAATCAATGAATATTGTAAATGCACAAACAGTAATATCTCCACATTGCAAGGTGCAATTCTGAAATTTTTTGCTTTTTCCTGCTAATCCTAGCATGATAAAGAAGATTCAAAGAGAGTGAGATGCCAGCTCCTTTCATTCAGTCAGTAGCTTCAAACATTTCTGGACGTTTTTCAATGGCAAAAATCAATGAATATTGTAAATGCACAAACAGTAATATCTCCACATTGCAAGGTGCAATTCTGAAATTTTTTGCTTTTTCCTGCTAATCCTAGCAGGATAAAGAAGATTCAAAGAGAGTGAGATGCCAGCTCCTTTCATTCAGTCAGTAGCTTCAAACATTTCTGGTATATGAAAAACATGTTTTTCAATGGCAAAAATCAATGAATATTGTAAATGCACAAACAGTAATATCTCCACATTGCAAGGTGCAATTCTGAAATTTTTTGCTTTTTCCTGCTAATCCTAGCATGATAAAGAAGATTCAAAGAGAGTGAGATGCCAGCTCCTTTCATTCAGTCAGTAGCTTCAAACATTTCTGGACGTTTTTCAATGGCAAAAATCAATGAATATTGTAAATGCACAAACAGTAATATCTCCACATTGCAAGGTGCAATTCTGAAATTTTTTGCTTTTTCCTGTTAATACTAGCATGATAAAGAAGATTCAAAGAGAGTGAGATGCCATCTCCTTTCATTCAGTCAGTAGCTTCAAACATTTCTGGTATATGAAAAACATGTTTTTCAATGGCAAAAATCAATGAATATTGTAAATGCACAAACAGTAATATCTCCACATTGCAAGGTGCAATTCTGAAATTTTTTGCTTTTTCCTGCTAATCCTAGCAGGATAAAGAAGATTCAAAGAGAGTGAGATGCCAGCTCCTTTCATTCAGTCAGTAGCTTCAAACATTTCTGGTATATGAAAAACATGTTTTTCAATGGCAAAAATCAATGAATATTGTAAATGCACAAACAGTAATATCTCCACATTGCAAGGTGCAATTCTGAAATTTTTTGCTTTTTCCTGTTAATCCTAGCATGATAAAGAAGATTCAAAGAGAGTGAGATGCCAGCTCCTTTCATTCAGTCCGTAGCTTCAAACATTTCTGGTATATGAATAACATGATGTTTTTCAATGGCAAAAATCAATGAATATTTTAAATGCACAAACAGTAATATCTCCACATTGCAAGGTGCAATTCTGAAATTTTTTGCTTTTTCCTGCTAATCCTAGCATGATAAAGATTCAAAGAGAGTGAGATGCCAGCTTCTTTCATTCAGTCAGTAGCTTCAAACATTTCTGGACGTTTTTCAATGGCAAAAATCAATGAATATTGTAAATGCACAAACAGTAATATCTCCACATTGCAAGGTGCAATTCTGAAATTTTTTGCTTTTTCCTGCTAATCCTAGCATGATAAAGAAGATTCAAAGAGAGTGAGATGCCAGCTCCTTTCATTCAGTCAGTAGCTTCAAACATTTCTGGACGTTTTTCAATGGCAAAAATCAATGAATATTGTAAATGCACAAACAGTAATATCTCCACATTGCAAGGTGCAATTCTGAAATTTTTTGCTTTTTCCTGTTAATCCTAGCATGATAAAGAAGATTCAAAGAGAGTGAGATGCCATCTCCTTTCATTCAGTCAGTAGCTTCAAACATTTCTGGTATATGAAAAACGTTTTTCAATGGCAAAAATCAATGAATATTGTAAATGCACAAACAGTAATATCTCCACATTGCAAGGTGCAATTCTGAAATTTTTTGCTTTTTCCTGCTAATCCTAGCAGGATAAAGAAGATTCAAAGAGAGTGAGATGCCAGCTCCTTTCATTCAGTCAGTAGCTTCAAACATTTCTGGTATATGAAAAACATGTTTTTCAATGGCAAAAATCAATGAATATTGTAAATGCACAAACAGTAATATCTCCACATTGCAAGGTGCAATTCTGAAATTTTTTGCTTTTTCCTGTTAATCCTAGCATGATAAAGAAGATTCAAAGAGAGTGAGATGCCAGCTCCTTTCATTCAGTCAGTAGCTTCAAACATTTCTGGTATATGAATAACATGATGTTTTTCAATGGCAAAAATCAATGAATATTTTAAATGCACAAACAGTAATATCTCCACATTGCAAGGTGCAATTCTGAAATTTTTTGCTTTTTCCTGCTAATCCTAGCATGATAAAGATTCAAAGAGAGTGAGATGCCAGCTCCTTTCATTCAGTCAGTAGCTTCAAACATTTCTGGACGTTTTTCAATGGCAAAAATCAATGAATATTGTAAATGCACAAACAGTAATATCTCCACATTGCAAGGTGCAATTCTGAAATTTTTTGCTTTTTCCTGCTAATCCTAGCATGATAAAGAAGATTCAAAGAGAGTGAGATGCCAGCTCCTTTCATTCAGTCAGTAGCTTCAAACATTTCTGGACGTTTTTCAATGGCAAAAATCAATGAATATTGTAAATGCACAAACAGTAATATCTCCACATTGCAAGGTGCAATTCTGAAATTTTTTGCTTTTTCCTGCTAATCCTAGCAGGATAAAGAAGATTCAAAGAGAGTGAGATGCCAGCTCCTTTCATTCAGTCAGTAGCTTCAAACATTTCTGGTATATGAAAAACATGTTTTTCAATGGCAAAAATCAATGAATATTGTAAATGCACAAACAGTAATATCTCCACATTGCAAGGTGCAATTCTGAAATTTTTTGCTTTTTCCTGCTAATCCTAGCATGATAAAGAAGATTCAAAGAGAGTGAGATGCCAGCTCCTTTCATTCAGTCAGTAGCTTCAAACATTTCTGGTATATGAAAAACATGTTTTTCAATGGCAAAAATCAATGAATATTGTAAATGCACAAACAGTAATATCTCCACATTGCAAGGTGCAATTCTGAAATTTTTTGCTTTTTCCTGCTAATCCTAGCATGATAAAGAAGATTCAAAGAGAGTGAGATGCCAGCTCCTTTCATTCAGTCAGTAGCTTCAAACATTTCTGGTATATGAATAACATGATGTTTTTCAATGGCAAAAATCAATGAATATTTTAAATGCACAAACAGTAATATCTCCACATTGCAAGGTGCAATTCTGAAATTTTTTGCTTTTTCCTGCTAATCCTAGCATGATAAAGATTCAAAGACAGTGAGATGCCAGCTCCTTTCATTCAGTCAGTAGCTTCAAACATTTCTGGACGTTTTTCAATGGCAAAAATCAATGAATATTGTAAATGCACAAACAGTAATATCTCCACATTGCAAGGTGCAATTCTGAAATTTTTTGCTTTTTCCTGCTAATCCTAGCATGATAAAGAAGATTCAAAGAGAGTGAGATGCCAGCTCCTTTCATTCAGTCAGTAGCTTCAAACATTTCTGGACGTTTTTCAATGGCAAAAATCAATGAATATTGTAAATGCACAAACAGTAATATCTCCACATTGCAAGGTGCAATTCTGAAATTTTTTGCTTTTTCCTGTTAATCCTAGCATGATAAAGAAGATTCAAAGAGAGTGAGATGCCATCTCCTTTCATTCAGTCAGTAGCTTCAAACATTTCTGGTATATGAAAAACGTTTTTCAATGGCAAAAATCAATGAATATTGTAAATGCACAAACAGTAATATCTCCACATTGCAAGGTGCAATTCTGAAATTTTTTGCTTTTTCCTGCTAATCCTAGCAGGATAAAGAAGATTCAAAGAGAGTGAGATGCCAGCTCCTTTCATTCAGTCAGTAGCTTCAAACATTTCTGGTATATGAAAAACATGTTTTTCAATGGCAAAAATCAATGAATATTGTAAATGCACAAACAGTAATATCTCCACATTGCAAGGTGCAATTCTGAAATTTTTTGCTTTTTCCTGTTAATCCTAGCATGATAAAGAAGATTCAAAGAGAGTGAGATGCCAGCTCCTTTCATTCAGTCAGTAGCTTCAAACATTTCTGGTATATGAATAACATGATGTTTTTCAATGGCAAAAATCAATGAATATTTTAAATGCACAAACAGTAATATCTCCACATTGCAAGGTGCAATTCTGAAATTTTTTGCTTTTTCCTGCTAATCCTAGCATGATAAAGATTCAAAGAGAGTGAGATGCCAGCTCCTTTCATTCAGTCAGTAGCTTCAAACATTTCTGGACGTTTTTCAATGGCAAAAATCAATGAATATTGTAAATGCACAAACAGTAATATCTCCACATTGCAAGGTGCAATTCTGAAATTTTTTGCTTTTTCCTGCTAATCCTAGCAGGATAAAGAAGATTCAAAGAGAGTGAGATGCCAGCTCCTTTCATTCAGTCAGTAGCTTCAAACATTTCTGGTATATGAAAAACATGTTTTTCAATGGCAAAAATCAATGAATATTGTAAATGCACAAACAGTAATATCTCGACATTGCAAGGTGCAATTCTGAAATTTTTTGCTTTTTCCTGCTAATCCTAGCATGATAAAGAAGATTCAAAGAGAGTGAGATGCCAGCTCCTTTCATTCAGTCAGTAGCTTCAAACATTTCTGGTATATGAAAAACGTTTTTCAATGGCAAAAATCAATGAATATTGTAAATGCACAAACAGTAATATCTACACATTGCAAGGTGCAATTCTGAAATTTTTTGCTTTTTCCTGCTAATCCTAGTATGATAAAGAAGATTCAAAGAGAGTGAGATGCCAGCTCCTTTCATTCAGTCAGTAGCTTCAAACATTTCTGGATGTTTTTCAATGGCAAAAATCAATGAATATTGTAAATGCACAAACAGTAATATCTCCACATTGCAAGGTGCAATTCTGAAATTTTTTGCTTTTTCCTGTTAATCCTAGCATGATAAAGAAGATTCAAAGAGAGTGAGGTGCCAGCTCCTTTCATTCAGTCAGTAGCTTCAAACATTTCTGTTATATGAATAACATGATGTTTTTCAATGGCAAAAATCAATGAATATTGTAAATGCACAAACAGTAATATCTCCACATTGCAAGGTGCAATTCTGAAATTTTTTGCTTTTTCCTGCTAATCCTAGCATGATAAAGAAGATTCAAAGAGAGTGAGATGCCAGCTCCTTTCATTCAGTCAGTAGCTTCAAACATTTCTGGACGTTTTTCAATGGCAAAAATCAATGAATATTGTAAATGCACAAACAGTAATATCTCCACATTGCAAGGTGCAATTCTGAAATTTTTTGCTTTTTCCTGCTAATCCTAGCATGATAAAGAAGATTCAGAGAGTGAGATGCCAGCTCCTTTCATTCAGTCAGTAGCTTCAAACATTTCTGGTATATGAAAAACGTTTTTCAATGGCAAAAATCAATGAATATTGTAAATGCACAAACAGTAATATCTACACATTGCAAGGTGCAATTCTGAAATTTTTTGCTTTTTCCTGCTAATCCTAGCATGATAAAGAAGATTCAAAGAGAGTGAGATGCCAGCTCCTTTCATTCAGTCAGTAGCTTCAAACATTTCTGGACGTTTTTCAATGGCAAAAATCAATGAATATTGTAAATGCACAAACAGTAATATCTCCACATTGCAAGGTGCAATTCTGAAATTTTTTGCTTTTTCCTGTTAATCCTAGCATGATAAAGAAGATTCAAAGAGAGTGAGATGCCAGCTCCTTTCATTCAGTCAGTAGCTTCAAACATTTCTAGTATATGAATAACATGATGTTTTTCAATGGCAAAAATCAATGAATATTGTAAATGCACAAACAGTAATATCTCCACATTGCAAGGTGCAATTCTGAAATTTTTTGCTTTTTCCTGCTAATCCTAGCATGATAAAGAAGATTCAAAGAGAGTGAGATGCCAGCTCCTTTCATTCAGTCAGTAGCTTCAAACATTTCTGGACGTTTTTCAATGGCAAAAATCAATGAATATTGTAAATGCACAAACAGTAATATCTCCACATTGCAAGGTGCAATTCTGAAATTTTTTGCTTTTTCCTGCTAATCCTAGCATGATAAAGAAGATTCAAAGAGAGTGAGATGGGGGGGCGTGGCTTAGGCACAGACCAAGATGGCAGCATAGGTCTGTGCTCCTTGAGGGCTATAATCATAAAGCGACGATAAAAGCAACTTAAGAGGATTTATTCACTCAACTTTTGCATGGACAAACTTCTTACAGCCTAAGGATCATCTGGATATTGAAAAAACTTTCCCTGACCCGTTATTCTGGGAGATTTAACATGCGGAAGCAGTGAGGTGCGTCCTTGATTTCATTCCAGTCGTGGGTATGGCGACATAGACCTGCAGGCTTGCAGGTTTGTGTGTCTCTGCATAGGGACCCCCACCGCTCCCTACCCCCGGTCTTCAGAGCGCTGCTCACCGGGGGTTACTGAATAGATTGTGCAGGATTTATATTTTGAAGCCGGCGGCACCAGAGCCCCGTGAATCAGCTGATCGCTATATGCTGAGAAAACCTCTACTGACCCGGCACCCAGAATAGCCCCACTGAGGAGGATCAGATATCGGATACCATCTACAGGCTGTCTTCATCGGGTAATCAGTCCCCTGCAACATAAGTAGAGACCTACCTTGAAACCGTGGGGGCACACAGTCGTGCCCTGGATTGGTCCCCCCCGTGCTGGCAAGCTCCTCTTGTCCTGTCGGTAAGTCGCGTGGCTCTGCTGCTGTGAGGTGCCGGTGGTTGCGAGACGAGTCGGCTCTGTACATCAGCCTATGCAGTTTCTGCAAAAAGAAATATGGACTGAGTCCTGACCGGACCCGCGGGACCTTACTCCCTTGTTCAGCTACACTACTGCACCGGATCATTGCTCTGTAAGCTGCCCCGGCCTTCAAGTTACCCAGCTGACAGCTGCGACCGGTAGCAGGTCTCCTGCAGAGATATCACCGCCCGGCGCTGTACCACCCTGCTATCAGCTGCGACCAGTGACAAGATTCCGGAAGTTAAAACACCGGCCGGCTTGTGGAGGATCGCGGACCCCAAGGACCCCTGGATCTACAATCAAGTAAAGGGACCGGGAGACCGGAGCACTAAGAAACCTGACAAGACCCCGCTCCCATAGAAGGATTGACCCACGGATACCAAGCTACAGGACCCTTCCTGCTTTAGGACGCCGGCGGCAGACCGAAGACCCGGCCTTGCTCACAGCTGACGCGGCTATACAGAGGACCCGTCCGGAGCGGAACTGCACTCTCCATTTAACAAGGTCAGATAAGCCCTGGCTGACGCCAGGGCTCTTACCGTGACTCAGTGGGGCTGCTGACTGAGGTCTGGTGGCGGCGGTGTCCCCTTTTCTTTTGCGGAGCGATTCTATCCCTCTCTCCCTCCTGCTGCCGGGCGCTGCTTGTGTCTGCGGTCGGGCTCCCTGCTCTGTGCGGCTGTTCCCTGGGTTCAGGGGCTGTTCCGGGGGTGGTCGTGCCCCCTCCTCTGCTCCGGAGCCGCTCTGCTCCTGTCTCTCCTCAGCAGACCGGCTCCGCCGGTGTAAAGGGCTCGTAGCTCCGCAACACGCGGGGCTGATTTGCCGGAGGCGGTATCTCCCTCCTGCTGCTGGGGGAGCCGCTTTGCTCCTCTCTGCCTTTGACTGACTGCTCCAATTATATTCCCCCTGTGCCGCTCTGTTAACTGTGTTCCTCCAGTGTCTGGTCCCTGCTGACCCTTGTGACTGCCTCCCCCTCCTGTAGTAGCGCCGCTGAGCTTTGATCTTGCTTCTGGTCCCTAGCTGCAGCAGCACCGCTGTCCTCCTCTGTCCTATACTCACAATCAGCTGATAACTTCAAATTCTCCCGCCCCCTGCTACAGCATCGCTCTACACTGCTGTCCATGGTGCTGATCTTGTATCAGTGCTGATGCAGAGGTCTATTAAATACCAAACGGCTCTGCACTGCTGTCCATGGTGCTGATCTTGTATCAGTACTGATTCTGCACTGCTGTCCATGGTGCTGATCTTGTTTCAATGCTGATATAGAGGACTATTAAATACCAAACGGTGTATTATCATCTGGACTGTGAGACTTGATCCTGTGGGGAGAGGGGGGATAGGAGGACCTGTCTCTACCTTCATATATATATACTGTGACTACGCTACTTGATATATATATCACAGTTGGTGCCCATGGAACTCTACAGATCTGCAAGCCTTCATAATAATTAGTTTCCTGCTAAAACTATATGTGCCTTTTATTTTCATCCCTCAGGTCAATTTCATTATTTCTTTTGATACTTTTGATTGTGATTTATATTTAAAGGTTTACATTCTAGGGGGTTCATAACTCTACAGTTTTTTGTATTGATTGTCTTTTGTTGGAATGATATTTGTTTAACGCAAATTTCTTCTAGCCATTGTTTCCAGACATTTTGCAACTCTAAAGTTTTTGGTCCTCTCTTTAGGTCAATTATTTCTAGTGTCACTTTAGTATTTTCTATATATATTCACCCATAGGTCTGATATCTTATAATGGCGGCTAATAAAAAAAATACCCAAAAATCTTTGGAAGCTCCCCTTAAAACTAGTGTGGTAAGAGCGAAGTCCTCCCAACGCTTTTCATTTTCAAACCCTTCAGAAGATGATGTCAATACCATTAGCCCACTTAAGTCCAGATCACCTCATAGAAATCCTGAAGACAGACAGAGTTCTAAAATAAGCTCTCCCACCAAACAATCTTCTAAAAGTCTATTATCTCCAAAACCACAGAGAATTCCTGATGCTAAACCTGCCCCTTCTACCGTAGTTAAAGAAAAAAAAGTGGAAGAGATGGATACTTCCATCTCTTCAAAGAGAAGGGACCCAGGAGCATGGAGCAACAAATATTCTTCACTGGCTACAAGTTCGGAGGAGGAATTCTTGGACACGTCTCCTAATCCTAGTCCAGATAAGAGACGTGCTAAAAAAGACTTTTCCCCTTCATCCTCAGACCCTACGCCTAGTGTTCCGGTCAAAATGCCCTTTTCACAAGAGTTGGGAAATACTGAACTTGGTTCATATTTGGACAATCTTTTAAAGACGATTGACAGAAATATGAAACTGGGCTTCGAGAAACAGGTAGATACCATGAAATCTACTTTGGAAGCTTTTGGTCTTAAATTGGAGGAAAATACTAAAAGACTTGAAACGGTGGAGGGAAGGGTAGAGTCTGTCTCTTCTGATAATCTAGAAATTAAATCTGAGCTTAAAAGACTCAGACTAAAAGTTGCGGATTTGGAGGATAGAAGTAGAAGAAATAACTTGAAGATTAGAGGCATATCTGAGGACGTTTCTCCCTCAGATATTTCGGCTTTTGTCAAAAACTTATTTCACAAGGCAATCCCATCCCTTTCTGAGCAGGATCTTATCATTGATAGGGCCCATCGCTTATTTCGTCCGACCTCCATCTCCTCGGATCTTCCTAGGGATGTAATAGCTAGGTTACATTTTTTCTCGACCAAAGAGAAAATCTTGAACTATATTAGGGAAAACAGGACTTTTCCAGAGCCTTTCTCGCACCTAAAAATCTTCTCAGATTTTTCCAAGGAAACTATGGATACGAGAAGGTCATACAAATTGACCACAGATAGACTGAGGGATATGAATATCCCGTATAGGTGGGGCTTTCCAGTAAAGTTGCTGGTTTTCTTTAACGGGAAAACATTCACTCTTACAGATCCTGATGAAGGCCCTAAATTTTTTGATTTTATAAAGGACATTCCCTATAAAGTTACAAAGGCACCCCACCGCTGAAACGAGAAACACTACTCCCTCGGGAGCCTTCTTTAAAAATAAACTCATTCTATCACTTCACCTAACATGCATACTAAATTTATCATTCCTCTTTACATTTGACCCTCATGGTTTGTCCACATTATTTTCCCCCCAATCTGAGGGAGAACCTTTACGGTGAAGGTTCCCTCAGGAGATTTTTTGATTCGTTTTTTCTTTTTTCTTTGAATACTTGGTTATTGTTATTACTATCTTTGAATTAATATTAGAGATATTGTATTCCAGCTTTGATTGTCGGTTGATTCTTATTTTTTGGGAATTTGTTGGACCAACTGACCCTTCCCCTTTTGGCTTACTTTGATTACTAATTTACCTATGCCTATCAAGATCATCACCTATAATGTAAGAGGCCTAAACAGTCCCAATAAGAGATTCTCCCTTTGGAAGGAATTGGGTCATTTTGGTGCTGATGTTGCGTGTCTTCAGGAGACAAGGTTTGCCGAGGGGAAACACCCTACTTTCACCCACAAACGCTACCCACATATATTTGAATCCACTAGCGACCGGAAAAAAGCCGGTGTAGCTACAGTGATCAGAGATTCTGTCCCATTTGAGTTTTTAGATCAGCATAAAGATGTCAATGGAAGGTTCCATATATTGCTCTGTAAACTGAATAATCATGAGTGCACTGTTGTTAACCTATACGCCCCAAATAAAAAGCAAATACCCTTTTTGAATAAGGTTTTTAGAAAGGTTGAAGAGGTTAGGAGAGGCGAATTGATTTTTTTGGGAGACTTCAACATGGTCCCGGACGGGCATATGGACTCTTCCTCCCCCAGCCGTCATTTATACCCGACGCTAAACAATTGGCTTTATAAAAATGAACTATTTGATACATTTAGATGTCTGCAAACTACCTCCAAAGAATTCTCCCATTTTTCGGATGCGCACCAAACGGCCTCTAGAATTGACCTAATAATAACTGACGTTTTTTCTTTACCCAAATTCTCTAACGTATCTATAGGCCTTAGGTCTCTATCAGATCATGCCCCTATGTCATGTGAAATTCATATTGGTCCTCTTATTAAAAATGGATTTCTTTGGAAATGTAGATCTTCACTTATTCATAACCCCAAAAACAAAAAAATTATTGAAAAAGCTATTTCTGATTATTTTAGGGAGAACGATACCCCAGATTTATCTAATCCCTTCTCCAGCTGGTGCGCTCACAAGGCCGTCCTTCGTGGTGTACTAATGCAGATATCCTCATCTGAAAAAAAAGAAAAAAGATCAAAAATTAATTCTCTTCAAAAACTGATTAGGGAAAAAGAATTAGAGCAAATTAATCTTCCTTCCCCTTCCCCAATAATTCAAAAAGAACTCTCAAATTTAAGGGTAGAGCTAAAATCAGAAATTTCTTCCTCATATGATGCAATTATTCGGAAATCAAAATTTAATTACTATGCGGCTCTAAATAAACCTACCCGCTTTATGGCCCGCCTAGTCAAATGTAAAAGAGCAATTAATAGAATAGATAAAATAAAAAACAATAGTGGAATAACGTTTTGCCACCCTAAAGATATAGTGAACCAGTTTGCAAATTTTTACAAAAAACTCTACAACATCAAAACTGATCCTCTAATTTCCCATCCTCACCCAGATGCAATCAACAAATTTTTATCCTCCATTAACCTACCGAAATTGAGCCCTCTGGATCATGAGTCATTGAATAAGCCTTTTTCTAACCTTGAAATTATTAACACAATAAAGCAACTTAAAGATTTCAAGGCTCCGGGTCCAGATGGGTTCATCAATGAGTATTATAAAACTTTTTGTGACCTACTTTCTTCCCCTCTCACGAAAATTTTCAATCATGCTTCCTCAATAAGCTCCTTCCCCTCAGAAATGCTGGAAGCCACCATTACCCTAATACCCAAGTCTAAGGACGAGAGAGATAATGTTAAAAATTATAGGCCCATTTCGCTAATTAACACTGATATTAAGATATATTCGAAAATTCTGGCCAATCGTTTATCGACTATTCTCCCATCTCTCATCAACGACGATCAGATTGGCTTCGTTGGTGGGAGGCAAGCAACTGATGGCTCTAGAAGACTTCTGAATATTATTAAGGTGATAAATACGGCGAAACTCCCAACTTCATTGCTTGCTTTAGACGCTGAAAAAGCTTTCGACAGGTTAAATTGGCTATACCTTAAACTCACCCTTATTAAATTCGGTTTTGATAACAAATTTCTCTCTTCAATTATGGCCCTCTATTCTAACCCCCAAGCAAAAATTTATGTTAACAATTATCTCTCAAATCCAATCCCTATCACAAATGGTACTAGACAGGGTTGCCCACTTTCCCCCCTTCTCTTTGTCCTGGCTATGGAGCCTTTGGCACAGAGGATTAGAGAAAACACTGACATTAGGGGGATTTCTACCCCATCTCGAGAATTTAAAATTGGCCTCTTTGCAGATGATGTTATGCTTTCCTTGCTGGACCCAGTAAATTCGGTTGCGGAAGTTTCGAAGGTTCTAGAACTATTCTCTCAGATTTCTTATTTTAAGATCAATAATGAGAAGTCTAAACTTTTAAACATTAATCTGGACCGTCAGACGAGAGAGGTTTTACACTCGAGATTTTCCTTCGGTTTGGCTAAACGCAATCTGACTTATTTGGGGATCAGTATTGGTAAAACTATTAACTCAACAATTTCTGACAACCTGGTTCTGATTGAGGATATCGTCCGTGGAGATTTGATGGAATTTTTGAAAAGAGATTTGTCATGGTGGGGTAGAGTCCTCTCTATTAAGATGTTTGTTCTACCCAAAATCTTGTATTTTTTCCGCAACTTACCTTTAACTATTTCTCACATCTTTATTCAAAAAATTCAAAATCAGATTAATTCCTATGTCTGGGATAATAAACGTGCGAGGATATCTGCAGATATATTGTACAAGAATAAGTGCAACGGAGGTCTGAGCCACCCTAATATTTCCGCTTACTATTTGGCAAACCTCATCAAACAGAGCAGTAATTGGTTTAATTCTGACAGTCCCCCAGCTTGGATGACTCTGGAGACCTTCTTAAATAATGGTTCTTCTCCCCGTGAATTGTTACTTAGGCATCTCTTTAAACAGTGCACTCATGATTCTTCCCATCCTATTTTCCAGGCGATTATTGACGCCTGGAAAAAAATCGCCAAAAGAAAGAAAAAGAGTCCCCTAAGAGATTCTGATAGGGATAAGTTTTCTTTTGTCAAAAACTTTCCAATTGGTTTTGTTGCTGATCTGTATAACTCTTCCATTCCAGATCAGTGGGACAATAAAGGGTTAAGGAAAATTGGAGACTTCTATGAAGCTTCTGCCTTTATTCCTTTCCAAACTCTTAAAAAAAGATTCAACTTACCTTCCTCTGATTTCTTTTTATACTCTCATTTAAAGAGCATTATTCTGGAATTTATTTCTGGTAAACTTATTGTTTCTGAAACCTCGGTGAACCTGTTAAGCAACCCATCCCACAAAATTTTTTGGAGCCTGAGACACATATATAACAGCTTCAATAATGATCTTTCCTTCCAAAAACACCTCTACATGATACGCTGGGAAAAAGATCTAAAACTCAATTTCCAATCCGATCAATGGGAGAGTGCTGTTCTTTTTTCTCAGGCCTCTAATATATCTATGCCTTTACAAGAGGCTTACTTCAAAATTCTAACCAGATGGTATTACACTCCAATCAGGCTTCACCATATAAAGCCCAGCAACTCTCCCCTTTGTTGGAGGGAGTGCGGCCTTAGGGGAGATCTTTTACATCTCTTTTGGAGCTGCCCTAAAATCCGTAATCTATGGGCTCAGATCTCTTCTTTGGTAGATCACCTTTTAGGCAGACCTGTAGTATTGACCCCTCAAATGGCTTTACTATCCTTAGATCTTGAACCATATAAGTCGTTTGAAAGATCTTTGGTGATTCACTTATTTTCAGTGTGTAAGAACGCATTGGCTTTTTATTGGAGAAAGTCATATGTCCCCACTTTGGAGGACTTAGTTGATAAGATGAATCTCCATAGAATATTTGAACTCAGATTTGCCCTTATCAACAATAATTTACTTAAATTTTCTAGGAAGTGGGATATTTGGCTCACTAAATTCCCTCAACCCTCTCATAACGCTGGAACATCTTAATGTGTGTCGTGTTTAGCTCATTAATATGTTTAATTTTTGCTAATGATAGTAATGTGTGTTTAAAGTGTTCAAATTTCTGTATTATCGTATATACTATTTGACGAACAAATTTCTCCCATCTTTCCTGATTATCCATTCCCGTTTGTTCCCTTTCCCTTTCCCTTCCCTCAGAATTTTTCCCTTATTATGAATATTCTTTTGTCACTACTTTTATGCTACGTGTGTTATTCCCCTGTTAAACTGTTTATTAAAAATAAAAAAATATGGTAAAACAAAGAGAGTGAGATGTCAGCTCCTTTCATTCAGTCAGTAGCTTCAAACATTTCTGGACGTTTTTCAATGGCAAAAATCAATGAATATTGTAAATGCACAAACAGTAATATCTCCACATTGCAAGGTGCAATTCTGAAATTTTTTGCTTTTTCCTGCTAATCCTAGCAGGATAAAGAAGATTCAAAGAGAGTGAGATGCCAGCTCCTTTCATTCAGTCAGTAGCTTCAAACATTTCTGGTATATGAAAAACATGTTTTTCAATGGCAAAAATCAATGAATATTGTAAATGCACAAACAGTAATATCTCCACATTGCAAGGTGCAATTCTGAAATTTTTTGCTTTTTCCTGCTAATCCTAGCATGATAAAGAAGATTCAAAGAGAGTGAGATGCCAGCTCCTTTCATTCAGTCAGTAGCTTCAAACATTTCTGGTATATGAAAAACATGTTTTTCAATGGCAAAAATCAATGAATATTGTAAATGCACAAACAGTAATATCTCCACATTGCAAGGTGCAATTCTGAAATTTTTTGCTTTTTCCTGCTAATCCTAGCATGATAAAGAAGATTCAAAGAGAGTGAGATGCCAGCTCCTTTCATTCAGTCAGTAGCTTCAAACATTTCTGGTATATGAAAAACGTTTTTCAATGGCAAAAATCAATGAATATTGTAAATGCACAAACAGTAATATCTCCACATTGCAAGGTGCAATTCTGAAATTTTTTGCTTTTTCCTGCTAATCCTAGCATGATAAAGAAGATTCAAAGAGAGTGAGATGCCAGCTCCTTTCATTCAGTCAGTAGCTTCAAACATTTCTGGTATATGAAAAACATGTTTTTCAATGGCAAAAATCAATGAATATTGTAAATGCACAAACAGTAATATCTCCACATTGCAAGGTGCAATTCTGAAATTTTTTGCTTTTTCCTGTTAATCCTAGCATGATAAAGAAGATTCAAAGAGAGTGAGATGCCAGCTCCTTTCATTCAGTCAGTAGCTTCAAACATTTCTGGTATATGAATAACATGATGTTTTTCAATGGCAAAAATCAATGAATATTGTAAATGCACAAACAGTAATATCTCCACATTGCAAGGTGCAATTCTGAAATTTTTTGCTTTTTCCTGCTAATCCTAGCATGATAAAGAAGATTCAAAGAGAGTAAGATGCCAGCTCCTTTCATTCAGTCAGTAGCTTCAAACATTTCTGGTATATGAAAAACATGTTTTTCAATGGCAAAAATCAATGAATATTGTAAATGCACAAACAGTAATATCTCCACATTGCAAGGTGCAATTCTGAAATTTTTTGCTTTTTCCTGTTAATCCTAGCATGATAAAGAAGATTCAAAGAGAGTGAGATGCCAGCTCCTTTCATTCAGTCAGTAGCTTCAAACATTTCTGGTATATGAATAACATGATGTTTTTCAATGGCAAAAATCAATGAATATTGTAAATGCACAAACAGTAATATCTCCACATTGCAAGGTGCAATTCTGAAATTTTTTGCTTTTTCCTGCTAATCCTAGCATGATAAAGAAGATTCAAAGAGAGTGAGATGCCAGCTCCTTTCATTCAGTCAGTAGCTTCAAACATTTCTGGACGTTTTTCAATGGCAAAAATCAATGAATATTGTAAATGCACAAACAGTAATATCTCCACATTGCAAGGTGCAATTCTGAAATTTTTTGCTTTTTCCTGCTAATCCTAGCATGATAAAGAAGATTCAAAGAGAGTGAGATGCCAGCTCCTTTCATTCAGTCAGTAGCTTCAAACATTTCTGGACGTTTTTCAATGGCAAAAATCAATGAATATTGTAAATGGACAAACAGTAATATCTCCACATTGCAAGGTGCAATTCTGAAATTTTTTGCTTTTTCCTGCTAATCCTAGCAGGATAAAGATTCAAAGAGAGTGAGATGCCAGCTCCTTTCATTCAGTCAGTAGCTTCTAACATTTCTGGTATATGAAAAACATGTTTTTCAATGGCAAAAATCAATGAATATTGTAAATGCACAAACAGTAATATCTCCACATTGCAAGGTGCAATTCTGAAATTTTTTGCTTTTTCCTGCTAATCCTAGCATGATAAAGAAGATTCAAAGAGAGTGAGATGCCAGCTCCTTTCATTCAGTCAGTAGCTTCAAACATTTCTGGACGTTTTTCAATGGCAAAAATCAATGAATATTGTAAATGCACAAACAGTAATATCTCCACATTGCAAGGTGCAATTCTGAAATTTTTTGCTTTTTCCTGCTAATCCTAGCATGATAAAGAAGATTCAAAGAGAGTGAGATGCCAGCTCCTTTCATTCAGTCAGTAGCTTCAAACATTTCTGGTATATGAAAAACATGTTTTTCAATGGCAAAAATCAATGAATATTGTAAATGCACAAACAGTAATATCTCCACATTGCAAGGTGCAATTCTGAAATTTTTTGCTTTTTCCTGCTAATCCTAGCATGATAAAGAAGATTCAAAGAGAGTGAGATGCCAGCTCCTTTCATTCAGTCAGTAGCTTCAAACATTTCTGGTATATGAAAAACATGTTTTTCAATGGCAAAAATCAATGAATATTGTAAATGCACAAACAGTAATATCTCCACATTGCAAGGTGCAATTCTGAAATTTTTTGCTTTTTCCTGCTAATCCTAGCATGATAAAGAAGATTCAAAGAGAGTGAGATGCCAGCTCCTTTCATTCAGTCAGTAGCTTCAAACATTTCTGGTATATGAAAAACGTTTTTCAATGGCAAAAATCAATGAATATTGTAAATGCACAAACAGTAATATCTCCACATTGCAAGGTGCAATTCTGAAATTTTTTGCTTTTTCCTGCTAATCCTAGCATGATAAAGAAGATTCAAAGAGAGTGAGATGCCAGCTCCTTTCATTCAGTCAGTAGCTTCAAACATTTCTGGTATATGAAAAACATGTTTTTCAATGGCAAAAATCAATGAATATTGTAAATGCACAAACAGTAATATCTCCACATTGCAAGGTGCAATTCTGAAATTTTTTGCTTTTTCCTGTTAATCCTAGCATGATAAAGAAGATTCAAAGAGAGTGAGATGCCAGCTCCTTTCATTCAGTCAGTAGCTTCAAACATTTCTGGTATATGAATAACATGATGTTTTTCAATGGCAAAAATCAATGAATATTGTAAATGCACAAACAGTAATTTCTCCGCATTGCAAGGTGCAATTCTGAAATTTTTTGCTTTTTCCTGCTCCTCTTAGCATGATAAAGAAGATTCAAAGAGAGTGAGATGCCAGCTCCTTTCATTCAGTCAGTAGCTTCAAACATTTCTGGTATATGAATAACATGATGTTTTTCAATGGCAAAAATCAATGAATATTTTAAATGCACAAACAGTAATTTCTCCGCATTGCAAGGTGCAATTCTGAAATTTTTTGCTTTTTCCTGCTCCACTTAGCATGATAAAGAAGATTCAAAGAGAGTGAGATACCAGCTCCTTTCATTCAGTCAGTAGCTTCAATCATTTCTGGACGTTTTTCAATGGCAAAAATCAATGAATATTGTAAATGCACAAACAGTAATTTCTCCGCATTGCAAGGTGCAATTCTGAAATTTTTTGCTTTTTCCTGCTCCTCTTAGCATGATAAAGAAGATTCAAAGAGAGTGAGATGCCAGCTCCTTTCATTCAGTCAGTAGCTTCAATCATTTCTGGACGTTTTTCAATGGCAAAAATCAATGAATATTGTAAATGCACAAACAGTAATTTCTCCGCATTGCAAGGTGCAATTCTGAAATTTTTTGCTTTTTCCTGCTCCTCTTAGCATGATAAAGAAGATTCAAAGAGAGTGAGATGCCAGCTCCTTTCATTCAGTCAGTAGCTTCAATCATTTCTGGATGTTTTTCAATGGCAAAAATCAATGAATATTGTAAATGCACAAACAGTAATTTCTCCGCATTGCAAGGTGCAATTCTGAAATTTTTTGCTTTTTCCTGCTCCTCTTAGCATGATAAAGAAGATTCAAAGAGAGTGAGATGTCAGCTCCTTTCATTCAGTCAGTAGCTTCAAACATTTCTGGTATATGAATAACATGATGTTTTTCAATGGCAAAAATCAATGAATATTGTAAATGCACAAACAGTAATTTCTCCGCATTGCAAGGTGCAATTCTGAAATTTTTTGCTTTTTCCTGCTCCTCTTAGCATGATAAAGAAGATTCAAAGAGAGTGAGATGCCAGCTCCTTTCATTCAGTTAGTAGCTTCAATCATTTCTGGACGTTTTTCAATGGCAAAAATCAATGAATATTGTAAATGCACAAACAGTAATTTCTCCGCATTGCAAGGTGCAATTCTGAAATTTTTTGCTTTTTCCTGCTCCTCTTAGCATGATAAAGAAGATTCAAAGAGACTGAGATGCCAGCTCCTTTCATTCAGTCAGTAGCTTCAATCATTTCTGGACGTTTTTCAATGGCAAAAATCAATGAATATTGTAAATGCACAAACAGTAATTTCTTCGCATTGCAAGGTGCAATTCTGAAATTTTTTGCTTTTTCCTGCTCCTCTTAGCATGATAAAGAAGATTCAAAGAGAGTGAGATGCCAGCTCCTTTCATTCAGTCAGTAGCTTCAATCATTTCTGGACGTTTTTCAATGGCAAAAATCAATTTATATTGTAAATGCACAAACAGTAATTTCTCCGCATTGCAAGGTGCAATTCTGAAATTTTTTGCTTTTTCCTGCTCCTCTTAGCATGATAAAGAAGATTCAAAGAGAGTGAGATGCCAGCTCCTTTCATTCAGTCAGTAGCTTCAAACATTTCTGGTATATGAATAACATGATGTTTTTCAATGGCAAAAATCAATGAATATTTTAAATGCACAAACAGTAATTTCTCCGCATTGCAAGGTGCAATTCTGAAATTTTTTGCTTTTTCCTGCTCCACTTAGCATGATAAAGAAGATTCAAAGAGAGTGAGATACCAGCTCCTTTCATTCAGTCAGTAGCTTCAATCATTTCTGGACGTTTTTCAATGGCAAAAATCAATGAATATTGTAAATGCACAAACAGTAATTTCTCCGCATTGCAAGGTGCAATTCTGAAATTTTTTGCTTTTTCCTGCTCCTCTTAGCATGATAAAGAAGATTCAAAGAGAGTGAGATGCCAGCTCCTTTCATTCAGTCAGTAGCTTCAATCATTTCTGGACGTTTTTCAATGGCAAAAATCAATGAATATTGTAAATGCACAGACAGTAATTTCTCCGCATTGGAAGGTGCAATTCTGAAATTTTTTGCTTTTTCCTGCTCCTCTTAGCATGATAAAGAAGATTCAAAGAGAGTGAGATGTCAGCTCCTTTCATTCAGTCAGTAGCTTCAAACATTTCTGGTATATGAATAACATGATGTTTTTCAATGGCAAAAATCAATGAATATTGTAAATGCACAAACAGTAATTTCTCCGCATTGCAAGGTGCAATTCTGAAATTTTTTGCTTTTTCCTGCTCCTCTTAGCATGATAAAGAAGATTCAAAGAGAGTGAGATGCCAGCTCCTTTCATTCAGTCAGTAGCTTCAATCATTTTTGGACATTTTTCAATGGCAAAAATCAATGAATATTGTAAATGCACACAGTAATTTCTCCGCATTGCAAGGTGCATTTCTGAAATTTTTTGCTTTTTCCTGCTCCTCTTAGCATGATAAAGAAGATTCAAAGAGAGTGAGATGCCAGCTCCTTTCAGTCAGTCAGTAGCTTCAAACATTTCTGGTATATGAATAACATGATGTTTTTCAATGGCAAAAATCAATGAATATTGTAAATGCACAAACAGTAATTTCTCCGCATTGCAAGGTGCAATTCTGAAATTTTTTGCTTTTTCCTGCTCCTCTTAGCATGATAAAGAAGATTCAAAGAGATTGAGATGCCAGCTCCTTTCATTCAGTCAGTAGCTTCAATCATTTGTGGATGTTTTTCAATAGCAAAAATCAATGAATATTGTAAATGCACAAACAGTAATTTCTCTGCATTGCAAAGTGCAATTCTGAAATTTTTTGCTTTTTCCTGCTCCTCTTAGCATGATAAAGAAGATTCAAAGAGAGTGAGATGCCAGCTCCTTTCATTCAGTCAGTAGCTTCAAACATTTCTGGTATATGAATAACATGATGTTTTTCAATGGCAAAAATCAATGAATATTGTAAATGCACAAACAGTAATTTCTCCGCATTGCAAGGTGCAATTCTGAAATTTTTTGCTTTTTCCTGCTCCTCTTAGCATGATAAAGAAGATTCAAAGAGAGTGAGATGCCAGCTCCTTTCATTCAGTCAGTAGCTTCAATCATTTCTGGACGTTTTTCAATGGCAAAAATCAATGAATATTGTAAATGCACAAACAGTAATTTCTCCGCATTGCAAGGTGCAATTCTGAAATTTTTTGCTTTTTCCTGCTCCTCTTAGCATGATAAAGAAGATTCAAAGAGAGTGAGATGCCAGCTCCCTTCATTCAGTCAGTAGCTTCAAACATTTCTGGTATATGAATAACATGATGTTTTTCAATGGCAAAAATCAATGAATTTTGTAAATGCACAAACAGTAATTTCTCCGCATTGCAAGGTGCAATTCTGAAATTTTTTGCTTTTTCCTGCTCCTCTTATCATGATAAAGAAGATTCAAAGAGAGTGAGATACCAGCTCCTTTCATTCAGTCAGTAGCTTCAATAATTTCTGGACGTTTTTCAATGGCAAAAATCAATGAATATTGTAAATGCACAAACAGTAATTTCTCCGCATTGCAAGGTGCAATTCTGAAATTTTTTGCTTTTTCCTGCTCCTCTTAGCATGATAGAGAAGATTCAAAGAGAGTGAGATGCCAGCTCCTTTCATTCAGTCAGTAGCTTCAATCATTTCTGGATGTTTTTCAATGGCAAAAATCAATGAATATTGTAAATGCACAGACAGTAATTTCTCCGCATTGCAAGGTGCAATTCTGAAATTTTTTGCTTTTTCCTGCTCCTCTTAGCATGATAAAGAAGATTCAAAGAGAGTGAGATGTCAGCTACTTTCATTCAGTCAGTAGCTTCAAACATTTCTGGTATATGAATAACATGATGTTTTTCAATGGCAAAAATCAATGAATATTGTAAATGCACAAACAGTAATTTCTCCGCATTGCAAGGTGCAATTCTGAAATTTTTTGCTTTTTCCTGCTCCTCTTAGCATGATAAAGAAGATTCAGAGAGTGAGATGCCAGCTCCTTTCATTCAGTTAGTAGCTTCAATCATTTCTGGACGTTTTTCAATGGCAAAAATCAATGAATATTGTAAATGCACAAACAGTAATTTCTCCGCATTGCAAGGTGCAATTCTGAAATTTTTTGCTTTTTCCTGCTCCTCTTAGCATGATAAAGAAGATTCAAAGAGACTGAGATGCCAGCTCCTTTCATTCAGTCAGTAGCTTCAATCATTTCTGGACGTTTTTCAATGGCAAAAATCAATGAATATTGTAAATGCACAAACAGTAATTTCTCCGCATTGCAAGGTGCAATTCTGAAATTTTTTGCTTTTTCATGCTCCTCTTAGCATGATAAAGAAGATTCAAAGAGAGTGAGATGCCAGCTCCTTTCATTCAGTCAGTAGCTTCAAACATTTCTGGTATATGAATAACATGATGTTTTTCAATGGCAAAAATCAATGAATATTTTAAATGCACAAACAGTAATTTCTCCGCATTGCAAGGTGCAATTGTGAAATTTTTTGCTTTTTCCTGCTCCTCTTAGCATGATAAAGAAGATTCAAAGAGAGTGAGATACCAGCTCCTTTCATTCAGTCAGTAGCTTCAATCATTTCTGGACGTTTTTCAATGGCAAAAATCAATGAATATTGTAAATGCACAAACAGTAATTTCTCCGCATTGCAAGGTGCAATTCTGAAATTTTTTGCTTTTTCCTGCTCCTCTTAGCATGATAAAGAAGATTCAAAGAGAGTGAGATGCCAGCTCCTTTCATTCAGTCAGTAGCTTCAATCATTTCTGGACGTTTTTCAATGGCAAAAATCAATGAATATTGTAAATGCACAGACAGTAATTTCTCCGCATTGGAAGGTGCAATTCTGAAATTTTTTGCTTTTTCCTGCTCCTCTTAGCATGATAAAGAAGATTCAAAGAGAGTGAGATGTCAGCTCCTTTCATTCAGTCAGTAGCTTCAAACATTTCTGGTATATGAATAACATGATGTTTTTCAATGGCAAAAATCAATGAATATTGTAAATGCACAAACAGTAATTTCTCCGCATTGCAAGGTGCAATTCTGAAATTTTTTGCTTTTTCCTGCTCCTCTTAGCATGATAAAGAAGATTCAAAGAGAGTGAGATGCCAGCTCCTTTCATTCAGTCAGTAGCTTCAATCATTTCTGGACGTTTTTCAATGGCAAAAATCAATGTATATTGTAAATGCACAAACAGTAATTTCTCCGCATTGCAAGGTGCAATTCTGAAATTTTTTGCTTTTTCCTGCTCCTCTTAGCATGATAAAGAAGATTCAAAGAGAGTGAGATGCCAGCTCCTTTCATTCAGTCAGTAGCTTCAAACATTTCTGGTATATGAATAACATGATGTTTTTCAATGGCAAAAATCAATGAATATTTTAAATGCACAAACAGTAATTTCTCCGCATTGCAAGGTGCAATTCTGAAATTTTTTGCTTTTTCCTGCTCCACTTAGCATGATAAAGAAGATTCAAAGAGAGTGAGATACCAGCTCCTTTCATTCAGTCAGTAGCTTCAATCATTTCTGGACGTTTTTCAATGGCAAAAATCAATGAATATTGTAAATGCACAAACAGTAATTTCTCCGCATTGCAAGGTGCAATTCTGAAATTTTTTGCTTTTTCCTGCTCCTCTTAGCATGATAAAGAAGATTCAAAGAGAGTGAGATGCCAGCTCCTTTCATTCAGTCAGTAGCTTCAATCATTTTTGGACATTTTTCAATGGCAAAAATCAATGAATATTGTAAATGCACAAACAGTAATTTCTCCGCATTGCAAGGTGCAATTCTGAAATTTTTTGCTTTTTCCTGCTCCTCTTAGCATGATAAAGAAGATTCAGAGAGTGAGATGCCAGCTCCTTTCATTCAGTTAGTAGCTTCAATCATTTCTGGACGTTTTTCAATGGCAAAAATCAATGAATATTGTAAATGCACAAACAGTAATTTCTCCGCATTGCAAGGTGCAATTCTGAAATTTTTTGCTTTTTCCTGCTCCTCTTAGCATGATAAAGAAGATTCAAAGAGACTGAGATGCCAGCTCCTTTCATTCAGTCAGTAGCTTCAATCATTTCTGGACGTTTTTCAATGGCAAAAATCAATGAATATTGTAAATGCACAAACAGTAATTTCTCCGCATTGCAAGGTGCAATTCTGAAATTTTTTGCTTTTTCATGCTCCTCTTAGCATGATAAAGAAGATTCAAAGAGAGTGAGATGCCAGCTCCTTTCATTCAGTCAGTAGCTTCAAACATTTCTGGTATATGAATAACATGATGTTTTTCAATGGCAAAAATCAATGAATATTTTAAATGCACAAACAGTAATTTCTCCGCATTGCAAGGTGCAATTCTGAAATTTTTTGCTTTTTCCTGCTCCTCTTAGCATGATAAAGAAGATTCAAAGAGAGTGAGATACCAGCTCCTTTCATTCAGTCAGTAGCTTCAATCATTTCTGGACGTTTTTCAATGGCAAAAATCAATGAATATTGTAAATGCACAAACAGTAATTTCTCCGCATTGCAAGGTGCAATTCTGAAATTTTTTGCTTTTTCCTGCTCCTCTTAGCATGATAAAGAAGATTCAAAGAGAGTGAGATGCCAGCTCCTTTCATTCAGTCAGTAGCTTCAATCATTTCTGGACGTTTTTCAATGGCAAAAATCAATGAATATTGTAAATGCACAGACAGTAATTTCTCCGCATTGGAAGGTGCAATTCTGAAATTTTTTGCTTTTTCCTGCTCCTCTTAGCATGATAAAGAAGATTCAAAGAGAGTGAGATGTCAGCTCCTTTCATTCAGTCAGTAGCTTCAAACATTTCTGGTATATGAATAACATGATGTTTTTCAATGGCAAAAATCAATGAATATTGTAAATGCACAAACAGTAATTTCTCCGCATTGCAAGGTGCAATTCTGAAATTTTTTGCTTTTTCCTGCTCCTCTTAGCATGATAAAGAAGATTCAAAGAGATTGAGATGCCAGCTCCTTTCATTCAGTCAGTAGCTTCAATCATTTGTGGACGTTTTTCAATAGCAAAAATCAATGAATATTGTAAATGCACAAACAGTAATTTCTCTGCATTGCAAAGTGCAATTCTGAAATTTTTTGCTTTTTCCTGCTCCTCTTAGCATGATAAAGAAGATTCAAAGAGAGTGAGATGCCAGCTCCTTTCATTCAGTCAGTAGCTTCAAACATTTCTGGTATATGAATAACATGATGTTTTTCAATGGCAAAAATCAATGAATATTGTAAATGCACAAACAGTAATTTCTCCGCATTGCAAGGTGCAATTCTGAAATTTTTTGCTTTTTCCTGCTCCTCTTAGCATGATAAAGAAGATTCAAAGAGACTGAGATGCCAGCTCCTTTCATTCAGTCAGTAGCTTCAATCATTTCTGGACGTTTTTCAATGGCAAAAATCAATGAATATTGTAAATGCACAAACAGTAATTTCTCCGCATTGCAAGGTGCAATTCTGAAATTTTTTGCTTTTTCATGCTCCTCTTAGCATGATAAAGAAGATTCAAAGAGAGTGAGATGCCAGCTCCTTTCATTCAGTCAGTAGCTTCAAACATTTCTGGTATATGAATAACATGATGTTTTTCAATGGCAAAAATCAATGAATATTTTAAATGCACAAACAGTAATTTCTCCGCATTGCAAGGTGCAATTCTGAAATTTTTTGCTTTTTCCTGCTCCTCTTAGCATGATAAAGAAGATTCAAAGAGAGTGAGATACCAGCTCCTTTCATTCAGTCAGTAGCTTCAATCATTTCTGGACGTTTTTCAATGGCAAAAATCAATGAATATTGTAAATGCACAAACAGTAATTTCTCCGCATTGCAAGGTGCAATTCTGAAATTTTTTGCTTTTTCCTGCTCCTCTTAGCATGATAAAGAAGATTCAAAGAGAGTGAGATGCCAGCTCCTTTCATTCAGTCAGTAGCTTCAATCATTTCTGGACGTTTTTCAATGGCAAAAATCAATGAATATTGTAAATGCACAGACAGTAATTTCTCCGCATTGGAAGGTGCAATTCTGAAATTTTTTGCTTTTTCCTGCTCCTCTTAGCATGATAAAGAAGATTCAAAGAGAGTGAGATGTCAGCTCCTTTCATTCAGTCAGTAGCTTCAAACATTTCTGGTATATGAATAACATGATGTTTTTCAATGGCAAAAATCAATGAATATTGTAAATGCACAAACAGTAATTTCTCCGCATTGCAAGGTGCAATTCTGAAATTTTTTGCTTTTTCCTGCTCCTCTTAGCATGATAAAGAAGATTCAAAGAGAGTAAGATGCCAGCTCCTTTCATTCAGTCAGTAGCTTCAATCATTTCTGGACGTTTTTCAATGGCAAAAATCAATGAATATTGTAAATGCACAAACAGTAATTTCTCCGCATTGCAAGGTGCAATTCTGAAATTTTTTGCTTTTTCCTGCTCCTCTTAGCATGATAAAGAAGATTCAAAGAGAGTGAGATGCCAGCTCCTTTCATTCAGTCAGTAGCTTCAATCATTTCTGGACGTTTTTCAATGGTAAAAATCAATGAATATTGTAAATGCACAAACAGTAATTTCTCCGCATTGCAAGGTGCAATTCTGAAATTTTTTGCTTTTTCCTGCTCCTCTTAGCATGATAAAGAAGATTCAAAGAGAGTGAGATGCCAGCTCCTTTCATTCAGTCAGTAGCTTCAAACATTTCTGGTATATGAATAACATGATGTTTTTCAATGGCAAAAATCAATGAATATTTTAAATGCACAAACAGTAATTTCTCCGCATTGCAAGGTGCAATTCTGAAATTTTTTGCTTTTTCCTGCTCCTCTTAGCATGATAAAGAAGATTCAAAGAGAGTGAGATACCAGCTCCTTTCATTCAGTCAGTAGCTTCAATCATTTCTGGACGTTTTTCAATGGCAAAAATCAATGAATATTGTAAATGCACAAACAGTAATTTCTCCGCATTGCAAGGTGCAATTCTGAATTTTTTTGCTTTTTCCTGCTCCTCTTAGCATGATAAAGAAGATTCAAAGAGAGTGAGATGCCAGCTCCTTTCATTCAGTCAGTAGCTTTAATCATTTCTGGACGTTTTTCAATGGCAAAAATCAATGAATATTGTAAATGCACAGACAGTAATTTCTCCGCATTGGAAGGTGCAATTCTGAAATTTTTTGCTTTTTCCTGCTCCTCTTAGCATGATAAAGAAGATTCAAAGAGAGTGAGATGTCAGCTCCTTTCATTCAGTCAGTAGCTTCAATCATTTCTGGACGTTTTTCAATGGCAAAAATCAATGAATATTGTAAATGCACAAACAGTAATTTCTCCGCATTGCAAGGTGCAATTCTGAAATTTTTTGCTTTTTCCTGCTCCTCTTAGCATGATAAAGAAGATTCAAAGAGAGTGAGATGCCAGCTCCTTTCATTCAGTCAGTAGCTTCAAACATTTCTGGTATATGAATAACATGATGTTTTTCAATGGCAAAAATCAATGAATATTTTAAATGCACAAACAGTAATTTCTCCGCATTGCAAGGTGCAATTCTGAAATTTTTTGCTTTTTCCTGCTCCTCTTAGCATGATAAAGAAGATTCAAAGAGAGTGAGATACCAGCTCCTTTCATTCAGTCAGTAGCTTCAATCATTTCTGGACGTTTTTCAATGGCAAAAATCAATGAATATTGTAAATGCACAAACAGTAATTTCTCCGCATTGCAAGGTGCAATTCTGAAATTTTTTGCTTTTTCCTGCTCCTCTTAGCATGATAAAGAAGATTCAAAGAGAGTGAGATGCCAGCTCCTTTCATTCAGTCAGTAGCTTCAATCATTTCTGGACGTTTTTCAATGGCAAAAATCAATGAATATTGTAAATGCACAGACAGTAATTTCTCCGCATTGGAAGGTGCAATTCTGAAATTTTTTGCTTTTTCCTGCTCCTCTTAGCATGATAAAGAAGATTCAAAGAGAGTGAGATGTCAGCTCCTTTCATTCAGTCAGTAGCTTCAAACATTTCTGGTCTATGAATAACATGATGTTTTTCAATGGCAAAAATCAATGAATATTGTAAATGCACAAACAGTAATTTCTCCGCATTGCAAGGTGCAATTCTGAAATTTTTTGCTTTTTCCTGCTCCTCTTAGCATGATAAAGAAGATTCAAAGAGAGTAAGATGCCAGCTCCTTTCATTCAGTCAGTAGCTTCAATCATTTCTGGACGTTTTTCAATGGCAAAAATCAATGAATATTGTAAATGCACAAACAGTAATTTCTCCGCATTGCAAGGTGCAATTCTGAAATTTTTTGCTTTTTCCTGCTCCTCTTAGCATGATAAAGAAGATTCAAAGAGAGTGAGATGCCAGCTCCTTTCATTCAGTCAGTAGCTTCAATCATTTCTGGACGTTTTTCAATGGCAAAAATCAATGAATATTGTAAATGCACAAACAGTAATTTCTCCGCATTGCAAGGTGCAATTCTGAAATTTTTTGCTTTTTCCTGCTCCTCTTAGCATGATAAAGAAGATTCAAAGAGAGTGAGATGCCAGCTCCTTTGATTCAGTCAGTAGCTTCAATCATTTCTGGACGTTTTTCAATGGCAAAAATCAATGAATATTGTAAATGCACAAACAGTAATTTCTCCGCATTGCAAGGTGCAATTCTGAAATTTTTTGCTTTTTCCTGCTCCTCTTAGCATGATAAAGAAGATTCAAAGAGAGTGAGATGCCAGCTCCTTTCAGTCAGTCAGTAGCTTCAAACATTTCTGGTATATGAATAACATGATGTTTTTCAATGGCAAAAATCAATGAATATTGTAAATGCACAAACAGTAATTTCTCCGCAGTGCAAGGTGCAATTCTGAAATTTTTTGCTTTTTCCTGCTCCTCTTAGCATGATAAAGAAGATTCAAAGAGAGTGAGATGCCAGCTCCTTTCATTCAGTCAGTAGCTTCAATCATTTGTGGACGTTTTTCAATAGCAAAAATCAATGAATATTGTAAATGCACAAACAGTAATTTCTCTGCATTGCAAAGTGCAATTCTGAAATTTTTTGCTTTTTCCTGCTCCTCTTAGCATGATAAAGAAGATTCAAAGAGAGTGAGATGCCAGCTCCTTTCATTCAGTCAGTAGCTTCAAACATTTCTGGTATATGAATAACATGATGTTTTTCAATGGCAAAAATCAATGAATATTGTAAATGCACAAACAGTAATTTCTCCGCATTGCAAGGTGCAATTCTGAAATTTTTTGCTTTTTCCTGCTCCTCTTAGCATGATAAAGAAGATTCAAAGAGAGTGAGATGCCAGCTCCTTTCATTCAGTCAGTAGCTTCAATCATTTCTGGACGTTTTTCAATGGCAAAAATCAATGAATATTGTAAATGCACAAACAGTAATTTCTCCGCATTGCAAGGTGCAATTCTGAAATGTTTTGCTTTTTCCTGCTCCTCTTAGCATGATAAAGAAGATTCAAAGAGAGTGAGATGCCATCTCCTTTCATTCAGTCAGTAGCTTCAATCATTTCTGGTATATGAATAACATGATGTTTTTCAATGGCAAAAATCAATGAATATTGTAAATGCACAAACAGTAATTTCTCCGCATTGCAAGGTGCAATTCTGAAATTTTTTGCTTTTTCCTGCTCCTCTTAGCATGATAAAGAAGATTCAAAGAGAGTGAGATGCCAGCTCCTTTCATTCAGTCAGTAGCTTCAATCATTTCTGGACGTTTTTCAATGGCAAAAATCAATGAATATTGTAAATGCACAAACAGTAATTTCTCCGCATTGCAAGGTGCAATTCTGAAATTTTTTGCTTTTTCCTGCTCCTCTTAGCATGATAAAGAAGATTCAAAGAGAGTGAGATGCCAGCTCCTTTCATTCAGTCAGTAGCTTCAATAATTTCTGGTATGTGAATAACATGATGTTTTTCAATGGCAAAAATCAATGAATATTGTAAATGCACAAACAGTAATTTCTCCGCATTGCAAGGTGCAATTCTGAAATTTTTTGCTTTTTCCTGCTCCTCTTAGCATGATAAAGAAGATTCAAAGAGAGTGAGATGCCAGCTCCTTTCATTCAGTCAGTAGCTTCAAACATTTCTGGTATATGAATAACATGATGTTTTTCAATGGCAAAAATCAATGAATATTGTAAATGCACAAACAGTAATTTCTCCGCATTGCAAGGTGCAATTCTGAAATTTTTTGCTTTTTCCTGCTCCTCTTAGCATGATAAAGAAGATTCAAAGAGAGTGAGATGCCAGCTCCTTTCATTCAGTCAGTAGCTTCAATCATTTCTGGACGTTTTTCAATGGCAAAAATCAATGAATATTGTAAATGCACAAACAGTAATTTCTCCGCATTGCAAGGTGCAATTCTGAAATTTTTTGCTTTTTCCTGCTCCTCTTAGCATGATAAAGAAGATTCAAAGAGAGTGAGATGCCAGCTCCTTTCATTCAGTCAGTAGCTTCAATCATTTCTGGACGTTTTTCAATGGCAAAAATCAATGAATATTGTAAATGCACAAACAGTAATTTCTCCGCATTGCAAGGTGCAATTCTGAAATTTTTTGCTTTTTCCTGCTCCTCTTAGCATGATAAAGAAGATTCAAAGAGAGTGAGATGCCAGCTCCTTTCATTCAGTCAGTAGCTTCAATCATTTCTGGTATATGAATAACATGATGTTTTTCAATGGCAAAAATCAATGAATATTGTAAATGCACAAACAGTAATTTCTCCGCATTGCAAGGTGCAATTCTGAAATTTTTTGCTTTTTCCTGCTCCTCTTAGCATGATAAAGAAGATTCAAAGAGAGTGAGATGCCAGCTCCTTTCATTCAGTCAGTAGCTTCAAACATTTCTGGTATATGAATAACATGATGTTTTTCAATGGCAAAAATCAATGAATATTGTAAATGCACAAACAGTAATTTCTCCGCAGTGCAAGGTGCAATTCTGAAATTTTTTGCTTTTTCCTGCTCCTCTTAGCATGATAAAGAAGATTCAAAGAGAGTGAGATGCCAGCTCCTTTCATTCAGTCAGTAGCTTCAATCATTTGTGGACGTTTTTCAATAGCAAAAATCAATGAATATTGTAAATGCACAAACAGTAATTTCTCTGCATTGCAAAGTGCAATTCTGAAATTTTTTGCTTTTTCCTGCTCCTCTTAGCATGATAAAGAAGATTCAAAGAGAGTGAGATGCCAGCTCCTTTCATTCAGTCAGTAGCTTCAAACATTTCTGGTATATGAATAACATGATGTTTTTCAATGGCAAAAATCAATGAATATTGTAAATGCACAAACAGTAATTTCTCCGCATTGCAAGGTGCAATTCTGAAATTTTTTGCTTTTTCCTGCTCCTCTTAGCATGATAAAGAAGATTCAAAGAGAGTGAGATGCCAGCTCCTTTCATTCAGTCAGTAGCTTCAATCATTTCTGGACGTTTTTCAATGGCAAAAATCAATGAATATTGTAAATGCACAAACAGTAATTTCTCCGCATTGCAAGGTGCAATTCTGAAATGTTTTGCTTTTTCCTGCTCCTCTTAGCATGATAAAGAAGATTCAAAGAGAGTGAGATGCCATCTCCTTTCATTCAGTCAGTAGCTTCAATCATTTCTGGTATATGAATAACATGATGTTTTTCAATGGCAAAAATCAATGAATATTGTAAATGCACAAACAGTAATTTCTCCGCATTGCAAGGTGCAATTCTGAAATTTTTTGCTTTTTCCTGCTCCTCTTAGCATGATAAAGAAGATTCAAAGAGAGTGAGATGCCAGCTCCTTTCATTCAGTCAGTAGCTTCAATCATTTCTGGACGTTTTTCAATGGCAAAAATCAATGAATATTGTAAATGCACAAACAGTAATTTCTCCGCATTGCAAGGTGCAATTCTGAAATTTTTTGCTTTTTCCTGCTCCTCTTAGCATGATAAAGAAGATTCAAAGAGAGTGAGATGCCAGCTCCTTTCATTCAGTCAGTAGCTTCAAACATTTCTGGTATATGAATAACATGATGTTTTTCAATGGCAAAAATCAATGAATATTGTAAATGCACAAACAGTAATTTCTCCGCATTGCAAGGTGCAATTCTGAAATTTTTTGCTTTTTCCTGCTCCTCTTAGCATGATAAATAAGATTCAAAGAGAGTGAGATGCCAGCTCCTTTCATTCAGTCAGTAGCTTCAATCATTTCTGGACGTTTTTCAATGGCAAAAATCAATGAATATTGTAAATGCACAAACAGTAATTTCTCCGCATTGCAAGGTGCAATTCTGAAATTTTTTGCTTTTTCCTGCTCCTCTTAGCATGATAAAGAAGATTCAAAGAGAGTGAGATGCCAGCTCCTTTCATTCAGTCAGTAGCTTCAATCATTTCTGGTATATGAATAACATGATGTTTTTCAATGGCAAAAATCAATGAATATTGTAAATGCACAAACAGTAATTTCTCCGCATTGCAAGGTGCAATTCTGAAATTTTTTGCTTTTTCCTGCTCCTCTTAGCATGATAAAGAAGATTCAAAGAGAGTGAGATGCCAGCTCCTTTCATTCAGTCAGTAGCTTCAATCATTTCTGGACGTTTTTCAATGGCAAAAATCAATGAATATTGTAAATGCACAAACAGTAATTTCTCCGCATTGCAAGGTGCAATTCTGAAATTTTTTGCTTTTTCCTGCTCCTCTTAGCATGATAAAGAAGATTCAAAGAGAGTGAGATGCCAGCTCCTTTCATTCAGTCAGTAGCTTCAATCATTTCTGGACGTTTTTCAATGGCAAAAATCAATGAATATTGTAAATGCACAAACAGTAATTTCTCCGCATTGCAAGGTGCAATTCTGAAATTTTTTGCTTTTTCCTGCTCCTCTTAGCATGATAAAGAAGATTCAAAGAGAGTGAGATGCCAGCTCCTTTCATTCAGTCAGTAGCTTCAAACATTTCTGGTATATGAATAACGATGTTTTTCAATGGCAAAAATCAATGAATATTGTAAATGCACAAACAGTAATTTCTCAGTATTGCAAGGTGCAATTCTGAAATTTTTTGCTTTTTCCTGCTCCTCTTAGCATGATAAAGAAGATTCAAAGAGAGTGAGATGCCAGCTCCTTTCATTCAGTCAGTAGCTTCAATCATTTCTGGACGTTTTTCAATGGCAAAAATCAATGAATATTGTAAATGCACAAACAGTAATTTCTCCGCATTGCAAGGTGCAATTCTGAAATTTTTTGCTTTTTCCTGCTCCTCTTAGCATGATAAAGAAGATTCAAAGAGAGTGAGATGCCAGCTCCTTTCATTCAGTCAGTAGCTTCAAACATTTCTGGTATATGAATAACATGATGTTTTTCAATGGCAAAAATCAATGAATATTGTAAATGCACAAAAAGTAATTTCTCTGCATTGCAAGGTGCAATTCTGAAATTTTTTGCTTTTTCCTGCTCATCTTAGCATGATAAAGAAGATTCAAAGAGAGTGAGATGCCAGCTCCTTTCATTCAGTCAGTAGCTTCAATCATTTCTGGACGTTTTTCAATGGCAAAAATCAATGAATATTGTAAATGCACAAACAGTAATTTCTCCGCATTGCAAGGTGCAATTCTGAAATTTTTTGCTTTTTCCTGCTCCTCTTAGCATGATAAAGAAGATTCAAAGAGAGTGAGATGCCAGCTCCTTTCATTCAGTCAGTAGCTTCAAACATTTCTGGTATATGAATAACATGATGTTTTTCAATGGCAAAAATCAATGAATATTGTAAATGCACAAAAAGTAATTTCTCTGCATTGCAAGGTGCAATTCTGAAATTTTTTGCTTTTTCCTGCTCATCTTAGCATGATAAAGAAGATTCAAAGAGAGTGAGATGCCAGCTCCTTTCATTCAGTCAGTAGCTTCAATCATTTCTGGACGTTTTTCAATGGCAAAAATCAATGAATATTGTAAATGCACAAACAGTAATTTCTCCGCATTGCAAGGTGCAATTCTGAAATTTTTTGCTTTTTCCTGCTCCTCTTAGCATGATAAAGAAGATTCAAAGAGAGTGAGATGCCAGCTCCTTTCATTCAGTCAGTAGCTTCAATCATTTCTGGACGTTTTTCAATGGCAAGAATCAATGAATATTGTAAATGCACAAACAGTAATTTCTCCGCATTGCAAGGTGCAATTCTGAAATTTTTTGCTTTTTCCTGCTCCTCTTAGCATGATAAAGAAGATTCAAAGAGAGTGAGATGCCAGCTCCTTTCATTCAGTCAGTAGCTTCAAACATTTCTGGACGTTTTTCAATGGCAAAAATCAATGAATATTGTAAATGCACAAACAGTAATTTCTCCGCATTGCAAGGTGCAATTCTGAAATTTTTTGCTTTTTCCTGCTCCTCTTAGCATGATAAAGAAGATTCAAAGAGAGTGAGATGCCAGCTCCTTTCATTCAGTCAGTAGCTTCAATCATTTCTGGACGTTTTTCAATGGCAAAAATCAATGAATATTGTAAATGCACAAACAGTAATTTCTCCGCATTGCAAGGTGTAATTCTGAAATTTTTTGCTTTTTCCTGCTCCTCTTAGCATGATAAAGAAGATTCAAAGAGAGTGAGATGCCAGCTCCTTTCATTCAGTCAGTAGCTTCAATCATTTCTGGTATATGAATAACATGATGTTTTTCAATGGCAAAAATCAATGAATATTGTAAATGCACAAACAGTAATTTCTCCGCATTGCAAGGTGCAATTCTGAAATTTTTTGCTTTTTAGTACTCCTCTTAGCATGATAAAGAAGATTCAAAGAGAGTGAGATGCCAGCTCCTTTCATTCAGTCAGTAGCTTCAAACATTTCTGGTATATGAATAACATGATGTTTTTCAATGGCAAAAATCAATGAATATTGTAAATGCACAAACAGTAATTTCTCCGCATTGCAAGGTGCAATTCTGAAATTTTTTGCTTTTTCCTGCTCCTCTTAGCATGATAAAGAAGATTCAAAGAGAGTGAGATGCCAGCTCCTTTCATTCAGTCAGTAGCTTCAATCATTTCTGGACGTTTTTCAATGGCAAAAATCAATGAATATTGTAAATGCACAAACAGTAATTTCTCCGCATTGCAAGGTGCAATTCTGAAATTTTTTGCTTTTTCCTGCTCCTCTTAGCATGATAAAGAAGATTCAAAGAGAGTGAGATGCCAGGTCCTTTCATTCAGTCAGTAGCTTCAATCATTTCTGGTATATGAATAACATGATGTTTTTCAATGGCAAAAATCAATGAATATTGTAAATGCACAAACAGTAATTTCTCCGCATTGCAAGGTGCAATTCTGAAATTTTTTGCTTTTTCCTGCTCCTCTTAGCATGATAAAGAAGATTCAAAGAGAGTGAGATGCCAGCTCCTTTCATTCAGTCAGTAGCTTCAAACATTTCTGGTATATGAATAACATGATGTTTTTCAATGGCAAAAATCAATGAATATTGTAAATGCACAAACAGTAATTTCTCCGCATTGCAAGGTGCAATTCTGAAATTTTTTGCTTTTTCCTGCTCCTCTTAGCATGATAAAGAAGATTCAAAGAGAGTGAGATGCCAGCTCCTTTCATTCAGTCAGTAGCTTCAATCATTTCTGGACGTTTTTCAATGGCAAAAATCAATGAATATTGTAAATGCACAAACAGTAATTTCTCCGCATTGCAAGGTGCAAATCTGAAATTTTTTGCTTTTTCCTGCTCCTCTTAGCATGATAAAGAAGATTCAAAGAGAGTGAGATGCCAGCTCCTTTCATTCAGTCAGTAGCTTCAATTATTTCTGGATGTTTTTCAATGGCAAAAATCAATGAATATTGTAAATGCACAAACAGTAATTTCTCCGCATTGCAAGGTGCAATTCTGAAATTTTTTGCTTTTTCCTGCTCCTCATAGCATGATAAAGAAGATTCAAAGAGAGTGAGATGCCAGCTCCTTTCATTCAGTCAGTAGCTTCAAACATTTCTGGACGTTTTTCAATGGCAAAAATCAATGAATATTGTAAATGCACAAACAGTAATTTCTCCGCATTGCAAGGTGCAATTCTGAAATTTTTTGCTTTTTCCTGCTCCTCTTAGCATGATAAAGAAGATTCAAAGAGAGTGAGATGCCAGCTCCTTTCATTCAGTCAGTAGCTTCAATCATTTCTGGTATATGAATAACATGATGTTTTTCAATGGCAAAAATCAATGAATATTGTAAATGCACAAACAGTAATTTCTCCGCATTGCAAGGTGCAATTCTGAAATTTTTTGCTTTTTCCTGCTCCTCTTAGCATGATAAAGAAGATTCAAAGAGAGTGAGATGCCAGCTCCTTTCATTCAGTCAGTAGCTTCAATCATTTCTGGACGTTTTTCAATGGCAAAAATCAATGAATATTGTAAATGCACAAACAGTAATTTCTCCGCATTGCAAGGTGCAATTCTGAAATTTTTTGCTTTTTCCTGCTCCTCTTAGCATGATAAAGAAGATTCAAAGAGAGTGAGATGCCAGCTCCTTTCATTCAGTCAGTAGCTTCAAACATTTCTGGTATATGAATAACATGATGTTTTTCAATGGCAAAAATCAATGAATATTGTAAATGCACAAACAGTAATTTCTCCGCATTGCAAGGTGCAATTCTGAAATTTTTTGCTTTTTCCTGCTCCTCTTAGCATGATAAAGAAGATTCAAAGAGAGTGAGATGCCAGCTCCTTTCATTCAGTCAGTAGCTTCAAACATTTCTGGTATATGAATAACATGATGTTTTTCAATGGCAAAAATCAATGAATATTGTAAATGCACAAACAGTAATTTCTCCGCATTGCAAGGTGCAATTCTGAAATTTTTTGCTTTTTCCTGCTCCTCTTAGCATGATAAAGAAGATTCAAAGAGAGTGAGATGCCAGCTCCTTTCATTCAGTCAGTAGCTTCAATCATTTCTGGACGTTTTTCAATGGCAAAAATCAATGAATATTGTAAATGCACAAACAGTAATCTCTCCGCATTGCAAGGTGCAATTCTGAAATTTTTTGCTTTTTCCTGCTCCTCTTAGCATGATAAAGAAGATTCAAAGAGAGTGAGATGCCAGCTCCTTTCATTCAGTCAGTAGCTTCAATCATTTCTGGACGTTTTTCAATGGCAAAAATCAATGAATATTGTAAATGCACAAACAGTAATTTCTCCGCATTGCAAGGTGCAATTCTGAAATTTTTTGCTTTTTCCTGCTCCTCTTAGCATGATAAAGAAGATTCAAAGAGAGTGAGATGCCAGCTCCTTTCATTCAGTCAGTAGCTTCAAACATTTCTGGTATATGAATAACGATGTTTTTCAATGGCAAAAATCAATGAATATTGTAAATGCACAAACAGTAATTTCTCAGTATTGCAAGGTGCAATTCTGAAATTTTTTGCTTTTTCCTGCTCCTCTTAGCATGATAAAGAAGATTCAAAGAGAGTGAGATGCCAGCTCCTTTCATTCAGTCAGTAGCTTCAATCATTTCTGGACGTTTTTCAATGGCAAAAATCAATGAATATTGTAAATGCACAGAGTAATTTCTCCGCATTGCAAGGTGCAATTCTGAAATTTTTTGCTTTTTCCTGCTCCTCTTAGCATGATAAAGAAGATTCAAAGAGAGTGAGATGCCAGCTCCTTTCATTCAGTCAGTAGCTTCAAACATTTCTGGTATATGAATAACATGATGTTTTTCAATGGCAAAAATCAATGAATATTGTAAATGCACAAACAGTAATTTCTCTGCATTGCAAGGTGCAATTCTGAAATTTTTTGCTTTTTCCTGCTCTTCTTAGCATGATAAAGAAGATTCAAAGAGAGTGAGATGCCAGCTCCTTTCATTCAGTCAGTAGCTTCAATCATTTCTGGACGTTTTTCAATGGCAAAAATCAATGAATATTGTAAATGCACAAACAGTAATTTCTCCGCATTGCAAGGTGCAATTCTGAAATTTTTTGCTTTTTCCTGCTCCTCTTAGCATGATAAAGAAGATTCAAAGAGAGTGAGATGCCAGCTCCTTTCATTCAGTCAGTAGCTTCAATCATTTCTGGACGTTTTTTAATGGCAAAAATCAATGAATATTGTAAATGCACAAACAGTAATTTCTCCGCATTGCAAGGTGCAATTCTGAAATTTTTTGCTTTTTCCTGCTCCTCTTAGCATGATAAAGAAGATTCAAAGAGAGTGAGATGCCAGCTCCTTTCATTCAGTCAGTAGCTTCAAACATTTCTGGACGTTTTTCAATGGCAAAAATCAATGAATATTGTAAATGCACAAACAGTAATTTCTCCGCATTGCAAGGTGCAATTCGGAAATTTTTTGCTTTTTCCTGCTCCTCTTAGCATGATAAAGAAGATTCAAAGAGAGTGAGATGCCAGCTCCTTTCATTCAGTCAGTAGCTTCAAACATTTCTGTTATATGAATAACATGATGTTTTTCAATGGCAAAAATCAATGAATATTGTAAATGCACAAACAGTAATTTCTCCGCATTGCAATGTGCAATTCTGAAATTTTTTGCTTTTTACTGCTCCTCTTAGCATGATAAAGAAGATTCAAAGAGAGTGAGATGCCAGCTCTTTTCATTCAGTCAGTAGCTTCAATCATTTCTGGACGTTTTTCAATGGCAAAAATCAATGAATATTGTAAATGCACAAACAGTAATTTCGCCGCATTGCAAGGTGCAATTCTGAAATTTTTTGCTTTTTCCTGCTCCTCTTAGCATGATAAAGAAGATTCAAAGAGAGTGAGATGCCAGCTCCTTTCATTCAGTCAGTAGCTTCAATCATTTCTGGACGTTTTTCAATGGCAAAAATCAATGAATATTGTAAATGCACAAACAGTAATTTCTCCGCATTGCAAGGTGCAATTCTGAAATTTTTTGCTTTTTCCTGCTCCTCTTAGCATGATAAAGAAGATTCAAAGAGAGTGAGATGCCAGCTCCTTTCATTCAGTCAGTAGCTTCAATCATTTCTGGATGTTTTTCAATGGCAAAAATCAATGAATATTGTAAATGGACAAACAGTAATTTCTCCGCATTGCAAGGTGCAATTCTGAAATTTTTTGCTTTTTCCTGCTCCTCTTAGCATGATAAAGAAGATTCAAAGAGAGTGAGATGCCAGCTCCTTTCATTCAGTCAGTAGCTTCAATCATTTCTGGACGTTTTTCAATGGCAAAAATCAATGAATATTGTAAATGCACAAACAGTAATTTCTCTGCATTGCAAGGTGCAATTCTGAAATTTTTTGCTTTTTCCTGCTCCTCTTAGCATGATAAAGAAGATTCAAAGAGAGTGAGATGCCAGCTCCTTTCATTCAGTCAGTAGCTTCAATCATTTCTGGTATATGAATAACATGATGTTTTTCAATGGCAAAAATCAATGAATATTGTAAATGCACAAACAGTAATTTCTCTGCATTGCAAGGTGCAATTCTGAAATTTTTTGCTTTTTAGTGCTCCTCTTAGCATGATAAAGAAGATTCAAAGAGAGTGAGATGCCAGCTCCTTTCATTCAGTCAGTAGCTTCAAACATTTCTGGTATATGAATAACATGATGTTTTTCAATGGCAAAAATCAATGAATATTGTAAATGCACAAACAGTAATTTCTCCGCATTGCAAGGTGCAATTCTGAAATTTTTTGCTTTTTCCTGCTCCTCTTAGCATGATAAAGAAGATTCAAAGAGAGTGAGATGCCAGCTCCTTTCATTCAGTCAGTAGCTTCAATCATTTCTGGACGTTTTTCAATGGCAAAAATCAATGAATATTGTAAATGCACAAACAGTAATTTCTCCGCATTGCAAGGTGCAATTCTGAAATTTTTTGCTTTTTCCTGCTCCTCTTAGCATGATAAAGAAGATTCAAAGAGAGTGAGATGCCAGGTCCTTTCATTCAGTCAGTAGCTTCAATCATTTCTGGTATATGAATAACATGATGTTTTTCATTGGCAAAAATCAATGAATATTGTAAATGCACAAACAGTAATTTCTCCGCATTGCAAGGTGCAATTCTGAAATTTTTTGCTTTTTCCTGCTCCTCTTAGCATGATAAAGAAGATTCAAAGAGAGTGAGATGCCAGCTCCTTTCATTCAGTCAGTAGCTTCAAACATAGCTGGTATATGAATAACATGATGTTTTTCAATGGCAAAAATCAATGAATATTGTAAATGCACAAACAGTAATTTCTCCGCATTGCAAGGTGCAATTCTGAAATTTTTTGCTTTTTCCTGCTCCTCTTAGCATGATAAAGAAGATTCAAAGAGATTGAGATGCCAGCTCCTTTCATTCAGTCAGTAGCTTCAATCATTTCTGGACGTTTTTCAATGGCAAAAATCAATGAATATTGTAAATGCACAAACAGTAATTTCTCCGCATTGCAAGGTGCAATTCTGAAATTTTTTGCTTTTTCCTGCTCCTCTTAGCATGATAAAGAAGATTCAAAGAGAGTGAGATGCCAGCTCCTTTCATTCAGTCAGTAGCTTCAAACATTTCTGGTATATGAATAACATGATGTTTTTCAATGGCAAAAATCAATGAATATTGTAAATGCACAAACAGGAATTTCTCCGCATTGCAAGGTGCAATTCTGAAATTTTTTGCTTTTTCCTGCTCCTCTTAGCATGATAAAGAAGATTCAAAGAGAGTGAGATGCCAGCTCCTTTCATTCAGTCAGTAGCTTCAAACATTTCTGGTATATGAATAACATGATGTTTTTCAATGGCAAAAATCAATGAATATTGTAAATGCACAAACAGTAATTTCTCCGCATTGCAAGGTGCAATTCTGAAATTTTTTGCTTTTTCCTGCTCCTCTTAGCATGATAAAGAAGATTCAAAGAGAGTGAGATGCCAGCTCCTTTCATTCAGTCAGTAGCTTCAATCATTTCTGGACGTTTTTCAATGGCAAAAATCAATGAATATTGTAAATGCACAAACAGTAATTTCTCCGCATTGCAAGGTGCAATTCTGAAATTTTTTGCTTTTTCCTGCTCCTCTTAGCATGATAAAGAAGATTCAAAGAGAGTGAGATGCCAGCTCCTTTCATTCAGTCAGTAGCTTCAATCATTTCTGGACGTTTTTCAATGGCAAAAATCAATGAATATTGTAAATGCACAAACAGTAATTTCTCCGCATTGCAAGGTGCAATTCTGAAATTTTTTGCTTTTTCCTGCTCCTCTTAGCATGATAAAGAAGATTCAAAGAGAGTGAGATGCCAGCTCCTTTCATTCAGTCAGTAGCTTCAAACATTTCTGGTATATGAATAACGATGTTTTTCAATGGCAAAAATCAATGAATATTGTAAATGCACAAACAGTAATTTCTCAGTATTGCAAGGTGCAATTCTGAAATTTTTTGCTTTTTCCTGCTCCTCTTAGCATGATAAAGAAGATTCAAAGAGAGTGAGATGCCAGCTCCTTTCATTCAGTCAGTAGCTTCAATCATTTCTGGACGTTTTTCAATGGCAAAAATCAATGAATATTGTAAATGCACAAAGAGTAATTTCTCCGCATTGCAAGGTGCAATTCTGAAATTTTTTGCTTTTTCCTGCTCCTCTTAGCATGATAAAGAAGATTCAAAGAGAGTGAGATGCCAGCTCCTTTCATTCAGTCAGTAGCTTCAATCATTTCTGGACGTTTTTCAATGGCAAAAATCAATGAATATTGTAAATGCACAAACAGTAATATCTACACATTGCAAGGTGCAATTCTGAAATTTTTTGCTTTTTCCTGCTAATCCTAGTATGATAAAGAAGATTCAAAGAGAGTGAGATGCCAGCTCCTTTCATTCAGTCAGTAGCTTCAATCATTTCTGGACGTTTTTCAATGGCAAAAATCAATGAATATTGTAAATGCACAAACAGTAATTTCTCCGCATTGCAAGGTGCAATTCTGAAATTTTTTGCTTTTTCCTGCTCCTCTTAGCATGATAAAGAAGATTCAAAGAGAGTGAGATGCCAGCTCCTTTCATTCAGTCAGTAGCTTCAATCATTTCTGGACGTTTTTTAATGGCAAAAATCAATGAATATTGTAAATGCACAAACAGTAATTTCTCCGCATTGCAAGGTGCAATTCTGAAATTTTTTGCTTTTTCCTGCTCCTCTTAGCATGATAAAGAAGATTCAAAGAGAGTGAGATGCCAGCTCCTTTCATTCAGTCAGTAGCTTCAAACATTTCTGGACGTTTTTCAATGGCAAAAATCAATGAATATTGTAAATGCACAAACAGTAATTTCTCCGCATTGCAAGGTGCAATTCGGAAATTTTTTGCTTTTTCCTGCTCCTCTTAGCATGATAAAGAAGATTCAAAGAGAGTGAGATGCCAGCTCCTTTCATTCAGTCAGTAGCTTCAAACATTTCTGTTATATGAATAACATGATGTTTTTCAATGGCAAAAATCAATGAATATTGTAAATGCACAAACAGTAATTTCTCCGCATTGCAATGTGCAATTCTGAAATTTTTTGCTTTTTACTGCTCCTCTTAGCATGATAAAGAAGATTCAAAGAGAGTGAGATGCCAGCTCTTTTCATTCAGTCAGTAGCTTCAATCATTTCTGGACGTTTTTCAATGGCAAAAATCAATGAATATTGTAAATGCACAAACAGTAATTTCGCCGCATTGCAAGGTGCAATTCTGAAATTTTTTGCTTTTTCCTGCTCCTCTTAGCATGATAAAGAAGATTCAAAGAGAGTGAGATGCCAGCTCCTTTCATTCAGTCAGTAGCTTCAATCATTTCTGGACGTTTTTCAATGGCAAAAATCAATGAATATTGTAAATGCACAAACAGTAATTTCTCCGCATTGCAAGGTGCAATTCTGAAATTTTTTGCTTTTTCCTGCTCCTCTTAGCATGATAAAGAAGATTCAAAGAGAGTGAGATGCCAGCTCCTTTCATTCAGTCAGTAGCTTCAATCATTTCTGGATGTTTTTCAATGGCAAAAATCAATGAATATTGTAAATGGACAAACAGTAATTTCTCCGCATTGCAAGGTGCAATTCTGAAATTTTTTGCTTTTTCCTGCTCCTCTTAGCATGATAAAGAAGATTCAAAGAGAGTGAGATGCCAGCTCCTTTCATTCAGTCAGTAGCTTCAATCATTTCTGGACGTTTTTCAATGGCAAAAATCAATGAATATTGTAAATGCACAAACAGTAATTTCTCTGCATTGCAAGGTGCAATTCTGAAATTTTTTGCTTTTTCCTGCTCCTCTTAGCATGATAAAGAAGATTCAAAGAGAGTGAGATGCCAGCTCCTTTCATTCAGTCAGTAGCTTCAATCATTTCTGGTATATGAATAACATGATGTTTTTCAATGGCAAAAATCAATGAATATTGTAAATGCACAAACAGTAATTTCTCTGCATTGCAAGGTGCAATTCTGAAATTTTTTGCTTTTTAGTGCTCCTCTTAGCATGATAAAGAAGATTCAAAGAGAGTGAGATGCCAGCTCCTTTCATTCAGTCAGTAGCTTCAAACATTTCTGGTATATGAATAACATGATGTTTTTCAATGGCAAAAATCAATGAATATTGTAAATGCACAAACAGTAATTTCTCCGCATTGCAAGGTGCAATTCTGAAATTTTTTGCTTTTTCCTGCTCCTCTTAGCATGATAAAGAAGATTCAAAGAGAGTGAGATGCCAGCTCCTTTCATTCAGTCAGTAGCTTCAATCATTTCTGGACGTTTTTCAATGGCAAAAATCAATGAATATTGTAAATGCACAAACAGTAATTTCTCCGCATTGCAAGGTGCAATTCTGAAATTTTTTGCTTTTTCCTGCTCCTCTTAGCATGATAAAGAAGATTCAAAGAGAGTGAGATGCCAGGTCCTTTCATTCAGTCAGTAGCTTCAATCATTTCTGGTATATGAATAACATGATGTTTTTCATTGGCAAAAATCAATGAATATTGTAAATGCACAAACAGTAATTTCTCCGCATTGCAAGGTGCAATTCTGAAATTTTTTGCTTTTTCCTGCTCCTCTTAGCATGATAAAGAAGATTCAAAGAGAGTGAGATGCCAGCTCCTTTCATTCAGTCAGTAGCTTCAAACATAGCTGGTATATGAATAACATGATGTTTTTCAATGGCAAAAATCAATGAATATTGTAAATGCACAAACAGTAATTTCTCCGCATTGCAAGGTGCAATTCTGAAATTTTTTGCTTTTTCCTGCTCCTCTTAGCATGATAAAGAAGATTCAAAGAGATTGAGATGCCAGCTCCTTTCATTCAGTCAGTAGCTTCAATCATTTCTGGACGTTTTTCAATGGCAAAAATCAATGAATATTGTAAATGCACAAACAGTAATTTCTCCGCATTGCAAGGTGCAATTCTGAAATTTTTTGCTTTTTCCTGCTCCTCTTAGCATGATAAAGAAGATTCAAAGAGAGTGAGATGCCAGCTCCTTTCATTCAGTCAGTAGCTTCAAACATTTCTGGTATATGAATAACATGATGTTTTTCAATGGCAAAAATCAATGAATATTGTAAATGCACAAACAGGAATTTCTCCGCATTGCAAGGTGCAATTCTGAAATTTTTTGCTTTTTCCTGCTCCTCTTAGCATGATAAAGAAGATTCAAAGAGAGTGAGATGCCAGCTCCTTTCATTCAGTCAGTAGCTTCAAACATTTCTGGTATATGAATAACATGATGTTTTTCAATGGCAAAAATCAATGAATATTGTAAATGCACAAACAGTAATTTCTCCGCATTGCAAGGTGCAATTCTGAAATTTTTTGCTTTTTCCTGCTCCTCTTAGCATGATAAAGAAGATTCAAAGAGAGTGAGATGCCAGCTCCTTTCATTCAGTCAGTAGCTTCAATCATTTCTGGACGTTTTTCAATGGCAAAAATCAATGAATATTGTAAATGCACAAACAGTAATTTCTCCGCATTGCAAGGTGCAATTCTGAAATTTTTTGCTTTTTCCTGCTCCTCTTAGCATGATAAAGAAGATTCAAAGAGAGTGAGATGCCAGCTCCTTTCATTCAGTCAGTAGCTTCAATCATTTCTGGACGTTTTTCAATGGCAAAAATCAATGAATATTGTAAATGCACAAACAGTAATTTCTCCGCATTGCAAGGTGCAATTCTGAAATTTTTTGCTTTTTCCTGCTCCTCTTAGCATGATAAAGAAGATTCAAAGAGAGTGAGATGCCAGCTCCTTTCATTCAGTCAGTAGCTTCAAACATTTCTGGTATATGAATAACGATGTTTTTCAATGGCAAAAATCAATGAATATTGTAAATGCACAAACAGTAATTTCTCAGTATTGCAAGGTGCAATTCTGAAATTTTTTGCTTTTTCCTGCTCCTCTTAGCATGATAAAGAAGATTCAAAGAGAGTGAGATGCCAGCTCCTTTCATTCAGTCAGTAGCTTCAATCATTTCTGGACGTTTTTCAATGGCAAAAATCAATGAATATTGTAAATGCACAAAGAGTAATTTCTCCGCATTGCAAGGTGCAATTCTGAAATTTTTTGCTTTTTCCTGCTCCTCTTAGCATGATAAAGAAGATTCAAAGAGAGTGAGATGCCAGCTCCTTTCATTCAGTCAGTAGCTTCAAACATTTCTGGTATATGAATAACATGATGTTTTTCAATGGCAAAAATCAATGAATATTGTAAATGCACAAACAGTAATTTCTCTGCATTGCAAGGTGCAATTCTGAAATTTTTTGCTTTTTCCTGCTCTTCTTAGCATGATAAAGAAGATTCAAAGAGAGTGAGATGCCAGCTCCTTTCATTCAGTCAGTAGCTTCAATCATTTCTGGACGTTTTTCAATGGCAAAAATCAATGAATATTGTAAATGCACAAACAGTAATTTCTCCGCATTGCAAGGTGCAATTCTGAAATTTTTTGCTTTTTCCTGCTCCTCTTAGCATGATAAAGAAGATTCAAAGAGAGTGAGATGCCAGCTCCTTTCATTCAGTCAGTAGCTTCAATCATTTCTGGACGTTTTTTAATGGCAAAAATCAATGAATATTGTAAATGCACAAACAGTAATTTCTCCGCATTGCAAGGTGCAATTCTGAAATTTTTTGCTTTTTCCTGCTCCTCTTAGCATGATAAAGAAGATTCAAAGAGAGTGAGATGCCAGCTCCTTTCATTCAGTCAGTAGCTTCAAACATTTCTGGACGTTTTTCAATGGCAAAAATCAATGAATATTGTAAATGCACAAACAGTAATTTCTCCACATTGCAAGGTGCAATTCGGAAATTTTTTGCTTTTTCCTGCTCCTCTTAGCATGATAAAGAAGATTCAAAGAGAGTGAGATGCCAGCTCCTTTCATTCAGTCAGTAGCTTCAAACATTTCTGGTATATGAATAACATGATGTTTTTCAATGGTAAAAATCAATGAATATTGTAAATGCACAAACAGTAATTTCTCCGCATTGCAATGTGCAATTCTGAAATTTTTTGCTTTTTACTGCTCCTCTTAGCATGATAAAGAAGATTCAAAGAGAGTGAGATGCCAGCTCCTTTCATTCAGTCAGTAGCTTCAATCATTTCTGGACGTTTTTCAATGGCAAAAATCAATGAATATTGTAAATGCACAAACAGTAATTTCGCCGCATTGCAAGGTGCAATTCTGAAATTTTTTGCTTTTTCCTGCTCCTCTTAGCATGATAAAGAAGATTCAAAGAGAGTGAGATGCCAGCTCCTTTCATTCAGTCAGTAGCTTCAATCATTTCTGGACGTTTTTCAATGGCAAAAATCAATGAATATTGTAAATGCACAAACAGTAATTTCTCCGCATTGCAAGGTGCAATTCTGAAATTTTTTGCTTTTTCCTGCTCCTCTTAGCATGATAAAGAAGATTCAAAGAGAGTGAGATGCCAGCTCCTTTCATTCAGTCAGTAGCTTCAATCATTTCTGGATGTTTTTCAATGGCAAAAATCAATGAATATTGTAAATGCACAAACAGTAATTTCTCCGCATTGCAAGGTGCAATTCTGAAATTTTTTGCTTTTTCCTGCTCCTCTTAGCATGATAAAGAAGATTCAAAGAGAGTGAGATGCCAGCTCCTTTCATTCAGTCAGTAGCTTCAATCATTTCTGGACGTTTTTCAATGGCAAAAATCAATGAATATTGTAAATGCACAAACAGTAATTTCTCTGCATTGCAAGGTGCAATTCTGAAATTTTTTGCTTTTTCCTGCTCCTCTTAGCATGATAAAGAAGATTCAAAGAGAGTGAGATGCCAGCTCCTTTCATTCAGTCAGTAGCTTCAATCATTTCTGGTATATCAATAACATGATGTTTTTCAATGGCAAAAATCAATGAATATTGTAAATGCACAAACAGTACTTTCTCCGCATTGCAAGGTGCAATTCTGAAATTTTTTGCTTTTTCCTGCTCCTCTTAGCATGATAAAGAAGATTCAAAGAGAGTGAGATGCCAGCTCCTTTCATTCAGTCAGTAGCTTCAATCATTTCTGGTATATGAATAACATGATGTTTTTCAATGGCAAAAATCAATGAATATTGTAAATGCACAAACAGTAATTTCTCCGCATTGCAAGGTGCAATTCTGAAATTTTTTGCTTTTTAGTGCTCCTCTTAGCATGATAAAGAAGATTCAAAGAGAGTGAGATGCCAGCTCCTTTCATTCAGTCAGTAGCTTCAAACATTTCTGGTATATGAATAACATGATGTTTTTCAATGGCAAAAATCAATGAATATTGTAAATGCACAAACAGTAATTTCTCCGCATTGCAAGGTGCAATTCTGAAATTTTTTGCTTTTTCCTGCTCCTCTTAGCATGATAAAGAAGATTCAAAGAGAGTGAGATGCCAGCTCCTTTCATTCAGTCAGTAGCTTCAATCATTTCTGGACGTTTTTCAATGGCAAAAATCAATGAATATTGTAAATGCACAAACAGTAATTTCTCCGCATTGCAAGGTGCAATTCTGAAATTTTTTGCTTTTTCCTGCTCCTCTTAGCATGATAAAGAAGATTCAAAGAGAGTGAGATGCCAGGTCCTTTCATTCAGTCAGTAGCTTCAATCATTTCTGGTATATGAATAACATGATGTTTTTCATTGGCAAAAATCAATGAATATTGTAAATGCACAAACAGTAATTTCTCCGCATTGCAAGGTGCAATTCTGAAATTTTTTGCTTTTTCCTGCTCCTCTTAGCATGATAAAGAAGATTCAAAGAGAGTGAGATGCCAGCTCCTTTCATTCAGTCAGTAGCTTCAAACATCTGGTATATGAATAACATGATGTTTTTCAATGGCAAAAATCAATGAATATTGTAAATGCACAAACAGTAATTTCTCCGCATTGCAAGGTGCAATTCTGAAATTTTTTGCTTTTTCCTGCTCCTCTTAGCATGATAAAGAAGATTCAAAGAGATTGAGATGCCAGCTCCTTTCATTCAGTCAGTAGCTTCAATCATTTCTGGACGTTTTTCAATGGCAAAAACCAATGAATATTGTAAATGCACAAACAGTAATTTCTCCGCATTGCAAGGTGCAATTCTGAAATTTTTTGCTTTTTCCTGCTCCTCTTAGCATGATAAAGAAGATTCAAAGAGAGTGACATGCCAGCTCCTTTCATTCAGTCAGTAGCTTCAAACATTTCTGGTATATGAATAACATGATGTTTTTCAATGGCAAAAATCAATGAATATTGTAAATGCACAAACAGGAATTTCTCCGCATTGCAAGGTGCAATTCTGAAATTTTTTGCTTTTTCCTGCTCCTCTTAGCATGATAAAGAAGATTCAAAGAGAGTGAGATGCCAGCTCCTTTCATTCAGTCAGTAGCTTCAATCATTTCTGGACGTTTTTCAATGGCAAAAATCAATGAATATTGTAAATGCACAAACAGTAATTTCTCCGCATTGCAAGGTGCAATTCTGAAATTTTTTGCTTTTTCCTGCTCCTCTTAGCATGATAAAGAAGATTCAAAGAGAGTGAGATGCCAGCTCCTTTCATTCAGTCAGTAGCTTCAATCATTTCTGGTCGTTTTTCAATGGCAAAAATCAATGAATATTGTAAATGCACAAACAGTAATTTCTCCGCATTGCAAGGTGCAATTCTGAAATTTTTTAGTTTTTCCTGCTCCTCTTAGCATGATAAAGAAGATTCAAAGAGAGTGAGATGCCAGCTCCTTTCATTCAGTCAGTAGCTTCAAACATTTCTGGTATATGAATAACATGATGTTTTTCAATGGCAAAAATCAATGAATATTGTAAATGCACAAACAGTAATTTCTCCGCATTGCAAGGTGCAATTCTGAAATTTTTTGCTTTTTCCTGCTCCTCTTAGCATGATAAAGAAGATTCAAAGAGAGTGAGATGCCAGCTCCTTTCATTCAGTCAGTAGCTTCAATCATTTCTGGACGTTTTTCAATGGCAAAAATCAATGGATATTGTAAATGCACAAACAGTAATTTCTCCGCATTGCAAGGTGCAATTCTGAAATTTTTTGCTTTTTCCTGCTCCTCTTAGCATGATAAAGAAGATTCAAAGAGAGTGAGATGCCAGCTCCTTTCATTCAGTCAGTAGCTTCAATCATTTCTGGTATATGAATAACATGATGTTTTTCAATGGCAAAAATCAATGAATATTGTAAATGCACAAACAGTAATTTCTCCGCATTGCAAGGTGCAATTCTGAAATTTTTTGCTTTTTCCTGCTCCTCTTAGCATGATAAAGAAGATTCAAAGAGAGTGAGATGCCAGCTCCTTTCATTCAGTCAGTAGCTTCAATCATTTCTGGACGTTTTTCAATGGCAAAAATCAATGAATATTGTAAATGCACAAACAGTAATTTCTCCGCATTGCAAGGTGCAATTCTGAAATTTTTTGCTTTTTCCTGCTCCTCTTAGCATGATAAAGAAGATTCAAAGAGAGTGAGATGCCAGGTCCTTTCATTCAGTCAGTAGCTTCAATCATTTCTGGTATATGAATAACATGATGTTTTTCATTGGCAAAAATCAATGAATATTGTAAATGCACAAACAGTAATTTCTCCGCATTGCAAGGTGCAATTCTGAAATTTTTTGCTTTTTCCTGCTCCTCTTAGCATGATAAAGAAGATTCAAAGAGAGTGAGATGCCAGCTCCTTTCATTCAGTCAGTAGCTTCAAACATCTGGTATATGAATAACATGATGTTTTTCAATGGCAAAAATCAATGAATATTGTAAATGCACAAACAGTAATTTCTCCGCATTGCAAGGTGCAATTCTGAAATTTTTTGCTTTTTCCTGCTCCTCTTAGCATGATAAAGAAGATTCAAAGAGATTGAGATGCCAGCTCCTTTCATTCAGTCAGTAGCTTCAATCATTTCTGGACGTTTTTCAATGGCAAAAATCAATGAATATTGTAAATGCACAAACAGTAATTTCTCCGCATTGCAAGGTGCAATTCTGAAATTTTTTGCTTTTTCCTGCTCCTCTTAGCATGATAAAGAAGATTCAAAGAGAGTGAGATGCCAGCTCCTTTCATTCAGTCAGTAGCTTCAAACATTTCTGGTATATGAATAACATGATGTTTTTCAATGGCAAAAATCAATGAATATTGTAAATGCACAAACAGGAATTTCTCCGCATTGCAAGGTGCAATTCTGAAATTTTTTGCTTTTTCCTGCTCCTCTTAGCATGATAAAGAAGATTCAAAGAGAGTGAGATGCCAGCTCCTTTCATTCAGTCAGTAGCTTCAATCATTTCTGGACGTTTTTCAATGGCAAAAATCAATGAATATTGTAAATGCACAAACAGTAATTTCTCCGCATTGCAAGGTGCAATTCTGAAATTTTTTGCTTTTTCCTGCTCCTCTTAGCATGATAAAGAAGATTCAAAGAGAGTGAGATGCCAGCTCCTTTCATTCAGTCAGTAGCTTCAATCATTTCTGGTCGTTTTTCAATGGCAAAAATCAATGAATATTGTAAATGCACAAACAGTAATTTCTCCGCATTGCAAGGTGCAATTCTGAAATTTTTTAGTTTTTCCTGCTCCTCTTAGCATGATAAAGAAGATTCAAAGAGAGTGAGATGCCAGCTCCTTTCATTCAGTCAGTAGCTTCAAACATTTCTGGTATATGAATAACATGATGTTTTTCAATGGCAAAAATCAATGAATATTGTAAATGCACAAACAGTAATTTCTCCGCATTGCAAGGTGCAATTCTGAAATTTTTTGCTTTTTCCTGCTCCTCTTATCATGATAAAGAAGATTCAAAGAGAGTGAGATGCCAGCTCCTTTCATTCAGTCAGTAGCTTCAATCATTTCTGGACGTTTTTCAATGGCAAAAATCAATGGATATTGTAAATGCACAAACAGTAATTTCTCCGCATTGCAAGGTGCAATTCTGAAATTTTTTGCTTTTTCCTGCTCCTCTTAGCATGATAAAGAAGATTCAAAGAGAGTGAGATGCCAGCTCCTTTCATTCAGTCAGTAGCTTCAATCATTTCTGGTATATGAATAACATGATGTTTTTCAATGGCAAAAATCAATGAATATTGTAAATGCACAAACAGTAATTTCTCCGCATTGCAAGGTGCAATTCTGAAATTTTTTGCTTTTTCCTGCTCCTCTTAGCATGATAAAGAAGATTGAAAGAGAGTGAGATGCCAGCTCCTTTCATTCAGTCAGTAGCTTCAATCATTTCTGTACGTTTTTCAATGGCAAAAATCAATGAATATTGTAAATGCACAAACAGTAATTTCTCCGCATTGCAAGGTGCAATTCTGAAATTTTTTGCTTTTTCCTGCTCCTCTTAGTATGATAAAGAAGATTCAAAGAGAGTGAGATGCCAGCTCCTTTCATTCAGTCAGTAGCTTCAATCATTTCTGGTATGTGAATAACATGATGTTTTTCAATGGCAAAAATCAATGAATATTGTAAATGCACAAACAGTAATTTCTCCGCATTGCAAGGTGCAATTCTGAAATTTTTTGCTTTTTCCTGCTCCTCTTAGCATGATAAAGAAGATTCAAAGAGAGTGAGATGCCAGCTCCTTTCATTCAGTCAGTAGCTTCAAACATTTCTGGTATATGAATAACATGATGTTTTTCAATGGCAAAAATCAATGAATATTGTAAATGCACAAACAGTAATTTCTCCGCATTGCAAGGTGCAATTCTGAAATTTTTTGCTTTTTCCTGCTCCTCTTAGCATGATAAATAAGATTCAAAGAGAGTGAGATGCCAGCTCCTTTCATTCAGTCAGTAGCTTCAATCATTTCTGGTCGTTTTTCAATGGCAAAAATCAATGAATATTGTAAATGCACAAACAGTAATTTCTCCGCATTGCAAGGTGCAATTCTGAAATTTTTTAGTTTTTCCTGCTCCTCTTAGCATGATAAAGAAGATTCAAAGAGAGTGAGATGCCAGCTCCTTTCATTCAGTCAGTAGCTTCAAACATTTCTGGTATATGAATAACATGATGTTTTTCAATGGCAAAAATCAATGAATATTGTAAATGCACAAACAGTAATTTCTCCGCATTGCAAGGTGCAATTCTGAAATTTTTTGCTTTTTCCTGCTCCTCTTAGCATGATAAAGAAGATTCAAAGAGAGTGAGATGCCAGCTCCTTTCATTCAGTCAGTAGCTTCAATCATTTCTGGACGTTTTTCAATGGCAAAAATCAATGGATATTGTAAATGCACAAACAGTAATTTCTCCGCATTGCAAGGTGCAATTCTGAAATTTTTTGCTTTTTCCTGCTCCTCTTAGCATGATAAAGAAGATTCAAAGAGAGTGAGATGCCAGCTCCTTTCATTCAGTCAGTAGCTTCAATCATTTCTGGTATATGAATAACATGATGTTTTTCAATGGCAAAAATCAATGAATATTGTAAATGCACAAACAGTAATTTCTCCGCATTGCAAGGTGCAATTCTGAAATTTTTTGCTTTTTCCTGCTCCTCTTAGCATGATAAAGAAGATTGAAAGAGAGTGAGATGCCAGCTCCTTTCATTCAGTCAGTAGCTTCAATCATTTCTGTACGTTTTTCAATGGCAAAAATCAATGAATATTGTAAATGCACAAACAGTAATTTCTCCGCATTGCAAGGTGCAATTCTGAAATTTTTTGCTTTTTCCTGCTCCTCTTAGTATGATAAAGAAGATTCAAAGAGAGTGAGATGCCAGCTCCTTTCATTCAGTCAGTAGCTTCAATCATTTCTGGACGTTTTTCAATGGCAAAAATCAATGAATATTGTAAATGCACAAACAGTAATTTCTCCGCATTGCAAGGTGCAATTCTGAAATTTTTTGCTTTTTCCTGCTCCTCTTAGCATGATAAAGAAGATTCAAAGAGAGTGAGATGCCAGCTCCTTTCATTCAGTCAGTAGCTTCAATCATTTCTGGACGTTTTTCAATGGCAAAAATCAATGAATATTGTAAATGCACAAACAGTAATTTCTCCGCATTGCAAGGTGCAATTCTGAAATTTTTTGCTTTTTCCTGCTCCTCTTAGCATGATAAAGAAGATTCAAAGAGAGTGAGATGCCAGCTCCTTTCATTCAGTCAGTAGCTTCAATCATTTCTGGACGTTTTTCAATGGCAAAAATCAATGAATATTGTAAATGCACAAACAGTAATTTCTCCGCATTGCAAGGTGCAATTCTGAAATTTTTTGCTTTTTCCTGCTCCTCTTAGCATGATAAAGAAGATTCAAAGAGAGTGAGATGCCAGGTCCTTTCATTCAGTCAGTAGCTTCAATCATTTCTGGTATATGAATAACATGATGTTTTTCATTGGCAAAAATCAATGAATATTGTAAATGCACAAACAGTAATTTCTCCGCATTGCAAGGTGCAATTCTGAAATTTTTTGCTTTTTCCTGCTCCTCTTAGCATGATAAAGAAGATTCAAAGAGAGTGAGATGCCAGCTCCTTTCATTCAGTCAGTAGCTTCAAACATCTGGTATATGAATAACATGATGTTTTTCAATGGCAAAAATCAATGAATATTGTAAATGCACAAACAGTAATTTCTCCGCATTGCAAGGTGCAATTCTGAAATTTTTTGCTTTTTCCTGCTCCTCTTAGCATGATAAAGAAGATTCAAAGAGATTGAGATGCCAGCTCCTTTCATTCAGTCAGTAGCTTCAATCATTTCTGGACGTTTTTCAATGGCAAAAATCAATGAATATTGTAAATGCACAAACAGTAATTTCTCCGCATTGCAAGGTGCAATTCTGAAATTTTTTGCTTTTTCCTGCTCCTCAGCATGATAAAGAAGATTCAAAGAGAGTGAGATGCCAGCTCCTTTCATTCAGTCAGTAGCTTCAAACATTTCTGGTATATGAATAACATGATGTTTTTCAATGGCAAAAATCAATGAATATTGTAAATGCACAAACAGTAATTTCTCCGCATTGCAAGGTGCAATTCTGAAATTTTTTGCTTTTTCCTGCTCCTCTTAGCATGATAAAGAAGATTCAAAGAGAGTGAGATGCCAGCTCCTTTCATTCAGTCAGTAGCTTCAATCATTTCTGGACGTTTTTCAATGGCAAAAATCAATGAATATTGTAAATGCACAAACAGTAATTTCTCCGCATTGCAAGGTGCAATTCTGAAATTTTTTGCTTTTTCCTGCTCCTCTTAGCATGATAAAGAAGATTCAAAGAGAGTGAGATGCCAGCTCCTTTCATTCAGTCAGTAGCTTCAATCATTTCTGGTCGTTTTTCAATGGCAAAAATCAATGAATATTGTAAATGCACAAACAGTAATTTCTCCGCATTGCAAGGTGCAATTCTGAAATTTTTTAGTTTTTCCTGCTCCTCTTAGCATGATAAAGAAGATTCAAAGAGAGTGAGATGCCAGCTCCTTTCATTCAGTCAGTAGCTTCAAACATTTCTGGTATATGAATAACATGATGTTTTTCAATGGCAAAAATCAATGAATATTGTAAATGCACAAACAGTAATTTCTCCGCATTGCAAGGTGCAATTCTGAAATTTTTTGCTTTTTCCTGCTCCTCTTAGCATGATAAAGAAGATTCAAAGAGAGTGAGATGCCAGCTCCTTTCATTCAGTCAGTAGCTTCAATCATTTCTGGACGTTTTTCAATGGCAAAAATCAATGGATATTGTAAATGCACAAACAGTAATTTCTCCGCATTGCAAGGTGCAATTCTGAAATTTTTTGCTTTTTCCTGCTCCTCTTAGCATGATAAAGAAGATTCAAAGAGAGTGAGATGCCAGCTCCTTTCATTCAGTCAGTAGCTTCAATCATTTCTGGTATATGAATAACATGATGTTTTTCAATGGCAAAAATCAATGAATATTGTAAATGCACAAACAGTAATTTCTCCGCATTGCAAGGTGCAATTCTGAAATTTTTTGCTTTTTCCTGCTCCTCTTAGCATGATAAAGAAGATTGAAAGAGAGTGAGATGCCAGCTCCTTTCATTCAGTCAGTAGCTTCAATCATTTCTGTACGTTTTTCAATGGCAAAAATCAATGAATATTGTAAATGCACAAACAGTAATTTCTCCGCATTGCAAGGTGCAATTCTGAAATTTTTTGCTTTTTCCTGCTCCTCTTAGTATGATAAAGAAGATTCAAAGAGAGTGAGATGCCAGCTCCTTTCATTCAGTCAGTAGCTTCAATCATTTCTGGTATGTGAATAACATGATGTTTTTCAATGGCAAAAATCAATGAATATTGTAAATGCACAAACAGTAATTTCTCCGCATTGCAAGGTGCAATTCTGAAATTTTTTGCTTTTTCCTGCTCCTCTTAGCATGATAAAGAAGATTCAAAGAGAGTGAGATGCCAGCTCCTTTCATTCAGTCAGTAGCTTCAAACATTTCTGGTATATGAATAACATGATGTTTTTCAATGGCAAAAATCAATGAATATTGTAAATGCACAAACAGTAATTTCTCCGCATTGCAAGGTGCAATTCTGAAATTTTTTGCTTTTTCCTGCTCCTCTTAGCATGATAAATAAGATTCAAAGAGAGTGAGATGCCAGCTCCTTTCATTCAGTCAGTAGCTTCAATCATTTCTGGTCGTTTTTCAATGGCAAAAATCAATGAATATTGTAAATGCACAAACAGTAATTTCTCCGCATTGCAAGGTGCAATTCTGAAATTTTTTAGTTTTTCCTGCTCCTCTTAGCATGATAAAGAAGATTCAAAGAGAGTGAGATGCCAGCTCCTTTCATTCAGTCAGTAGCTTCAAACATTTCTGGTATATGAATAACATGATGTTTTTCAATGGCAAAAATCAATGAATATTGTAAATGCACAAACAGTAATTTCTCCGCATTGCAAGGTGCAATTCTGAAATTTTTTGCTTTTTCCTGCTCCTCTTAGCATGATAAAGAAGATTCAAAGAGAGTGAGATGCCAGCTCCTTTCATTCAGTCAGTAGCTTCAATCATTTCTGGACGTTTTTCAATGGCAAAAATCAATGGATATTGCAAATGCACAAACAGTAATTTCTCCGCATTGCAAGGTGCAATTCTGAAATTTTTTGCTTTTTCCTGCTCCTCTTAGCATGATAAAGAAGATTCAAAGAGAGTGAGATGCCAGCTCCTTTCATTCAGTCAGTAGCTTCAATCATTTCTGGTATATGAATAACATGATGTTTTTCAATGGCAAAAATCAATGAATATTGTAAATGCACAAACAGTAATTTCTCCGCATTGCAAGGTGCAATTCTGAAATTTTTTGCTTTTTCCTGCTCCTCTTAGCATGATAAAGAAGATTGAAAGAGAGTGAGATGCCAGCTCCTTTCATTCAGTCAGTAGCTTCAATCATTTCTGTACGTTTTTCAATGGCAAAAATCAATGAATATTGTAAATGCACAAACAGTAATTTCTCCGCATTGCAAGGTGCAATTCTGAAATTTTTTGCTTTTTCCTGCTCCTCTTAGTATGATAAAGAAGATTCAAAGAGAGTGAGATGCCAGCTCCTTTCATTCAGTCAGTAGCTTCAATCATTTCTGGACGTTTTTCAATGGCAAAAATCAATGAATATTGTAAATGCACAAACAGTAATTTCTCCGCATTGCAAGGTGCAATTCTGAAATTTTTTGCTTTTTCCTGCTCCTCTTAGCATGATAAAGAAGATTCAAAGAGAGTGAGATGCCAGCTCCTTTCATTCAGTCAGTAGCTTCAATCATTTCTGGACGTTTTTCAATGGCAAAAATCAATGAATATTGTAAATGCACAAACAGTAATTTCTCCGCATTGCAAGGTGCAATTCTGAAATTTTTTGCTTTTTCCTGCTCCTCTTAGCATGATAAAGAAGATTCAAAGAGAGTGAGATGCCAGCTCCTTTCATTCAGTCAGTAGCTTCAATCATTTCTGGACGTTTTTCAATGGCAAAAATCAATGAATATTGTAAATGCACAAACAGTAATTTCTCCGCATTGCAAGGTGCAATTCTGAAATTTTTTGCTTTTTCCTGCTCCTCTTAGCATGATAAAGAAGATTCAAAGAGAGTGAGATGCCAGGTCCTTTCATTCAGTCAGTAGCTTCAATCATTTCTGGTATATGAATAACATGATGTTTTTCATTGGCAAAAATCAATGAATATTGTAAATGCACAAACAGTAATTTCTCCGCATTGCAAGGTGCAATTCTGAAATTTTTTGCTTTTTCCTGCTCCTCTTAGCATGATAAAGAAGATTCAAAGAGAGTGAGATGCCAGCTCCTTTCATTCAGTCAGTAGCTTCAAACATCTGGTATATGAATAACATGATGTTTTTCAATGGCAAAAATCAATGAATATTGTAAATGCACAAACAGTAATTTCTCCGCATTGCAAGGTGCAATTCTGAAATTTTTTGCTTTTTCCTGCTCCTCTTAGCATGATAAAGAAGATTCAAAGAGATTGAGATGCCAGCTCCTTTCATTCAGTCAGTAGCTTCAATCATTTCTGGACGTTTTTCAATGGCAAAAATCAATGAATATTGTAAATGCACAAACAGTAATTTCTCCGCATTGCAAGGTGCAATTCTGAAATTTTTTGCTTTTTCCTGCTCCTCAGCATGATAAAGAAGATTCAAAGAGAGTGAGATGCCAGCTCCTTTCATTCAGTCAGTAGCTTCAAACATTTCTGGTATATGAATAACATGATGTTTTTCAATGGCAAAAATCAATGAATATTGTAAATGCACAAACAGGAATTTCTCCGCATTGCAAGGTGCAATTCTGAAATTTTTTGCTTTTTCCTGCTCCTCTTAGCATGATAAAGAAGATTCAAAGAGAGTGAGATGCCAGCTCCTTTCATTCAGTCAGTAGCTTCAATCATTTCTGGACGTTTTTCAATGGCAAAAATCAATGAATATTGTAAATGCACAAACAGTAATTTCTCCGCATTGCAAGGTGCAATTCTGAAATTTTTTGCTTTTTCCTGCTCCTCTTAGCATGATAAAGAAGATTCAAAGAGAGTGAGATGCCAGCTCCTTTCATTCAGTCAGTAGCTTCAATCATTTCTGGTCGTTTTTCAATGGCAAAAATCAATGAATATTGTAAATGCACAAACAGTAATTTCTCCGCATTGCAAGGTGCAATTCTGAAATTTTTTAGTTTTTCCTGCTCCTCTTAGCATGATAAAGAAGATTCAAAGAGAGTGAGATGCCAGCTCCTTTCATTCAGTCAGTAGCTTCAAACATTTCTGGTATATGAATAACATGGTTTTTCAATGGCAAAAATCAATGAATATTGTAAATGCACAAACAGTAATTTCTCCGCATTGCAAGGTGCAATTCTGAAATTTTTTGCTTTTTCCTGCTCCTCTTAGCATGATAAAGAAGATTCAAAGAGAGTGAGATGCCAGCTCCTTTCATTCAGTCAGTAGCTTCAATCATTTCTGGACGTTTTTCAATGGCAAAAATCAATGGATATTGTAAATGCACAAACAGTAATTTCTCCGCATTGCAAGGTGCAATTCTGAAATTTTTTGCTTTTTCCTGCTCCTCTTAGCATGATAAAGAAGATTCAAAGAGAGTGAGATGCCAGCTCCTTTCATTCAGTCAGTAGCTTCAATCATTTCTGGTATATGAATAACATGATGTTTTTCAATGGCAAAAATCAATGAATATTGTAAATGCACAAACAGTAATTTCTCCGCATTGCAAGGTGCAATTCTGAAATTTTTTGCTTTTTCCTGCTCCTCTTAGCATGATAAAGAAGATTGAAAGAGAGTGAGATGCCAGCTCCTTTAATTCAGTCAGTAGCTTCAATCATTTCTGTACGTTTTTCAATGGCAAAAATCAATGAATATTGTAAATGCACAAACAGTAATTTCTCCGCATTGCAAGGTGCAATTCTGAAATTTTTTGCTTTTTCCTGCTCCTCTTAGTATGATAAAGAAGATTCAAAGAGAGTGAGATGCCAGCTCCTTTCATTCAGTCAGTAGCTTCAATCATTTCTGGTATGTGAATAACATGATGTTTTTCAATGGCAAAAATCAATGAATATTGTAAATGCACAAACAGTAATTTCTCCGCATTGCAAGGTGCAATTCTGAAATTTTTTGCTTTTTCCTGCTCCTCTTAGCATGATAAAGAAGATTCAAAGAGAGTGAGATGCCAGCTCCTTTCATTCAGTCAGTAGCTTCAAACATTTCTGGTATATGAATAACATGATGTTTTTCAATGGCAAAAATCAATGAATATTGTAAATGCACAAACAGTAATTTCTCCGCATTGCAAGGTGCAATTCTGAAATTTTTTGCTTTTTCCTGCTCCTCTTAGCATGATAAATAAGATTCAAAGAGAGTGAGATGCCAGCTCCTTTCATTCAGTCAGTAGCTTCAATCATTTCTGGACGTTTTTCAATGGCAAAAATCAATGAATATTGTAAATGCACAAACAGTAATTTCTCCGCATTGCAAGGTGCAATTCTGAAATTTTTTGCTTTTTCCTGCTCCTCTTAGCATGATAAAGAAGATTCAAAGAGAGTGAGATGCCAGCTCCTTTCATTCAGTCAGTAGCTTCAATCATTTCTGGACGTTTTTCAATGGCAAAAATCAATGAATATTGTAAATGCACAAACAGTAATTTCTCCGCATTGCAAGGTGCAATTCTGAAATTTTTTGCTTTTTCCTGCTCCTCTTAGCATGATAAAGAAGATTCAAAGAGAGTGAGATGCCAGCTCCTTTCATTCAGTCAGTAGCTTCAATCATTTCTGGACGTTTTTCAATGGCAAAAATCAATGAATATTGTAAATGCACAAACAGTAATTTCTCTGCATTGCAAGGTGCAATTCTGAAATTTTTTGCTTTTTCCTGCTCCTCTTAGCATGATAAAGAAGATTCAAAGAGAGTGAGATGCCAGCTCCTTTCATTCAGTCAGTAGCTTCAATCATTTCTGGTATATCAATAACATGATGTTTTTCAATGGCAAAAATCAATGAATATTGTAAATGCACAAACAGTAATTTCTCCGCATTGCAAGGTGCAATTCTGAAATTTTTTGCTTTTTCCTGCTCCTCTTAGCATGATAAAGAAGATTCAAAGAGATTGAGATGCCAGCTCCTTTCATTCAGTCAGTAGCTTCAATCATTTCTGGTATATGAATAACATGATGTTTTTCAATGGCAAAAATCAATGAATATTGTAAATGCACAAACAGTAATTTCTCCGCATTGCAAGGTGCAATTCTGAAATTTTTTGCTTTTTAGTGCTCCTCTTAGCATGATAAAGAAGATTCAAAGAGAGTGAGATGCCAGCTCCTTTCATTCAGTCAGTAGCTTCAAACATTTCTGGTATATGAATAACATGATGTTTTTCAATGGCAAAAATCAATGAATATTGTAAATGCACAAACAGTAATTTCTCCGCATTGCAAGGTGCAATTCTGAAATTTTTTGCTTTTTCCTGCTCCTCTTAGTATGATAAAGAAGATTCAAAGAGAGTGAGATGCCAGCTCCTTTCATTCAGTCAGTAGCTTCAATCATTTCTGGTATGTGAATAACATGATGTTTTTCAATGGCAAAAATCAATGAATATTGTAAATGCACAAACAGTAATTTCTCCGCATTGCAAGGTGCAATTCTGAAATTTTTTGCTTTTTCCTGCTCCTCTTAGCATGATAAAGAAGATTCAAAGAGAGTGAGATGCCAGCTCCTTTCATTCAGTCAGTAGCTTCAAACATTTCTGGTATATGAATAACATGATGTTTTTCAATGGCAAAAATCAATGAATATTGTAAATGCACAAACAGTAATTTCTCCGCATTGCAAGGTGCAATTCTGAAATTTTTTGCTTTTTCCTGCTCCTCTTAGCATGATAAATAAGATTCAAAGAGAGTGAGATGCCAGCTCCTTTCATTCAGTCAGTAGCTTCAATCATTTCTGGACGTTTTTCAATGGCAAAAATCAATGAATATTGTAAATGCACAAACAGGAATTTCTCCGCATTGCAAGGTGCAATTCTGAAATTTTTTGCTTTTTCCTGCTCCACTTAGCATGATAAAGAAGATTCAAAGAGAGTGAGATGCCAGCTCCTTTCATTCAGTCAGTAGCTTCAATCATTTCTGGACGTTTTTCAATGGCAAAAATCAATGAATATTGTAAATGCACAAACAGTAATTTCTCCGCATTGCAAGGTGCAATTCTGAAATTTTTTGCTTTTTCCTGCTCCTCTTAGCATGATAAAGAAGATTCAAAGAGAGTGAGATGCCAGCTCCTTTCATTCAGTCAGTAGCTTCAATCATTTCTGGACGTTTTTCAATGGCAAAAATCAATGAATATTGTAAATGCACAAACAGTAATTTCTCTGCATTGCAAGGTGCAATTCTGAAATTTTTTGCTTTTTCCTGCTCCTCTTAGCATGATAAAGAAGATTCAAAGAGAGTGAGATGTCAGCTCCTTTCATTCAGTCAGTAGCTTCAATCATTTCTGGTATATCAATAACATGATGTTTTTCAATGGCAAAAATCAATGAATATTGTAAATGCACAAACAGTAATTTCTCCGCATTGCAAGGTGCAATTCTGAAATTTTTTGCTTTTTCCTGCTCCTCTTAGCATGATAAAGAAGATTCAAAGAGAGTGAGATGCCAGCTCCTTTCATTCAGTCAGTAGCTTCAATCATTTCTGGTATATGAATAACATGATGTTTTTCAATGGCAAAAATCAATGAATATTGTAAATGCACAAACAGTAATTTCTCCGCATTGCAAGGTGCAATTCTGAAATTTTTTGCTTTTTAGTGCTCCTCTTAGCATGATAAAGAAGATTCAAAGAGAGTGAGATGCCAGCTCCTTTCATTCAGTCAGTAGCTTCAAACATTTCTGGTATATGAATAACATGATGTTTTTCAATGGCAAAAATCAATGAATATTGTAAATGCACAAACAGTAATTTCTCCGCATTGCAAGGTGCAATTCTGAAATTTTTTGCTTTTTCCTGCTCCTCTTAGCATGATAAAGAAGATTCAAAGAGAGTGAGATGCCAGCTCCTTTCATTCAGTCAGTAGCTTCAATCATTTCTGGACGTTTTTCAATGGCAAAAATCAATGAATATTGTAAATGCACAAACAGTAATTTCTCCGCATTGCAAGGTGCAATTCTGAAATTTTTTGCTTTTTCCTGCTCCTCTTAGCATGATAAAGAAGATTCAAAGAGAGTGAGATGCCAGGTCCTTTCATTCAGTCAGTAGCTTCAATCATTTCTGGTATATGAATAACATGTTTTTCATTGGCAAAAATCAATGAATATTGTAAATGCACAAACAGTAATTTCTCCGCATTGCAAGGTGCAATTCTGAAATTTTTTGCTTTTTCCTGCTCCTCTTAGCATGATAAAGAAGATTCAAAGAGAGTGAGATGCCAGCTCCTTTCATTCAGTCAGTAGCTTCAAACATCTGGTATATGAATAACATGATGTTTTTCAATGGCAAAAATCAATGAATATTGTAAATGCACAAACAGTAATTTCTCCGCATTGCAAGGTGCAATTCTGAAATTTTTTGCTTTTTCCTGCTCCTCTTAGCATGATAAAGAAGATTCAAAGAGATTGAGATGCCAGCTCCTTTCATTCAGTCAGTAGCTTCAATCATTTCTGGACGTTTTTCAATGGCAAAAATCAATGAATATTGTAAATGCACAAACAGTAATTTCTCCGCATTGCAAGGTGCAATTCTGAAATTTTTTGCTTTTTCCTGCTCCTCTTAGCATGATAAAGAAGATTCAAAAAGAGTGAGATGCCAGCTCCTTTCATTCAGTCAGTAGCTTCAAACATTTCTGGTATATGAATAACATGATGTTTTTCAATGGCAAAAATCAATGAATATTGTAAATGCACAAACAGGAATTTCTCCGCATTGCAAGGTGCAATTCTGAAATTTTTTGCTTTTTCCTGCTCCTCTTAGCATGATAAAGAAGATTCAAAGAGAGTGAGATGCCAGCTCCTTTCATTCAGTCAGTAGCTTCAATCATTTCTGGACGTTTTTCAATGGCAAAAATCAATGAATATTGTAAATGCACAAACAGTAATTTCTCCGCATTGCAAGGTGCAATTCTGAAATTTTTTGCTTTTTCCTGCTCCTCTTAGCATGATAAAGAAGATTCAAAGAGAGTGAGATGCCAGCTCCTTTCATTCAGTCAGTAGCTTCAATCATTTCTGGTCGTTTTTCAATGGCAAAAATCAATGAATATTGTAAATGCACAAACAGTAATTTCTCCGCATTGCAAGGTGCAATTCTGAAATTTTTTAGTTTTTCCTGCTCCTCTTAGCATGATAAAGAAGATTCAAAGAGAGTGAGATGCAAGCTCCTTTCATTCAGTCAGTAGCTTCAAACATTTCTGGTATATGAATAACATGATGTTTTTCAATGGCAAAAATCAATGAATATTGTAAATGCACAAACAGTAATTTCTCCGCATTGCAAGGTGCAATTCTGAAATTTTTTGCTTTTTCCTGCTCCTCTTAGCATGATAAAGAAGATTCAAAGAGAGTGAGATGCCAGCTCCTTTCATTCAGTCAGTAGCTTCAATCATTTCTGGACGTTTTTCAATGGCAAAAATCAATGGATATTGTAAATGCACAAACAGTAATTTCTCCGCATTGCAAGGTGCAATTCTGAAATTTTTTGCTTTTTCCTGCTCCTCTTAGCATGATAAAGAAGATTCAAAGAGAGTGAGATGCCAGCTCCTTTCATTCAGTCAGTAGCTTCAATCATTTCTGGTATATGAATAACATGATGTTTTTCAATGGCAAAAATCAATGAATATTGTAAATGCACAAACAGTAATTTCTCCGCATTGCAAGGTGCAATTCTGAAATTTTTTGCTTTTTCCTGCTCCTCTTAGCATGATAAAGAAGATTCAAAGAGAGTGAGATGCTAGCTCCTTTCATTCAGTCAGTAGCTTCAATCATTTCTGTACGTTTTTCAATGGCAAAAATCAATGAATATTGTAAATGCACAAACAGTAATTTCTCCGCATTGCAAGGTGCAATTCTGAAATTTTTTGCTTTTTCCTGCTCCTCTTAGTATGATAAAGAAGATTCAAAGAGAGTGAGATGCCAGCTCCTTTCATTCAGTCAGTAGCTTCAATCATTTCTGGTATGTGAATAACATGATGTTTTTCAATGGCAAAAATCAATGAATATTGTAAATGCACAAACAGTAATTTCTCCGCATTGCAAGGTGCAATTCTGAAATTTTTTGCTTTTTCCTGCTCCTCTTAGCATGATAAAGAAGATTCAAAGAGAGTGAGATGCCAGCTCCTTTCATTCAGTCAGTAGCTTCAAACATTTCTGGTATATGAATAACATGATGTTTTTCAATGGCAAAAATCAATGAATATTGTAAATGCACAAACAGTAATTTCTCCGCATTGCAAGGTGCAATTCTGAAATTTTTTGCTTTTTCCTGCTCCTCTTAGCATGATAAATAAGATTCAAAGAGAGTGAGATGCCAGCTCCTTTCATTCAGTCAGTAGCTTCAATCATTTCTGGACGTTTTTCAATGGCAAAAATCAATGAATATTGTAAATGCACAAACAGTAATTTCTCCGCATTGCAAGGTGCAATTCTGAAATTTTTTGCTTTTTCCTGCTCCTCTTAGCATGATAAAGAAGATTCAAAGAGAGTGAGATGCCAGCTCCTTTCATTCAGTCAGTAGCTTCAATCATTTCTGGACGTTTTTCAATGGCAAAAATCAATGAATATTGTAAATGCACAAACAGTAATTTCTCCGCATTGCAAGGTGCAATTCTGAAATTTTTTGCTTTTTCCTGCTCCTCTTAGCATGATAAAGAAGATTCAAAGAGAGTGAGATGCCAGCTCCTTTCATTCAGTCAGTAGCTTCAATCATTTCTGGACGTTTTTCAATGGCAAAAATCAATGAATATTGTAAATGCACAAACAGTAATTTCTCTGCATTGCAAGGTGCAATTCTGAAATTTTTTGCTTTTTCCTGCTCCTCTTAGCATGATAAAGAAGATTCAAAGAGAGTGAGATGCCAGCTCCTTTCATTCAGTCAGTAGCTTCAATCATTTCTGGTATATCAATAACATGATGTTTTTCAATGGCAAAAATCAATGAATATTGTAAATGCACAAACAGTAATTTCTCCGCATTGCAAGCTGCAATTCTGAAATTTTTTGCTTTTTCCTGCTCCTCTTAGCATGATAAAGAAGATTCAAAGAGAGTGAGATGCCAGCTCCTTTCATTCAGTCAGTAGCTTCAATCATTTCTGGTATATGAATAACATGATGTTTTTCAATGGCAAAAATCAATGAATATTGTAAATGCACAAACAGTAATTTCTCCGCATTGCAAGGTGCAATTCTGAAATTTTTTGCTTTTTAGTGCTCCTCTTAGCATGATAAAGAAGATTCAAAGAGAGTGAAATGCCAGCTCCTTTCATTCAGTCAGTAGCTTCAAACATTTCTGGTATATGAATAACATGATGTTTTTCAATGGCAAAAATCAATGAATATTGTAAATGCACAAACAGTAATTTCTCCGCATTGCAAGGTGCAATTCTGAAATTTTTTGCTTTTTCCTGCTCCTCTTAGTATGATAAAGAAGATTCAAAGAGAGTGAGATGCCAGCTCCTTTCATTCAGTCAGTAGCTTCAATCATTTCTGGTATGTGAATAACATGATGTTTTTCAATGGCAAAAATCAATGAATATTGTAAATGCACAAACAGTAATTTCTCCGCATTGCAAGGTGCAATTCTGAAATTTTTTGCTTTTTCCTGCTCCTCTTAGCATGATAAAGAAGATTCAAAGAGAGTGAGATGCCAGCTCCTTTCATTCAGTCAGTAGCTTCAAACATTTCTGGTATATGAATAACATGATGTTTTTCAATGGCAAAAATCAATGAATATTGTAAATGCACAAACAGTAATTTCTCCGCATTGCAAGGTGCAATTCTGAAATTTTTTGCTTTTTCCTGCTCCTCTTAGCATGATAAATAAGATTCAAAGAGAGTGAGATGCCAGCTCCTTTCATTCAGTCAGTAGCTTCAATCATTTCTGGACGTTTTTCAATGGCAAAAATCAATGAATATTGTAAATGCACAAACAGTAATTTCTCCGCATTGCAAGGTGCAATTCTGAAATATTTTGCTTTTTCCTGCTCCTCTTAGCATGATAAAGAAGATTCAAAGAGAGTGAGATGCCAGCTCCTTTCATTCAGTCAGTAGCTTCAATCATTTCTGGACGTTTTTCAATGGCAAAAATCAATGAATATTGTAAATGCACAAACAGTAATTTCTCCGCATTGCAAGGTGCAATTCTGAAATTTTTTGCTTTTTCCTGCTCCTCTTAGCATGATAAAGAAGATTCAAAGAGAGTGAGATGCCAGCTCCTTTCATTCAGTCAGTAGCTTCAATCATTTCTGGACGTTTTTCAATGGCAAAAATCAATGAATATTGTAAATGCACAAACAGTAATTTCTCTGCATTGCAAGGTGCAATTCTGAAATTTTTTGCTTTTTCCTGCTCCTCTTAGCATGATAAAGAAGATTCAAAGAGAGTGAGATGCCAGCTCCTTTCATTCAGTCAGTAGCTTCAATCATTTCTGGTATATCAACAACATGATGTTTTTCAATGGCAAAAATCAATGAATATTGTAAATGCACAAACAGTAATTTCTCCGCATTGCAAGGTGCAATTCTGAAATTTTTTGCTTTTTCCTGCTCCTCTTAGCATGATAAAGAAGATTCAAAGAGAGTGAGATGCCAGCTCCTTTCATTCAGTCAGTAGCTTCAATCATTTCTGGTATATGAATAACATGATGTTTTTCAATGGCAAAAATCAATGAATATTGTAAATGCACAAACAGTAATTTCTCCGCATTGCAAGGTGCAATTCTGAAATTTTTTGCTTTTTAGTGCTCCTCTTAGCATGATAAAGAAGATTCAAAGAGAGTGAGATGCCAGCTCCTTTCATTCAGTCAGTAGCTTCAAACATTTCTGGTATATGAATAACATGATGTTTTTCAATGGCAAAAATCAATGAATATTGTAAATGCACAAACAGTAATTTCTCCGCATTGCAAGGTGCAATTCTGAAATTTTTTGCTTTTTCCTGCTCCTCTTAGCATGATAAAGAAGATTCAAAGAGAGTGAGATGCCAGGTCCTTTCATTCAGTCAGTAGCTTCAATCATTTCTGGCATATGAATAACATGATGTTTTTCATTGGCAAAAATCAATGAATATTGTAAATGCACAAACAGTAATTTCTCCGCATTGCAAGGTGCAATTCTGAAATTTTTTGCTTTTTCCTGCTCCTCTTAGCATGATAAAGAAGATTCAAAGAGAGTGAGATGCCAGCTCCTTTCATTCAGTCAGTAGCTTCAAACATCTGGTATATGAATAACATGATGTTTTTCAATGGCAAAAATCAATGAATATTGTAAATGCACAAACAGTAATTTCTCCGCATTGCAAGGTGCAATTCTGAAATTTTTTGCTTTTTCCTGCTCCTCTTAGCATGATAAAGAAGATTCAAAGAGATTGAGATGCCAGCTCCTTTCATTCAGTCAGTAGCTTCAATCATTTCTGGACGTTTTTCAATGGCAAAAATCAATGAATATTGTAAATGCACAAACAGTAATTTCTCCGCATTGCAAGGTGCAATTCTGAAATTTTTTGCTTTTTCCTGCTCCTCTTAGCATGATAAAGAAGATTCAAAGAGAGTGAGATGCCAGCTCCTTTCATTCAGTCAGTAGCTTCAAACATTTCTGGTATATGAATAACATGATGTTTTTCAATGGCAAAAATCAATGAATATTGTAAATGCACAAACAGTAATTTCTCCGCATTGCAAGGTGCAATTCTGAAATTTTTTGCTTTTTAGTGCTCCTCTTAGCATGATAAAGAAGATTCAAAGAGAGTGAGATGCCAGCTCCTTTCATTCAGTCAGTAGCTTCAAACATTTCTGGTATATGAATAACATGATGTTTTTCAATGGCAAAAATCAATGAATATTGTAAATGCACAAACAGTAATTTCTCCGCATTGCAAGGTGCAATTCTGAAATTTTTTGCTTTTTCCTGCTCCTCTTAGTATGATAAAGAAGATTCAAAGAGAGTGAGATGCCAGCTCCTTTCATTCAGTCAGTAGCTTCAATCATTTCTGGTATGTGAATAACATGATGTTTTTCAATGGCAAAAATCAATGAATATTGTAAATGCACAAACAGTAATTTCTCCGCATTGCAAGGTGCAATTCTGAAATTTTTTGCTTTTTCCTGCTCCTCTTAGCATGATAAAGAAGATTCAAAGAGAGTGAGATGCCAGCTCCTTTCATTCAGTCAGTAGCTTCAAACATTTCTGGTATATGAATAACATGATGTTTTTCAATGGCAAAAATCAATGAATATTGTAAATGCACAAACAGTAATTTCTCCGCATTGCAAGGTGCAATTCTGAAATTTTTTGCTTTTTCCTGCTCCTCTTAGCATGATAAATAAGATTCAAAGAGAGTGAGATGCCAGCTCCTTTCATTCAGTCAGTAGCTTCAATCATTTCTGGACGTTTTTCAATGGCAAAAATCAATGAATATTGTAAATGCACAAACAGTAATTTCTCCGCATTGCAAGGTGCAATTCTGAAATTTTTTGCTTTTTCCTGCTCCACTTAGCATGATAAAGAAGATTCAAAGAGAGTGAGATGCCAGCTCCTTTCATTCAGTCAGTAGCTTCAATCATTTCTGGACGTTTTTCAATGGCAAAAATCAATGAATATTGTAAATGCACAAACAGTAATTTCTCCGCATTGCAAGGTGCAATTCTGAAATTTTTTGCTTTTTCCTGCTCCTCTTAGCATGATAAAGAAGATTCAAAGAGAGTGAGATGCCAGCTCCTTTCATTCAGTCAGTAGCTTCAATCATTTCTGGACGTTTTTCAATGGCAAAAATCAATGAATATTGTAAATGCACAAACAGTAATTTCTCTGCATTGCAAGGTGCAATTCTGAAATTTTTTGCTTTTTCCTGCTCCTCTTAGCATGATAAAGAAGATTCAAAGAGAGTGAGATGCCAGCTCCTTTCATTCAGTCAGTAGCTTCAATCATTTCTGGTATATCAATAACATGATGTTTTTCAATGGCAAAAATCAATGAATATTGTAAATGCACAAACAGTAATTTCTCCGCATTGCAAGGTGCAATTCTGAAATTTTTTGCTTTTTCCTGCTCCTCTTAGCATGATAAAGAAGATTCAAAGAGAGTGAGATGCCAGCTCCTTTCATTCAGTCAGTAGCTTCAATCATTTCTGGTATATGAATAACATGATGTTTTTCAATGGCAAAAATCAATGAATATTGTAAATGCACAAACAGTAATTTCTCCGCATTGCAAGGTGCAATTCTGAAATTTTTTGCTTTTTCCTGCTCCTCTTAGCATGATAAAGAAGATTCAAAGAGATTGAGATGCCAGCTCCTTTCATTCAGTCAGTAGCTTCAATCATTTCTGGACGTTTTTCAATGGCAAAAATCAATGAATATTGTAAATGCACAAACAGTAATTTCTCCGCATTGCAAGGTGCAATTCTGAAATTTTTTGCTTTTTCCTGCTCCTCTTAGCATGATAAAGAAGATTCAAAGAGAGTGAGATGCCAGGTCCTTTCATTCAGTCAGTAGCTTCAATCATTTCTGGTATATGAATAACATGTTTTTCATTGGCAAAAATCAATGAATATTGTAAATGCACAAACAGTAATTTCTCCGCATTGCAAGGTGCAATTCTGAAATTTTTTGCTTTTTCCTGCTCCTCTTAGCATGATAAAGAAGATTCAAAGAGAGTGAGATGCCAGCTCCTTTCATTCAGTCAGTAGCTTCAAACATCTGGTATATGAATAACATGATGTTTTTCAATGGCAAAAATCAATGAATATTGTAAATGCACAAACAGTAATTTCTCCGCATTGCAAGGTGCAATTCTGAAATTTTTTGCTTTTTCCTGCTCCTCTTAGCATGATAAAGAAGATTCAAAGAGATTGAGATGCCAGCTCCTTTCATTCAGTCAGTAGCTTCAATCATTTCTGGACGTTTTTCAATGGCAAAAATCAATGAATATTGTAAATGCACAAACAGTAATTTCTCCGCATTGCAAGGTGCAATTCTGAAATTTTTTGCTTTTTCCTGCTCCTCTTAGCATGATAAAGAAGATTCAAAGAGAGTGAGATGCCAGCTCCTTTCATTCAGTCAGTAGCTTCAAACATTTCTGGTATATGAATAACATGATGTTTTTCAATGGCAAAAATCAATGAATATTGTAAATGCACAAACAGGAATTTCTCCGCATTGCAAGGTGCAATTCTGAAATTTTTTGCTTTTTCCTGCTCCTCTTAGCATGATAAAGAAGATTCAAAGAGAGTGAGATGCCAGCTCCTTTCATTCAGTCAGTAGCTTCAATCATTTCTGGACGTTTTTCAATGGCAAAAATCAATGAATATTGTAAATGCACAAACAGTAATTTCTCCGCATTGCAAGGTGCAATTCTGAAATTTTTTGCTTTTTCCTGCTCCTCTTAGCATGATAAAGAAGATTCAAAGAGAGTGAGATGCCAGCTCCTTTCATTCAGTCAGTAGCTTCAATCATTTCTGGTCGTTTTTCAATGGCAAAAATCAATGAATATTGTAAATGCACAAACAGTAATTTCTCCGCATTGCAAGGTGCAATTCTGAAATTTTTTAGTTTTTCCTGCTCCTCTTAGCATGATAAAGAAGATTCAAAGAGAGTGAGATGCCAGCTCCTTTCATTCAGTCAGTAGCTTCAAACATTTCTGGTATATGAATAACATGATGTTTTTCAATGGCAAAAATCAATGAATATTGTAAATGCACAAACAGTAATTTCTCCGCATTGCAAGGTGCAATTCTGAAATTTTTTGCTTTTTCCTGCTCCTCTTAGCATGATAAAGAAGATTCAAAGAGAGTGAGATGCCAGCTCCTTTCATTCAGTCAGTAGCTTCAATCATTTCTGGACGTTTTTCAATGGCAAAAATCAATGGATATTGTAAATGCACAAACAGTAATTTCTCCGCATTGCAAGGTGCAATTCTGAAATTTTTTGCTTTTTCCTGCTCCTCTTAGCATGATAAAGAAGATTCAAAGAGAGTGAGATGCCAGCTCCTTTCATTCAGTCAGTAGCTTCAATCATTTCTGGTATATGAATAACATGATGTTTTTCAATGGCAAAAATCAATGAATATTGTAAATGCACAAACAGTAATTTCTCCGCATTGCAAGGTGCAATTCTGAAATTTTTTGCTTTTTCCTGCTCCTCTTAGCATGATAAAGAAGATTCAAAGAGAGTGAGATGCTAGCTCCTTTCATTCAGTCAGTAGCTTCAATCATTTCTGTACGTTTTTCAATGGCAAAAATCAATGAATATTGTAAATGCACAAACAGTAATTTCTCCGCATTGCAAGGTGCAATTCTGAAATTTTTTGCTTTTTCCTGCTCCTCTTAGTATGATAAAGAAGATTCAAAGAGAGTGAGATGCCAGCTCCTTTCATTCAGTCAGTAGCTTCAATCATTTCTGGTATGTGAATAACATGATGTTTTTCAATGGCAAAAATCAATGAATATTGTAAATGCACAAACAGTAATTTCTCCGCATTGCAAGGTGCAATTCTGAAATTTTTTGCTTTTTCCTGCTCCTCTTAGCATGATAAAGAAGATTCAAAGAGAGTGAGATGCCAGCTCCTTTCATTCAGTCAGTAGCTTCAAACATTTCTGGTATATGAATAACATGATGTTTTTCAATGGCAAAAATCAATGAATATTGTAAATGCACAAACAGTAATTTCTCCGCATTGCAAGGTGCAATTCTGAAATTTTTTGCTTTTTCCTGCTCCTCTTAGCATGATAAATAAGATTCAAAGAGAGTGAGATGCCAGCTCCTTTCATTCAGTCAGTAGCTTCAATCATTTCTGGACGTTTTTCAATGGCAAAAATCAATGAATATTGTAAATGCACAAACAGTAATTTCTCCGCTTTGCAAGGTGCAATTCTGAAATTTTTTGCTTTTTCCTGCTCCTCTTAGCATGATAAAGAAGATTCAAAGAGAGTGAGATGCCAGCTCCTTTCATTCAGTCAGTAGCTTCAATCATTTCTGGACGTTTTTCAATGGCAAAAATCAATGAATATTGTAAATGCACAAACAGTAATTTCTCCGCATTGCAAGGTGCAATTCTGAAATTTTTTGCTTTTTCCTGCTCCTCTTAGCATGATAAAGAAGATTCAAAGAGAGTGAGATGCCAGCTCCTTTCATTCAGTCAGTAGCTTCAATCATTTCTGGACGTTTTTCAATGGCAAAAATCAATGAATATTGTAAATGCACAAACAGTAATTTCTCTGCATTGCAAGGTGCAATTCTGAAATTTTTTGCTTTTTCCTGCTCCTCTTAGCATGATAAAGAAGATTCAAAGAGAGTGAGATGCCAGCTCCTTTCATTCAGTCAGTAGCTTCAATCATTTCTGGTATATCAATAACATGATGTTTTTCAATGGCAAAAATCAATGAATATTGTAAATGCACAAACAGTAATTTCTCCGCATTGCAAGGTGCAATTCTGAAATTTTTTGCTTTTTCCTGCTCCTCTTAGCATGATAAAGAAGATTCAAAGAGAGTGAGATGCCAGCTCCTTTCATTCAGTCAGTAGCTTCAATCATTTCTGGTATATGAATAACATGATGTTTTTCAATGGCAAAAATCAATGAATATTGTAAATGCACAAACAGTAATTTCTCCGCATTGCAAGGTGCAATTCTGAAATTTTTTGCTTTTTAGTGCTCCTCTTAGCATGATAAAGAAGATTCAAAGAGAGTGAAATGCCAGCTCCTTTCATTCAGTCAGTAGCTTCAAACATTTCTGGTATATGAATAACATGATGTTTTTCAATGGCAAAAATCAATGAATATTGTAAATGCACAAACAGTAATTTCTCCGCATTGCAAGGTGCAATTCTGAAATTTTTTGCTTTTTCCTGCTCCTCTTAGCATGATAAAGAAGATTCAAAGACAGTGAGATGCCAGCTCCTTTCATTCAGTCAGTAGCTTCAATCATTTCTGGACGTTTTTCAATGGCAAAAATCAATGAATATTGTAAATGCACAAACAGTAATTTCTCCGCATTGCAAGGTGCAATTCTGAAATTTTTTGCTTTTTCCTGCTCCTCTTAGCATGATAAAGAAGATTCAAAGAGAGTGAGATGCCAGCTCCTTTCATTCAGTCAGTAGCTTCAATCATTTCTGGACGTTTTTCAATGGCAAAAATCAATGAATATTGTAAATGCACAAACAGTAATTTCTCCGCATTGCAAGGTGCAATTCTGAAATTTTTTGCTTTTTCCTGCTCCTCTTAGCATGATAAAGAAGATTCAAAGAGAGTGAGATGCCAGCTCCTTTCATTCAGTCAGTAGCTTCAATCATTTCTGGACGTTTTTCAATGGCAAAAATCAATGAATATTGTAAATGCACAAACAGTAATTTCTCTGCATTGCAAGGTGCAATTCTGAAATTTTTTGCTTTTTCCTGCTCCTCTTAGCATGATAAAGAAGATTCAAAGAGAGTGAGATGCCAGCTCCTTTCATTCAGTCAGTAGCTTCAATCATTTCTGGTATATCAATAACATGATGTTTTTCAATGGCAAAAATCAATGAATATTGTAAATGCACAAACAGTAATTTCTCCGCATTGCAAGGTGCAATTCTGAAATTTTTTGCTTTTTCCTGCTCCTCTTAGCATGATAAAGAAGATTCAAAGAGAGTGAGATGCCAGCTCCTTTCATTCAGTCAGTAGCTTCAATCATTTCTGGTATATGAATAACATGATGTTTTTCAATGGCAAAAATCAATGAATATTGTAAATGCACAAACAGTAATTTCTCCGCATTGCAAGGTGCAATTCTGAAATTTTTTGCTTTTTAGTGCTCCTCTTAGCATGATAAAGAAGATTCAAAGAGAGTGAAATGCCAGCTCCTTTCATTCAGTCAGTAGCTTCAAACATTTCTGGTATATGAATAACATGATGTTTTTCAATGGCAAAAATCAATGAATATTGTAAATGCACAAACAGTAATTTCTCCGCATTGCAAGGTGCAATTCTGAAATTTTTTGCTTTTTCCTGCTCCTCTTAGCATGATAAATAAGATTCAAAGAGAGTGAGATGCCAGCTCCTTTCATTCAGTCAGTAGCTTCAATCATTTCTGGACGTTTTTCAATGGCAAAAATCAATGAATATTGTAAATGCACAAACAGTAATTTCTCCGCATTGCAAGGTGCAATTCTGAAATATTTTGCTTTTTCCTGCTCCTCTTAGCATGATAAAGAAGATTCAAAGAGAGTGAGATGCCAGCTCCTTTCATTCAGTCAGTAGCTTCAATCATTTCTGGACGTTTTTCAATGGCAAAAATCAATGAATATTGTAAATGCACAAACAGTAATTTCTCCGCATTGCAAGGTGCAATTCTGAAATTTTTTGCTTTTTCCTGCTCCTCTTAGCATGATAAAGAAGATTCAAAGAGAGTGAGATGCCAGCTCCTTTCATTCAGTCAGTAGCTTCAATCATTTCTGGACGTTTTTCAATGGCAAAAATCAATGAATATTGTAAATGCACAAACAGTAATTTCTCTGCATTGCAAGGTGCAATTCTGAAATTTTTTGCTTTTTCCTGCTCCTCTTAGCATGATAAAGAAGATTCAAAGAGAGTGAGATGCCAGCTCCTTTCATTCAGTCAGTAGCTTCAATCATTTCTGGTATATCAATAACATGATGTTTTTCAATGGCAAAAATCAATGAATATTGTAAATGCACAAACAGTAATTTCTCCGCATTGCAAGGTGCAATTCTGAAATTTTTTGCTTTTTCCTGCTCCTCTTAGCATGATAAAGAAGATTCAAAGAGAGTGAGATGCCAGCTCCTTTCATTCAGTCAGTAGCTTCAATCATTTCTGGTATATGAATAACATGATGTTTTTCAATGGCAAAAATCAATGAATATTGTAAATGCACAAACAGTAATTTCTCCGCATTGCAAGGTGCAATTCTGAAATTTTTTGCTTTTTAGTGCTCCTCTTAGCATGATAAAGAAGATTCAAAGAGAGTGAGATGCCAGCTCCTTTCATTCAGTCAGTAGCTTCAAACATTTCTGGTATATGAATAACATGATGTTTTTCAATGGCAAAAATCAATGAATATTGTAAATGCACAAACAGTAATTTCTCCGCATTGCAAGGTGCAATTCTGAAATTTTTTGCTTTTTCCTGCTCCTCTTAGCATGATAAAGAAGATTCAAAGAGAGTGAGATGCCAGCTCCTTTCATTCAGTCAGTAGCTTCAATCATTTCTGGACGTTTTTCAATGGCAAAAATCAATGAATATTGTAAATGCACAAACAGTAATTTCTCCGCATTGCAAGGTGCAATTCTGAAATTTTTTGCTTTTTCCTGCTCCTCTTAGCATGATAAAGAAGATTCAAAGAGAGTGAGATGCCAGGTCCTTTCATTCAGTCAGTAGCTTCAATCATTTCTGGCATATGAATAACATGATGTTTTTCATTGGCAAAAATCAATGAATATTGTAAATGCACAAACAGTAATTTCTCCGCATTGCAAGGTGCAATTCTGAAATTTTTTGCTTTTTCCTGCTCCTCTTAGCATGATAAAGAAGATTCAAAGAGAGTGAGATGCCAGCTCCTTTCATTCAGTCAGTAGCTTCAAACATCTGGTATATGAATAACATGATGTTTTTCAATGGCAAAAATCAATGAATATTGTAAATGCACAAACAGTAATTTCTCCGCATTGCAAGGTGCAATTCTGAAATTTTTTGCTTTTTCCTGCTCCTCTTAGCATGATAAAGAAGATTCAAAGAGATTGAGATGCCAGCTCCTTTCATTCAGTCAGTAGCTTCAATCATTTCTGGACGTTTTTCAATGGCAAAAATCAATGAATATTGTAAATGCACAAACAGTAATTTCTCCGCATTGCAAGGTGCAATTCTGAAATTTTTTGCTTTTTCCTGCTCCTCTTAGCATGATAAAGAAGATTCAAAGAGAGTGAGATGCCAGCTCCTTTCATTCAGTCAGTAGCTTCAAACATTTCTGGTATATGAATAACATGATGTTTTTCAATGGCAAAAATCAATGAATATTGTAAATGCACAAACAGGAATTTCTCCGCATTGCAAGGTGCAATTCTGAAATTTTTTGCTTTTTCCTGCTCCTCTTAGCATGATAAAGAAGATTCAAAGAGAGTGAGATGCCAGCTCCTTTCATTCAGTCAGTAGCTTCAATCATTTCTGGACGTTTTTCAATGGCAAAAATCAATGAATATTGTAAATGCACAAACAGTAATTTCTCCGCATTGCAAGGTGCAATTCTGAAATTTTTTGCTTTTTCCTGCTCCTCTTAGCATGATAAAGAAGATTCAAAGAGAGTGAGATGCCAGCTCCTTTCATTCAGTCAGTAGCTTCAATCATTTCTGGTCGTTTTTCAATGGCAAAAATCAATGAATATTGTAAATGCACAAACAGTAATTTCTCCGCATTGCAAGGTGCAATTCTGAAATTTTTTAGTTTTTCCTGCTCCTCTTAGCATGATAAAGAAGATTCAAAGAGAGTGAGATGCCAGCTCCTTTCATTCAGTCAGTAGCTTCAAACATTTCTGGTATATGAATAACATGATGTTTTTCAATGGCAAAAATCAATGAATATTGTAAATGCACAAACAGTAATTTCTCCGCATTGCAAGGTGCAATTCTGAAATTTTTTGCTTTTTCCTGCTCCTCTTAGCATGATAAAGAAGATTCAAAGAGAGTGAGATGCCAGCTCCTTTCATTCAGTCAGTAGCTTCAATCATTTCTGGACGTTTTTCAATGGCAAAAATCAATGGATATTGTAAATGCACAAACAGTAATTTCTCCGCATTGCAAGGTGCAATTCTGAAATTTTTTGCTTTTTCCTGCTCCTCTTAGCATGATAAAGAAGATTCAAAGAGAGTGAGATGCCAGCTCCTTTCATTCAGTCAGTAGCTTCAATCATTTCTGGTATATGAATAACATGATGTTTTTCAATGGCAAAAATCAATGAATATTGTAAATGCACAAACAGTAATTTCTCCGCATTGCAAGGTGCAATTCTGAAATTTTTTGCTTTTTCCTGCTCCTCTTAGCATGATAAAGAAGATTCAAAGAGAGTGAGATGCCAGCTCCTTTCATTCAGTCAGTAGCTTCAATCATTTCTGTACGTTTTTCAATGGCAAAAATCAATGAATATTGTAAATGCACAAACAGTAATTTCTCCGCATTGCAAGGTGCAATTCTGAAATTTTTTGCTTTTTCCTGCTCCTCTTAGTATGATAAAGAAGATTCAAAGAGAGTGAGATGCCAGCTCCTTTCATTCAGTCAGTAGCTTCAATCATTTCTGGTATGTGAATAACATGATGTTTTTCAATGGCAAAAATCAATGAATATTGTAAATGCACAAACAGTAATTTCTCCGCATTGCAAGGTGCAATTCTGAAATTTTTTGCTTTTTCCTGCTCCTCTTAGCATGATAAAGAAGATTCAAAGAGAGTGAGATGCCAGCTCCTTTCATTCAGTCAGTAGCTTCAAACATTTCTGGTATATGAATAACATGATGTTTTTCAATGGCAAAAATCAATGAATATTGTAAATGCACAAACAGTAATTTCTCCGCATTGCAAGGTGCAATTCTGAAATTTTTTGCTTTTTCCTGCTCCTCTTAGCATGATAAATAAGATTCAAAGAGAGTGAGATGCCAGCTCCTTTCATTCAGTCAGTAGCTTCAATCATTTCTGGACGTTTTTCAATGGCAAAAATCAATGAATATTGTAAATGCACAAACAGTAATTTCTCCGCATTGCAAGGTGCAATTCTGAAATTTTTTGCTTTTTCCTGCTCCTCTTAGCATGATAAAGAAGATTCAAAGAGAGTGAGATGCCAGCTCCTTTCATTCAGTCAGTAGCTTCAATCATTTCTGGACGTTTTTCAATGGCAAAAATCAATGAATATTGTAAATGCACAAACAGTAATTTCTCCGCATTGCAAGGTGCAATTCTGAAATTTTTTGCTTTTTCCTGCTCCTCTTAGCATGATAAAGAAGATTCAAAGAGAGTGAGATGCCAGCTCCTTTCATTCAGTCAGTAGCTTCAATCATTTCTGGACGTTTTTCAATGGCAAAAATCAATGAATATTGTAAATGCACAAACAGTAATTTCTCCGCATTGCAAGGTGCAATTCTGAAATTTTTTGCTTTTTCCTGCTCCTCTTAGCATGATAAAGAAGATTCAAAGAGAGTGAGATGCCAGCTCCTTTCATTCAGTCAGTAGCTTCAATCATTTCTGGTATATGAATAACATGATGTTTTTCAATGGCAAAAATCAATGAATATTGTAAATGCACAAACAGTAATTTCTCCGCATTGCAAGGTGCAATTCTGAAATTTTTTGCTTTTTCCTGCTCCTCTTAGCATGATAAAGAAGATTCAAAGAGAGTGAGATGCCAGCTCCTTTCATTCAGTCAGTAGCTTCAAACATTTCTGGTATATGAATAACATGATGTTTTTCAATGGCAAAAATCAATGAATATTGTAAATGCACAAACAGTAATTTCTCCGCATTGCAAGGTGCAATTCTGAAATTTTTTGCTTTTTCCTGCTCCTCTTAGCATGATAAAGAAGATTCAAAGAGAGTGAGATGCCAGCTCCTTTCATTCAGTCAGTAGCTTCAATCATTTCTGGACGTTTTTCAATGGCAAAAATCAATGAATATTGTAAATGCACAAACAGTAATTTCTCCGCATTGCAAGGTGCAATTCTGAAATTTTTTGCTTTTTCCTGCTCCTCTTAGCATGATAAAGAAGATTCAAAGAGAGTGAGATGCCAGCTCCTTTCATTCAGTCAGTAGCTTCAATCATTTCTGGACGTTTTTCAATGGCAAAAATCAATGAATATTGTAAATGCACAAACAGTAATTTCTCCGCATTGCAAGGTGCAATTCTGAAATTTTTTGCTTTTTCCTGCTCCTCTTAGCATGATAAAGAAGATTCAAAGAGAGTGAGATGCCAGCTCCTTTCATTCAGTCAGTAGCTTCAAACATTTCCGGTATATGAATAACGATGTTTTTCAATGGCAAAAATCAATGAATATTGTAAATGCACAAACAGTAATTTCTCAGTATTGCAAGGTGCAATTCTGAAATTTTTTGCTTTTTCCTGCTCCTCTTAGCATGATAAAGAAGATTCAAAGAGAGTGAGATGCCAGCTCCTTTCATTCAGTCAGTAGCTTCAATCATTTCTGGACGTTTTTCAATGGCAAAAATCAATGAATATTGTAAATGCACAAACAGTAATTTCTCCGCATTGCAAGGTGCAATTCTGAAATTTTTTGCTTTTTCCTGCTCCTCTTAGCATGATAAAGAAGATTCAAAGAGAGTGAGATGCCAGCTCCTTTCATTCAGTCAGTAGCTTCAAACATTTCTGGTATATGAATAACATGATGTTTTTCAATGGCAAAAATCAATGAATATTGTAAATGCACAAAAAGTAATTTCTCTGCATTGCAAGGTGCAATTCTGAAATTTTTTGCTTTTTCCTGCTCATCTTAGCATGATAAAGATTCAAAGAGAGTGAGATGCCAGCTCCTTTCATTCAGTCAGTAGCTTCAATCATTTCTGGACGTTTTTCAATGGCAAAAATCAATGAATATTGTAAATGCACAAACAGTAATTTCTCCGCATTGCAAGGTGCAATTCTGAAATTTTTTGCTTTTTCCTGCTCCTCTTAGCATGATAAAGAAGATTCAAAGAGAGTGAGATGCCAGCTCCTTTCATTCAGTCAGTAGCTTCAATCATTTCTGGACGTTTTTCAATGGCAAGAATCAATGAATATTGTAAATGCACAAACAGTAATTTCTCCGCATTGCAAGGTGCAATTCTGAAATTTTTTGCTTTTTCCTGCTCCTCTTAGCATGATAAAGAAGATTCAAAGAGAGTGAGATGCCAGCTCCTTTCATTCAGTCAGTAGCTTCAAACATTTCTGGACGTTTTTCAATGGCAAAAATCAATGAATATTGTAAATGCACAAACAGTAATTTCTCCGCATTGCAAGGTGCAATTCTGAAATTTTTTGCTTTTTCCTGCTCCTCTTAGCATGATAAAGAAGATTCAAAGAGAGTGAGATGCCAGCTCCTTTCATTCAGTCAGTAGCTTCAATCATTTCTGGACGTTTTTCAATGGCAAAAATCAATGAATATTGTAAATGCACAAACAGTAATTTCTCCGCATTGCAAGGTGCAATTCTGAAATTTTTTGCTTTTTCCTGCTCCTCTTAGCATGAAAAAGAAGATTCAAAGAGAGTGAGATGCCAGCTCCTTTCATTCAGTCAGTAGCTTCAATCATTTCTGGTATATGAATAACATGATGTTTTTCAATGGCAAAAATCAATGAATATTGTAAATGCACAAACAGTAATTTCTCCGCATTGCAAGGTGCAATTCTGAAATTTTTTGCTTTTTAGTACTCCTCTTAGCATGATAAAGAAGATTCAAAGAGAGTGAGATGCCAGCTCCTTTCATTCAGTCAGTAGCTTCAAACATTTCTGGTATATGAATAACATGATGTTTTTCAATGGCAAAAATCAATGAATATTGTAAATGCACAAACAGTAATTTCTCCGCATTGCAAGGTGCAATTCTGAAATTTTTTGCTTTTTCCTGCTCCTCTTAGCATGATAAAGAAGATTCAAAGAGAGTGAGATGCCAGCTCCTTTCATTCAGTCAGTAGCTTCAATCATTTCTGGACGTTTTTCAATGGCAAAAATCAATGAATATTGTAAATGCACAAACAGTAATTTCTCCGCATTGCAAGGTGCAATTCTGAAATTTTTTGCTTTTTCCTGCTCCTCTTAGCATGATAAAGAAGATTCAAAGAGAGTGAGATGCCAGGTCCTTTCATTCAGTCAGTAGCTTCAATCATTTCTGGTATATGAATAACATGATGTTTTTCAATGGCAAAAATCAATGAATATTGTAAATGCACAAACAGTAATTTCTCCGCATTGCAAGGTGCAATTCTGAAATTTTTTGCTTTTTCCTGCTCCTCTTAGCATGATAAAGAAGATTCAAAGAGAGTGAGATGCCAGCTCCTTTCATTCAGTCAGTAGCTTCAAACATTTCTGGTATATGAATAACATGATGTTTTTCAATGGCAAAAATCAATGAATATTGTAAATGCACAAACAGTAATTTCTCCGCATTGCAAGGTGCAATTCTGAAATTTTTTGCTTTTTCCTGCTCCTCTTAGCATGATAAAGAAGATTCAAAGAGAGTGAGATGCCAGCTCCTTTCATTCAGTCAGTAGCTTCAATCATTTCTGGACGTTTTTCAATGGCAAAAATCAATGAATATTGTAAATGCACAAACAGTAATTTCTCCGCATTGCAAGGTGCAAATCTGAAATTTTTTGCTTTTTCCTGCTCCTCTTAGCATGATAAAGAAGATTCAAAGAGAGTGAGGTGCCAGCTCCTTTCATTCAGTCAGTAGCTTCAATTATTTCTGGACGTTTTTCAATGGCAAAAATCAATGAATATTGTAAATGCACAAACAGTAATTTCTCCGCATTGCAAGGTGCAATTCTGAAATTTTTTGCTTTTTCCTGCTCCTCATAGCATGATAAAGAAGATTCAAAGAGAGTGAGATGCCAGCTCCTTTCATTCAGTCAGTAGCTTCAAACATTTCTGGACGTTTTTCAATGGCAAAAATCAATGAATATTGTAAATGCACAAACAGTAATTTCTCCGCATTGCAAGGTGCAATTCTGAAATTTTTTGCTTTTTCCTGCTCCTCTTAGCATGATAAAGAAGATTCAAAGAGAGTGAGATGCCAGCTCCTTTCATTCAGTCAGTAGCTTCAATCATTTCTGGTATATGAATAACATGATGTTTTTCAATGGCAAAAATCAATGAATATTGTAAATGCACAAACAGTAATTTCTCCGCATTGCAAGGTGCAATTCTGAAATTTTTTGCTTTTTCCTGCTCCTCTTAGCATGATAAAGAAGATTCAAAGAGAGTGAGATGCCAGCTCCTTTCATTCAGTCAGTAGCTTCAATCATTTCTGGACGTTTTTCAATGGCAAAAATCAATGAATATTGTAAATGCACAAACAGTAATTTCTCCGCATTGCAAGGTGCAATTCTGAAATTTTTTGCTTTTTCCTGCTCCTCTTAGCATGATAAAGAAGATTCAAAGAGAGTGAGATGCCAGCTCCTTTCATTCAGTCAGTAGCTTCAATCATTTCTGGTATATGAATAACATGATGTTTTTCAATGGCAAAAATCAATGAATATTGTAAATGCACAAACAGTAATTTCTCCGCATTGCAAGGTGCAATTCTGAAATTTTTTGCTTTTTCCTGCTCCTCTTAGCATGATAAAGAAGATTCAAAGAGAGTGAGATGCCAGCTCCTTTCATTCAGTCAGTAGCTTCAAACATTTCTGGTATATGAATAACATGATGTTTTTCAATGGCAAAAATCAATGAATATTGTAAATGCACAAACAGTAATTTCTCCGCATTGCAAGGTGCAATTCTGAAATTTTTTGCTTTTTCCTGCTCCTCTTAGCATGATAAAGAAGATTCAAAGAGAGTGAGATGCCAGCTCCTTTCATTCAGTCAGTAGCTTCAATCATTTCTGGACGTTTTTCAATGGCAAAAATCAATGAATATTGTAAATGCACAAACAGTAATTTCTCCGCATTGCAAGGTGCAATTCTGAAATTTTTTGCTTTTTCCTGCTCCTCTTAGCATGATAAAGAAGATTCAAAGAGAGTGAGATGCCAGCTCCTTTCATTCAGTCAGTAGCTTCAATCATTTCTGGACGTTTTTCAATGGCAAAAATCAATGAATATTGTAAATGCACAAACAGTAATTTCTCCGCATTGCAAGGTGCAATTCTGAAATTTTTAGCTTTTTCCTGCTCCTCTTAGCATGATAAAGAAGATTCAAAGAGAGTGAGATGCCAGCTCCTTTCATTCAGTCAGTAGCTTCAAACATTTCTGGTATATGAATAACGATGTTTTTCAATGGCAAAAATCAATGAATATTGTAAATGCACAAACAGTAATTTCTCAGTATTGCAAGGTGCAATTCTGAAATTTTTTGCTTTTTCCTGCTCCTCTTAGCATGATAAAGAAGATTCAAAGAGAGTGAGATGCCAGCTCCTTTCATTCAGTCAGTAGCTTCAAACATTTCTGGTATATGAATAACATGATGTTTTTCAATGGCAAAAATCAATGAATATTGTAAATGCACAAACAGTAATTTCTCCGCATTGCAAGGTGCAATTCTGAAATTTTTTGCTTTTTCCTGCTCCTCTTAGCATGATAAAGAAGATTCAAAGAGAGTGAGATGCCAGCTCCTTTTATTCAGTCAGTAGCTTCAATCATTTCTGGACGTTTTTCAATGGCAAAAATCAATGAATATTGTAAATGCACAAACAGTAATTTCTCCGCATTGCAAGGTGCAAATCTGAAATTTTTTGCTTTTTCCTGCTCCTCTTAGCATGATAAAGAAGATTCAAAGAGAGTGAGGTGCCAGCTCCTTTCATTCAGTCAGTAGCTTCAATTATTTCTGGACGTTTTTCAATGGCAAAAATCAATGAATATTGTAAATGCACAAACAGTAATTTCTCCGCATTGCAAGGTGCAATTCTGAAATTTTTTGCTTTTTCCTGCTCCTCATAGCATGATAAAGAAGATTCAAAGAGAGTGAGATGCCAGCTCCTTTCATTCAGTCAGTAGCTTCAAACATTTCTGGACGTTTTTCAATGGCAAAAATCAATGAATATTGTAAATGCACAAACAGTAATTTCTCCGCATTGCAAGGTGCAATTCTGAAATTTTTTGCTTTTTCCTGCTCCTCTTAGCATGATAAAGAAGATTCAAAGAGAGTGAGATGCCAGCTCCTTTCATTCAGTCAGTAGCTTCAATCATTTCTGGACGTTTTTCAATGGCAAAAATCAATGAATATTGTAAATGCACAAACAGTAATTTCTCCGCATTGCAAGGTGCAATTCTGAAATTTTTTGCTTTTTCCTGCTCCTCTTAGCATGATAAAGAAGATTCAAAGAGAGTGAGATGCCAGCTCCTTTCATTCAGTCAGTAGCTTCAATCATTTCTGGTATATGAATAACATGATGTTTTTCAATGGCAAAAATCAATGAATATTGTAAATGCACAAACAGTAATTTCTCCGCATTGCAAGGTGCAATTCTGAAATTTTTTGCTTTTTCCTGCTCCTCTTAGCATGATAAAGAAGATTCAAAGAGAGTGAGATGCCAGCTCCTTTCATTCAGTCAGTAGCTTCAAACATTTCTGGTATATGAATAACATGATGTTTTTCAATGGCAAAAATCAATGAATATTGTAAATGCACAAACAGTAATTTCTCCGCATTGCAAGGTGCAATTCTGAAATTTTTTGCTTTTTCCTGCTCCTCTTAGCATGATAAAGAAGATTCAAAGAGAGTGAGATGCCAGCTCCTTTCATTCAGTCAGTAGCTTCAATCATTTCTGGACGTTTTTCAATGGCAAAAATCAATGAATATTGTAAATGCACAAACAGTAATTTCTCCGCATTGCAAGGTGCAATTCTGAAATTTTTTGCTTTTTCCTGCTCCTCTTAGCATGATAAAGAAGATTTAAAGAGAGTGAGATGCCAGCTCCTTTCATTCAGTCAGTAGCTTCAATCATTTCTGGACGTTTTTCAATGGCAAAAATCAATGAATATTGTAAATGCACAAACAGTAATTTCTCCGCATTGCAAGGTGCAATTCTGAAATTTTTTGCTTTTTCCTGCTCCTCTTAGCATGATAAAGAAGATTCAAAGAGAGTGAGATGCCAGCTCCTTTCATTCAGTCAGTAGCTTCAAACATTTCTGGTATATGAATAACGATGTTTTTCAATGGCAAAAATCAATGAATATTGTAAATGCACAAACAGTAATTTCTCAGTATTGCAAGGTGCAATTCTGAAATTTTTTGCTTTTTCCTGCTCCTCTTAGCATGATAAAGAAGATTCAAAGAGAGTGAGATGCCAGCTCCTTTCATTCAGTCAGTAGCTTCAATCATTTCTGGACGTTTTTCAATGGCAAAAATCAATGAATATTGTAAATGCACAAACAGTAATTTCTCCGCATTGCAAGGTGCAATTCTGAAATTTTTTGCTTTTTCCTGCTCCTCTTAGCATGATAAAGAAGATTCAAAGAGAGTGAGATGCCAGCTCCTTTCATTCAGTCAGTAGCTTCAAACATTTCTGGTATATGAATAACATGATGTTTTTCAATGGCAAAAATCAATGAATATTGTAAATGCACAAACAGTAATTTCTCCGCATTGCAAGGTGCAATTCTGAAATTTTTTGCTTTTTCCTGCTCCTCTTAGCATGATAAAGAAGATTCAAAGAGAGTGAGATGCCAGCTCCTTTCATTCAGTCAGTAGCTTCAATCATTTCTGGACGTTTTTCAATGGCAAAAATCAATGAATATTGTAAATGCACAAACAGTAATTTCTCCGCATTGCAAGGTGCAAATCTGAAATTTTTTGCTTTTTCCTGCTCCTCTTAGCATGATAAAGAAGATTCAAAGAGAGTGAGATGCCAGCTCCTTTCATTCAGTCAGTAGCTTCAATTATTTCTGGACGTTTTTCAATGGCAAAAATCAATGAATATTGTAAATGCACAAACAGTAATTTCTCCGCATTGCAAGGTGCAATTCTGAAATTTTTTGCTTTTTCCTGCTCCTCATAGCATGATAAAGAAGATTCAAAGAGAGTGAGATGCCAGCTCCTTTCATTCAGTCAGTAGCTTCAAACATTTCTGGACGTTTTTCAATGGCAAAAATCAATGAATATTGTAAATGCACAAACAGTAATTTCTCCGCATTGCAAGGTGCAATTCTGAAATTTTTTGCTTTTTCCTGCTCCTCTTAGCATGATAAAGAAGATTCAAAGAGAGTGAGATGCCAGCTCCTTTCATTCAGTCAGTAGCTTCAATCATTTCTGGTATATGAATAACATGATGTTTTTCAATGGCAAAAATCAATGAATATTGTAAATGCACAAACAGTAATTTCTCCGCATTGCAAGGTGCAATTCTGAAATTTTTTGCTTTTTCCTGCTCCTCTTAGCATGATAAAGAAGATTCAAAGAGAGTGAGATGCCAGCTCCTTTCATTCAGTCAGTAGCTTCAATCATTTCTGGACGTTTTTCAATGGCAAAAATCAATGAATATTGTAAATGCACAAACAGTAATTTCTCCGCATTGCAAGGTGCAATTCTGAAATTTTTTGCTTTTTCCTGCTCCTCTTAGCATGATAAAGAAGATTCAAAGAGAGTGAGATGCCAGCTCCTTTCATTCAGTCAGTAGCTTCAATCATTTCTGGTATATGAATAACATGATGTTTTTCAATGGCAAAAATCAATGAATATTGTAAATGCACAAACAGTAATTTCTCCGCATTGCAAGGTGCAATTCTGAAATTTTTTGCTTTTTCCTGCTCCTCTTAGCATGATAAAGAAGATTCAAAGAGAGTGAGATGCCAGCTCCTTTCATTCAGTCAGTAGCTTCAATCATTTCTGGACGTTTTTCAATGGCAAAAATCAATGAATATTGTAAATGCACAAACAGTAATTTCTCCGCATTGCAAGGTGCAATTCTGAAATTTTTTGCTTTTTCCTGCTCCTCTTAGCATGATAAAGAAGATTCAAAGAGAGTGAGATGCCAGCTCCTTTCATTCAGTCAGTAGCTTCAATCATTTCTGGTATATGAATAACATGATGTTTTTCAATGGCAAAAATCAATGAATATTGTAAATGCACAAACAGTAATTTCTCCGCATTGCAAGGTGCAATTCTGAAATTTTTTGCTTTTTCCTGCTCCTCTTAGCATGATAAAGAAGATTCAAAGAGAGTGAGATGCCAGCTCCTTTCATTCAGTCAGTAGCTTCAAACATTTCTGGTATATGAATAACATGATGTTTTTCAATGGCAAAAATCAATGAATATTGTAAATGCACAAACAGTAATTTCTCCGCATTGCAAGGTGCAATTCTGAAATTTTTTGCTTTTTCCTGCTCCTCTTAGCATGATAAAGAAGATTCAAAGAGAGTGAGATGCCAGCTCCTTTCATTCAGTCAGTAGCTTCAATCATTTCTGGACGTTTTTCAATGGCAAAAATCAATGAATATTGTAAATGCACAAACAGTAATTTCTCCGCATTGCAAGGTGCAAATCTGAAATTTTTTGCTTTTTCCTGCTCCTCTTAGCATGATAAAGAAGATTCAAAGAGAGTGAGATGCCAGCTCCTTTCATTCAGTCAGTAGCTTCAATTATTTCTGGACGTTTTTCAATGGCAAAAATCAATGAATATTGTAAATGCACAAACAGTAATTTCTCCGCATTGCAAGGTGCAATTCTGAAATTTTTTGCTTTTTCCTGCTCCTCATAGCATGATAAAGAAGATTCAAAGAGAGTGAGATGCCAGCTCCTTTCATTCAGTCAGTAGCTTCAAACATTTCTGGACGTTTTTCAATGGCAAAAATCAATGAATATTGTAAATGCACAAACAGTAATTTCTCCGCATTGCAAGGTGCAATTCTGAAATTTTTTGCTTTTTCCTGCTCCTCTTAGCATGATAAAGAAGATTCAAAGAGAGTGAGATGCCAGCTCCTTTCATTCAGTCAGTAGCTTCAATCATTTCTGGTATATGAATAACATGATGTTTTTCAATGGCAAAAATCAATGAATATTGTAAATGCACAAACAGTAATTTCTCCGCATTGCAAGGTGCAATTCTGAAATTTTTTGCTTTTTCCTGCTCCTCTTAGCATGATAAAGAAGATTCAAAGAGAGTGAGATGCCAGCTCCTTTCATTCAGTCAGTAGCTTCAATCATTTCTGGACGTTTTTCAATGGCAAAAATCAATGAATATTGTAAATGCACAAACAGTAATTTCTCCGCATTGCAAGGTGCAATTCTGAAATTTTTTGCTTTTTCCTGCTCCTCTTAGCATGATAAAGAAGATTCAAAGAGAGTGAGATGCCAGCTCCTTTCATTCAGTCAGTAGCTTCAATCATTTCTGGTATATGAATAACATGATGTTTTTCAATGGCAAAAATCAATGAATATTGTAAATGCACAAACAGTAATTTCTCCGCATTGCAAGGTGCAATTCTGAAATTTTTTGCTTTTTCCTGCTCCTCTTAGCATGATAAAGAAGATTCAAAGAGAGTGAGATGCCAGCTCCTTTCATTCAGTCAGTAGCTTCAATCATTTCTGGACGTTTTTCAATGGCAAAAATCAATGAATATTGTAAATGCACAAACAGTAATTTCTCCGCATTGCAAGGTGCAATTCTGAAATTTTTTGCTTTTTCCTGCTCCTCTTAGCATGATAAAGAAGATTCAAAGAGAGTGAGATGCCAGCTCCTTTCATTCAGTCAGTAGCTTCAATCATTTCTGGTATATGAATAACATGATGTTTTTCAATGGCAAAAATCAATGAATATTGTAAATGCACAAACAGTAATTTCTCCGCATTGCAAGGTGCAATTCTGAAATTTTTTGCTTTTTCCTGCTCCTCTTAGCATGATAAAGAAGATTCAAAGAGAGTGAGATGCCAGCTCCTTTCATTCAGTCAGTAGCTTCAAACATTTCTGGTATATGAATAACATGATGTTTTTCAATGGCAAAAATCAATGAATATTGTAAATGCACAAACAGTAATTTCTCCGCATTGCAAGGTGCAATTCTGAAATTTTTTGCTTTTTCCTGCTCCTCTTAGCATGATAAAGAAGATTCAAAGAGAGTGAGATGCCAGCTCCTTTCATTCAGTCAGTAGCTTCAATCATTTCTGGACGTTTTTCAATGGCAAAAATCAATGAATATTGTAAATGCACAAACAGTAATTTCTCCGCATTGCAAGGTGCAATTCTGAAATTTTTTGCTTTTTCCTGCTCCTCTTAGCATGATAAAGAAGATTCAAAGAGAGTGAGATGCCAGCTCCTTTCATTCAGTCAGTAGCTTCAATCATTTCTGGTATATGAATAACATGATGTTTTTCAATGGCAAAAATCAATGAATATTGTAAATGCACAAACAGTAATTTCTCCGCATTGCAAGGTGCAATTCTGAAATTTTTTGCTTTTTCCTGCTCCTCTTAGCATGATAAAGAAGATTCAAAGAGAGTGAGATGCCAGCTCCTTTCATTCAGTCAGTAGCTTCAATCATTTCTGGTATATGAATAACATGATGTTTTTCAATGGCAAAAATCAATGAATATTGTAAATGCACAAACAGTAATTTCTCCGCATTGCAAGGTGCAATTCTGAAATTTTTTGCTTTTTCCTGCTCCTCTTAGCATGATAAAGAAGATTCAAAGAGAGTGAGATGCCAGCTCCTTTCATTCAGTCAGTAGCTTCAATCATTTCTGGACGTTTTTCAATGGCAAAAATCAATGAATATTGTAAATGCACAAACAGTAATTTCTCCGCATTGCAAGGTGCAATTCTGAAATTTTTTGCTTTTTCCTGCTCCTCTTAGCATGATAAAGAAGATTCAAAGAGAGTGAGATGCCAGCTCCTTTCATTCAGTCAGTAGCTTCAATCATTTCTGGTATATGAATAACATGATGTTTTTCAATGGCAAAAATCAATGAATATTGTAAATGCACAAACAGTAATTTCTCCGCATTGCAAGGTGCAATTCTGAAATTTTTTGCTTTTTCCTGCTTCTCTTAGCATGATAAAGAAGATTCAAAGAGAGTGAGATGCCAGCTCCTTTCATTCAGTCAGTAGCTTCAATCATTTCTGGACGTTTTTCAATGGCAAAAATCAATGAATATTGTAAATGCACAAACAGTAATTTCTCCGCATTGCAAGGTGCAATTCTGAAATTTTTTGCTTTTTCCTGCTCCTCTTAGCATGATAAAGAAGATTCAAAGAGAGTGAGATGCCAGCTCCTTTCATTCAGTCAGTAGCTTCAATCATTTCTGGTATATGAATAACATGATGTTTTTCAATGGCAAAAATCAATGAATATTGTAAATGCACAAACAGTAATTTCTCCGCATTGCAAGGTGCAATTCTGAAATTTTTTGCTTTTTCCTGCTCCTCTTAGCATGATAAAGAAGAATCAAAGAGAGTGAGATGCCAGCTCCTTTCATTCAGTCAGTAGCTTCAAACATTTCTGGTATATGAATAACATGATGTTTTTCAATGGCAAAAATCAATGAATATTGTAAATGCACAAACAGTAATTTCTCCGCATTGCAAGGTGCAATTCTGAAATTTTTTGCTTTTTCCTGCTCCTCTTAGCATGATAAAGAAGATTCAAAGAGAGTGAGATGCCAGCTCCTTTCATTCAGTCAGTAGCTTCAATCATTTCTGGACGTTTTTCAATGGCAAAAATCAATGAATATTGTAAATGCACAAACAGTAATTTCTCCGCATTGCAAGGTGCAAATCTGAAATTTTTTGCTTTTTCCTGCTCCTCTTAGCATGATAAAGAAGATTCAAAGAGAGTGAGATGCCAGCTCCTTTCATTCAGTCAGTAGCTTCAATTATTTCTGGACGTTTTTCAATGGCAAAAATCAATGAATATTGTAAATGCACAAACAGTAATTTCTCCGCATTGCAAGGTGCAATTCTGAAATTTTTTGCTTTTTCCTGCTCCTCATAGCATGATAAAGAAGATTCAAAGAGAGTGAGATGCCAGCTCCTTTCATTCAGTCAGTAGCTTCAAACATTTCTGGACGTTTTTCAATGGCAAAAATCAATGAATATTGTAAATGCACAAACAGTAATTTCTCCGCATTGCAAGGTGCAATTCTGAAATTTTTTGCTTTTTCCTGCTCCTCTTAGCATGATAAAGAAGATTCAAAGAGAGTGAGATGCCAGCTCCTTTCATTCAGTCAGTAGCTTCAATCATTTCTGGTATATGAATAACATGATGTTTTTCAATGGCAAAAATCAATGAATATTGTAAATGCACAAACAGTAATTTCTCCGCATTGCAAGGTGCAATTCTGAAATTTTTTGCTTTTTCCTGCTCCTCTTAGCATGATAAAGAAGATTCAAAGAGAGTGAGATGCCAGCTCCTTTCATTCAGTCAGTAGCTTCAATCATTTCTGGACGTTTTTCAATGGCAAAAATCAATGAATATTGTAAATGCACAAACAGTAATTTCTCCGCATTGCAAGGTGCAATTCTGAAATTTTTTGCTTTTTCCTGCTCCTCTTAGCATGATAAAGAAGATTCAAAGAGAGTGAGATGCCAGCTCCTTTCATTCAGTCAGTAGCTTCAATCATTTCTGGTATATGAATAACATGATGTTTTTCAATGGCAAAAATCAATGAATATTGTAAATGCACAAACAGTAATTTCTCCGCATTGCAAGGTGCAATTCTGAAATTTTTTGCTTTTTCCTGCTCCTCTTAGCATGATAAAGAAGATTCAAAGAGAGTGAGATGCCAGCTCCTTTCATTCAGTCAGTAGCTTCAATCATTTCTGGACGTTTTTCAATGGCAAAAATCAATGAATATTGTAAATGCACAAACAGTAATTTCTCCGCATTGCAAGGTGCAATTCTGAAATTTTTTGCTTTTTCCTGCTCCTCTTAGCATGATAAAGAAGATTCAAAGAGAGTGAGATGCCAGCTCCTTTCATTCAGTCAGTAGCTTCAATCATTTCTGGTATATGAATAACATGATGTTTTTCAATGGCAAAAATCAATGAATATTGTAAATGCACAAACAGTAATTTCTCCGCATTGCAAGGTGCAATTCTGAAATTTTTTGCTTTTTCCTGCTCCTCTTAGCATGATAAAGAAGATTCAAAGAGAGTGAGATGCCAGCTCCTTTCATTCAGTCAGTAGCTTCAAACATTTCTGGTATATGAATAACGATGTTTTTCAATGGCAAAAATCAATGAATATTGTAAATGCACAAACAGTAATTTCTCAGTATTGCAAGGTGCAATTCTGAAATTTTTTGCTTTTTCCTGCTCCTCTTAGCATGATAAAGAAGATTCAAAGAGAGTGAGATGCCAGCTCCTTTCATTCAGTCAGTAGCTTCAATCATTTCTGGACGTTTTTCAATGGCAAAAATCAATGAATATTGTAAATGCACAAACAGTAATTTCTCCGCATTGCAAGGTGCAATTCTGAAATTTTTTGCTTTTTCCTGCTCCTCTTAGCATGATAAAGAAGATTCAAAGAGAGTGAGATGCCAGCTCCTTTCATTCAGTCAGTAGCTTCAAACATTTCTGGTATATGAATAACATGATGTTTTTCAATGGCAAAAATCAATGAATATTGTAAATGCACAAACAGTAATTTCTCCGCATTGCAAGGTGCAATTCTGAAATTTTTTGCTTTTTCCTGCTCCTCTTAGCATGATAAAGAAGATTCAAAGAGAGTGAGATGCCAGCTCCTTTCATTCAGTCAGTAGCTTCAATCATTTCTGGACGTTTTTCAATGGCAAAAATCAATGAATATTGTAAATGCACAAACAGTAATTTCTCCGCATTGCAAGGTGCAATTCTGAAATTTTTTGCTTTTTCCTGCTCCTCTTAGCATGATAAAGAAGATTCAAAGAGAGTGAGATGCCAGCTCCTTTCATTCAGTCAGTAGCTTCAATCATTTCTGGACGTTTTTCAATGGCAAAAATCAATGAATATTGTAAATGCACAAACAGTAATTTCTCCGCATTGCAAGGTGCAATTCTGAAATTTTTTGCTTTTTCCTGCTCCTCTTAGCATGATAAAGAAGATTCAAAGAGAGTGAGATGCCAGCTCCTTTCATTCAGTCAGTAGCTTCAAACATTTCTGGTATATGAATAACGATGTTTTTCAATGGCAAAAATCAATGAATATTGTAAATGCACAAACAGTAATTTCTCAGTATTGCAAGGTGCAATTCTGAAATTTTTTGCTTTTTCCTGCTCCTCTTAGCATGATAAAGAAGATTCAAAGAGAGTGAGATGCCAGCTCCTTTCATTCAGTCAGTAGCTTCAATCATTTCTGGACGTTTTTCAATGGCAAAAATCAATGAATATTGTAAATGCACAGAGTAATTTCTCCGCATTGCAAGGTGCAATTCTGAAATTTTTTGCTTTTTCCTGCTCCTCTTAGCATGATAAAGAAGATTCAAAGAGAGTGAGATGCCAGCTCCTTTCATTCAGTCAGTAGCTTCAAACATTTCTGGTATATGAATAACATGATGTTTTTCAATGGCAAAAATCAATGAATATTGTAAATGCACAAACAGTAATTTCTCTGCATTGCAAGGTGCAATTCTGAAATTTTTTGCTTTTTCCTGCTCTTCTTAGCATGATAAAGAAGATTCAAAGAGAGTGAGATGCCAGCTCCTTTCATTCAGTCAGTAGCTTCAATCATTTCTGGACGTTTTTCAATGGCAAAAATCAATGAATATTGTAAATGCACAAACAGTAATTTCTCCGCATTGCAAGGTGCAATTCTGAAATTTTTTGCTTTTTCCTGCTCCTCTTAGCATGATAAAGAAGATTCAAAGAGAGTGAGATGCCAGCTCCTTTCATTCAGTCAGTAGCTTCAATCATTTCTGGACGTTTTTTAATGGCAAAAATCAATGAATAATGTAAATGCACAAACAGTAATTTCTCCGCATTGCAAGGTGCAATTCTGAAATTTTTTGCTTTTTCCTGCTCCTCTTAGCATGATAAAGAAGATTCAAAGAGAGTGAGATGCCAGCTCCTTTCATTCAGTCAGTAGCTTCAAACATTTCTGGACGTTTTTCAATGGCAAAAATCAATGAATATTGTAAATGCACAAACAGTAATTTCTCCGCATTGCAAGGTGCAATTCGGAAATTTTTTGCTTTTTCCTGCTCCTCTTAGCATGATAAAGAAGATTCAAAGAGAGTGAGATGCCAGCTCCTTTCATTCAGTCAGTAGCTTCAAACATTTCTGGTATATGAATAACATGATGTTTTTCAATGGCAAAAATCAATGAATATTGTAAATGCACAAACAGTAATTTCTCCGCATTGCAATGTGCAATTCTGAAATTTTTTGCTTCTTACTGCTCCTCTTAGCATGATAAAGAAGATTCAAAGAGAGTGAGATGCCAGCTCCTTTCATTCAGTCAGTAGCTTCAATCATTTCTGGACGTTTTTCAATGGCAAAAATCAATGAATATTGTAAATGCACAAACAGTAATTTCGCCGCATTGCAAGGTGCAATTCTGAAATTTTTTGCTTTTTCCTGCTCCTCTTAGCATGATAAAGAAGATTCAAAGAGAGTGAGATGCCAGCTCCTTTCATTCAGTCAGTAGCTTCAATCATTTCTGGACGTTTTTCAATGGCAAAAATCAATGAATATTGTAAATGCACAAACAGTAATTTCTCCGCATTGCAAGGTGCAATTCTGAAATTTTTTGCTTTTTCCTGCTCCTCTTAGCATGATAAAGAAGATTCAAAGAGAGTGAGATGCCAGCTCCTTTCATTCAGTCAGTAGCTTCAATCATTTCTGGATGTTTTTCAATGGCAAAAATCAATGAATATTGTAAATGGACAAACAGTAATTTCTCCGCATTGCAAGGTGCAATTCTGAAATTTTTTGCTTTTTCCTGCTCCTCTTAGCATGATAAAGAAGATTCAAAGAGAGTGAGATGCCAGCTCCTTTCATTCAGTCAGTAGCTTCAATCATTTCTGGACGTTTTTCAATGGCAAAAATCATTGAATATTGTAAATGCACAAACAGTAATTTCTCTGCATTGCAAGGTGCAATTCTGAAATTTTTTGCTTTTTCCTGCTCCTCTTAGCATGATAAAGAAGATTCAAAGAGAGTGAGATGCCAGCTCCTTTCATTCAGTCAGTAGCTTCAATCATTTCTGGTATATCAATAACATGATGTTTTTCAATGGCAAAAATCAATGAATATTGTAAATGCACAAACAGTAATTTCTCCGCATTGCAAGGTGCAATTCTGAAATTTTTTGCTTTTTCCTGCTCCTCTTAGCATGATAAAGAAGATTCAAAGAGAGTGAGATGCCAGCTCCTTTCATTCAGTCAGTAGCTTCAATCATTTCTGGTATATGAATAACATGATGTTTTTCAATGGCAAAAATCAATGAATATTGTAAATGCACAAACAGTAATTTCTCTGCATTGCAAGGTGCAATTCTGAAATTTTTTGCTTTTTAGTGCTCCTCTTAGCATGATAAAGAAGATTCAAAGAGAGTGAGATGCCAGCTCCTTTCATTCAGTCAGTAGCTTCAAACATTTCTGGTATATGAATAACATGATGTTTTTCAATGGCAAAAATCAATGAATATTGTAAATGCACAAACAGTAATTTCTCCGCATTGCAAGGTGCAATTCTGAAATTTTTTGCTTTTTCCTGCTCCTCTTAGCATGATAAAGAAGATTCAAAGAGAGTGAGATGCCTGCTCCTTTCATTCAGTCAGTAGCTTCAATCATTTCTGGACGTTTTTCAATGGCAAAAATCAATGAATATTGTAAATGCACAAACAGTAATTTCTCCGCATTGCAAGGTGCAATTCTGAAATTTTTTGCTTTTTCCTGCTCCTCTTAGCATGATAAAGAAGATTCAAAGAGAGTGAGATGCCAGGTCCTTTCATTCAGTCAGTAGCTTCAATCATTTCTGGTATATGAATAACATGATGTTTTTCATTGGCAAAAATCAATGAATATTGTAAATGCACAAACAGTAATTTCTCCGCATTGCAAGGTGCAATTCTGAAATTTTTTGCTTTTTCCTGCTCCTCTTAGCATGATAAAGAAGATTCAAAGAGAGTGAGATGCCAGCTCCTTTCATTCAGTCAGTAGCTTCAAACATAGCTGGTATATGAATAACATGATGTTTTTCAATGGCAAAAATCAATGAATATTGTAAATGCACAAACAGTAATTTCTCCGCATTGCAAGGTGCAATTCTTAAATTTTTTGCTTTTTCCTGCTCCTCTTAGCATGATAAAGAAGATTCAAAGAGATTGAGATGCCAGCTCCTTTCATTCAGTCAGTAGCTTCAATCATTTCTGGACGTTTTTCAATGGCAAAAATCAATGAATATTGTAAATGCACAAACAGTAATTTCTCCGCATTGCAAGGTGCAATTCTGAAATTTTTTGCTTTTTCCTGCTCCTCTTAGCATGATAAAGAAGATTCAAAGAGAGTGAGATGCCAGCTCCTTTCATTCAGTCAGTAGCTTCAAACATTTCTGGTATATGAATAACATGATGTTTTTCAATGGCAAAAATCAATGAATATTGTAAATGCACAAACAGGAATTTCTCCGCATTGCAAGGTGCAATTCTGAAATTTTTTGCTTTTTCCTGCTCCTCTTAGCATGATAAAGAAGATTCAAAGAGAGTGAGATGCCAGCTCCTTTCATTCAGTCAGTAGCTTCAAACATTTCTGGTATATGAATAACATGATGTTTTTCAATGGCAAAAATCAATGAATATTGTAAATGCACAAACAGTAATTTCTCCGCATTGCAAGGTGCAATTCTGAAATTTTTTGCTTTTTCCTGCTCCTCTTAGCATGATAAAGAAGATTCAAAGAGAGTGAGATGCCAGCTCCTTTCATTCAGTCAGTAGCTTCAATCATTTCTGGACGTTTTTCAATGGCAAAAATCAATGAATATTGTAAATGCACAAACAGTAATTTCTCCGCATTGCAAGGTGCAATTCTGAAATTTTTTGCTTTTTCCTGCTCCTCTTAGCATGATAAAGAAGATTCAAAGAGAGTGAGATGCCAGCTCCTTTCATTCAGTCAGTAGCTTCAATCATTTCTGGACGTTTTTCAATGGCAAAAATCAATGAATATTGTAAATGCACAAACAGTAATTTCTCCGCATTGCAAGGTGCAATTCTGAAATTTTTTGCTTTTTCCTGCTCCTCTTAGCATGATAAAGAAGATTCAAAGAGAGTGAGATGCCAGCTCCTTTCATTCAGTCAGTAGCTTCAAACATTTCTGGTATATGAATAACGATGTTTTTCAATGGCAAAAATCAATGAATATTGTAAATGCACAAACAGTAATTTCTCAGTATTGCAAGGTGCAATTCTGAAATTTTTTGCTTTTTCCTGCTCCTCTTAGCATGATAAAGAAGATTCAAAGAGAGTGAGATGCCAGCTCCTTTCATTCAGTCAGTAGCTTCAATCATTTCTGGACGTTTTTCAATGGCAAAAATCAATGAATATTGTAAATGCACAAAGAGTAATTTCTCCGCATTGCAAGGTGCAATTCTGAAATTTTTTGCTTTTTCCTGCTCCTCTTAGCATGATAAAGAAGATTCAAAGAGAGTGAGATGCCAGCTCCTTTCATTCAGTCAGTAGCTTCAAACATTTCTGGTATATGAATAACATGATGTTTTTCAATGGCAAAAATCAATGAATATTGTAAATGCACAAACAGTAATTTCTCTGCATTGCAAGGTGCAATTCTGAAATTTTTTGCTTTTTCCTGCTCTTCTTAGCATGATAAAGAAGATTCAAAGAGAGTGAGATGCCAGCTCCTTTCATTCAGTCAGTAGCTTCAATCATTTCTGGACGTTTTTCAATGGCAAAAATCAATGAATATTGTAAATGCACAAACAGTAATTTCTCCGCATTGCAAGGTGCAATTCTGAAATTTTTTGCTTTTTCCTGCTCCTCTTAGCATGATAAAGAAGATTCAAAGAGAGTGAGATGCCAGCTCCTTTCATTCAGTCAGTAGCTTCAATCATTTCTGGACGTTTTTTAATGGCAAAAATCAATGAATATTGTAAATGCACAAACAGTAATTTCTCCGCATTGCAAGGTGCAATTCTGAAATTTTTTGCTTTTTCCTGCTCCTCTTAGCATGATAAAGAAGATTCAAAGAGAGTGAGATGCCAGCTCCTTTCATTCAGTCAGTAGCTTCAAACATTTCTGGACGTTTTTCAATGGCAAAAATCAATGAATATTGTAAATGCACAAACAGTAATTTCTCCACATTGCAAGGTGCAATTCGGAAATTTTTTGCTTTTTCCTGCTCCTCTTAGCATGATAAAGAAGATTCAAAGAGAGTGAGATGCCAGCTCCTTTCATTCAGTCAGTAGCTTCAAACATTTCTGGTATATGAATAACATGATGTTTTTCAATGGTAAAAATCAATGAATATTGTAAATGCACAAACAGTAATTTCTCCGCATTGCAATGTGCAATTCTGAAATTTTTTGCTTTTTACTGCTCCTCTTAGCATGATAAAGAAGATTCAAAGAGAGTGAGATGCCAGCTCCTTTCATTCAGTCAGTAGCTTCAATCATTTCTGGACGTTTTTCAATGGCAAAAATCAATGAATATTGTAAATGCACAAACAGTAATTTCGCCGCATTGCAAGGTGCAATTCTGAAATTTTTTGCTTTTTCCTGCTCCTCTTAGCATGATAAAGAAGATTCAAAGAGAGTGAGATGCCAGCTCCTTTCATTCAGTCAGTAGCTTCAATCATTTCTGGACGTTTTTCAATGGCAAAAATCAATGAATATTGTAAATGCACAAACAGTAATTTCTCCGCATTGCAAGGTGCAATTCTGAAATTTTTTGCTTTTTCCTGCTCCTCTTAGCATGATAAAGAAGATTCAAAGAGAGTGAGATGCCAGCTCCTTTCATTCAGTCAGTAGCTTTAATCATTTCTGGATGTTTTTCAATGGCAAAAATCAATGAATATTGTAAATGCACAAACAGTAATTTCTCCGCATTGCAAGGTGCAATTCTGAAATTTTTTGATTTTTCCTGCTCCTCTTAGCATGATAAAGAAGATTCAAAGAGAGTGAGATGCCAGCTCCTTTCATTCAGTCAGTAGCTTCAATCATTTCTGGACGTTTTTCAATGGCAAAAATCAATGAATATTGTAAATGCACAAACAGTAATTTCTCTGCATTGCAAGGTGCAATTCTGAAATTTTTTGCTTTTTCCTGCTCCTCTTAGCATGACAAAGAAGATTCAAAGAGAGTGAGATGCCAGCTCCTTTCATTCAGTCAGTAGCTTCAATCATTTCTGGTATATCAATAACATGATGTTTTTCAATGGCAAAAATCAATGAATATTGTAAATGCACAAACAGTAATTTCTCCGCATTGCAAGGTGCAATTCTGAAATTTTTTGCTTTTTCCTGCTCCTCTTAGCATGATAAAGAAGATTCAAAGAGAGTGAGATGCCAGCTCCTTTCATTCAGTCAGTAGCTTCAATCATTTCTGGTATATGAATAACATGATGTTTTTCAATGGCAAAAATCAATGAATATTGTAAATGCACAAACAGTAATTTCTCCGCATTGCAAGGTGCAATTCTGAAATTTTTTGCTTTTTAGTGCTCCTCTTAGCATGATAAAGAAGATTCAAAGAGAGTGAGATGCCAGCTCCTTTCATTCAGTCAGTAGCTTCAAACATTTCTGGTATATGAATAACATGATGTTTTTCAATGGCAAAAATCAATGAATATTGTAAATGCACAAACAGTAATTTCTCCGCATTGCAAGGTGCAATTCTGAAATTTTTTGCTTTTTCCTGCTCCTCTTAGCATGATAAAGAAGATTCAAAGAGAGTGAGATGCCAGCTCCTTTCATTCAGTCAGTAGCTTCAATCATTTCTGGTATATGAATAACATGATGTTTTTCAATGGCAAAAATCAATGAATATTGTAAATGCACAAACAGTAATTTCTCCGCATTGCAAGGTGCAATTCTGAAATTTTTTGCTTTTTAGTGCTCCTCTTAGCATGATAAAGAAGATTCAAAGAGAGTGAGATGCCAGCTCCTTTCATTCAGTCAGTAGCTTCAAACATTTCTGGTATATGAATAACATGATGTTTTTCAATGGCAAAAATCAATGAATATTGTAAATGCACAAACAGTAATTTCTCCGCATTGCAAGGTGCAATTCTGAAATTTTTTGCTTTTTCCTGCTCCTCTTAGCATGATAAAGAAGATTCAAAGAGAGTGAGATGCCAGCTCCTTTCATTCAGTCAGTAGCTTCAATCATTTCTGGACGTTTTTCAATGGCAAAAATCAATGAATATTGTAAATGCACAAAGAGTAATTTCTCCGCATTGCAAGGTGCAATTCTGAAATTTTTTGCTTTTTCCTGCTCCTCTTAGCATGATAAAGAAGATTCAAAGAGAGTGAGATGCCAGGTCCTTTCATTCAGTCAGTAGCTTCAATCATTTCTGGTATATGAATAACATGATGTTTTTCATTGGCAAAAATCAATGAATATTGTAAATGCACAAACAGTAATTTCTCCGCATTGCAAGGTGCAATTCTGAAATTTTTTGCTTTTTCCTGCTCCTCTTAGCATGATAAAGAAGATTCAAAGAGAGTGAGATGCCAGCTCCTTTCATTCAGTCAGTAGCTTCAAACATATCTGGTATATGAATAACATGATGTTTTTCAATGGCAAAAATCAATGAATATTGTAAATGCACAAACAGTAATTTCTCCGCATTGCAAGGTGCAATTCTGAAATTTTTTGCTTTTTCCTGCTCCTCTTAGCATGATAAAGAAGATTCAAAGAGATTGAGATGCCAGCTCCTTTCATTCAGTCAGTAGCTTCAATCATTTCTGGACGTTTTTCAATGGCAAAAATCAATGAATATTGTAAATGCACAAACAGTAATTTCTCCGCATTGCAAGGTGCAATTCTGAAATTTTTTGCTTTTTCCTGCTCCTCTTAGCATGATAAAGAAGATTCAAAGAGAGTGAGATGCCAGCTCCTTTCATTCAGTCAGTAGCTTCAAACATTTCTGGTATATGAATAACATGTTTTTCAATGGCAAAAATCAATGAATATTGTAAATGCACAAACAGGAATTTCTCCGCATTGCAAGGTGCAATTCTGAAATTTTTTGCTTTTTCCTGCTCCTCTTAGCATGATAAAGAAGATTCAAAGAGAGTGAGATGCCAGCTCCTTTCATTCAGTCAGTAGCTTCAATCATTTCTGGACGTTTTTCAATGGCAAAAATCAATGAATATTGTAAATGCACAAACAGTAATTTCTCCGCATTGCAAGGTGCAATTCTGAAATTTTTTGCTTTTTCCTGCTCCTCTTAGCATGATAAAGAAGATTCAAAGAGAGTGAGATGCCAGCTCCTTTCATTCAGTCAGTAGCTTCAATCATTTCTGGTCGTTTTTCAATGGCAAAAATCAATGAATATTGTAAATGCACAAACAGTAATTTCTCCGCATTGCAAGGTGCAATTCTGAAATTTTTTAGTTTTTCCTGCTCCTCTTAGCATGATAAAGAAGATTCAAAGAGAGTGAGATGCCAGCTCCTTTCATTCAGTCAGTAGCTTCAAACATTTCTGGTATATGAATAACATGATGTTTTTCAATGGCAAAAATCAATGAATATTGTAAATGCACAAACAGTAATTTCTCCGCATTGCAAGGTGCAATTCTGAAATTTTTTGCTTTTTCCTGCTCCTCTTAGCATGATAAAGAAGATTCAAAGAGAGTGAGATGCCAGCTCCTTTCATTCAGTCAGTAGCTTCAATCATTTCTGGACGTTTTTCAATGGCAAAAATCAATGGATATTGTAAATGCACAAACAGTAATTTCTCCGCATTGCAAGGTGCAATTCTGAAATTTTTTGCTTTTTCCTGCTCCTCTTAGCATGATAAAGAAGATTCAAAGAGAGTGAGATGCCAGCTCCTTTCATTCAGTCAGTAGCTTCAATCATTTCTGTACGTTTTTCAATGGCAAAAATCAATGAATATTGTAAATGCACAAACAGTAATTTCTCCGCATTGCAAGGTGCAATTCTGAAATTTTTTGCTTTTTCCTGCTCCTCTTAGTATGATAAAGAAGATTCAAAGAGAGTGAGATGCCAGCTCCTTTCATTCAGTCAGTAGCTTCAATCATTTCTGGACGTTTTTCAATGGCAAAAATCAATGAATATTGTAAATGCACAAACAGTAATTTCTCCGCATTGCAAGGTGCAATTCTGAAATTTTTTGCTTTTTCCTGCTCCTCTTAGCATGATAAAGAAGATTCAAAGAGAGTGAGATGCCAGCTCCTTTCATTCAGTCAGTAGCTTCAAACATTTCTGGTATATGAATAACATGATATTTTTCAATGGCAAAAATCAATGAATTTTGTAAATGCACAAACAGTAATTTCTCCACATTGCAAGGTGCAATTCTGAAATTTTTTGCTTTTTCCTGCTCCTCTTAGCATGATAAAGAAGATTCAAAGAGAGTGAGATACCAGCTCCTTTCATTCAGTCAGTAGCTTCAATAATTTCTGGACGTTTTTCAATGGCAAAAATCAATGAATATTGTAAATGCACAAACAGTAATTTCTCCGCATTGCAAGGTGCAATTCTGAAATTTTTTGCTTTTTCCTGCTCCTCTTAGCATGATAAAGAAGATTCAAAGAGAGTGAGATGCCAGCTCCTTTCATTCAGTCAGTAGCTTCAATCATTTCTGGATGTTTTTCAATGGCAAAAATCAATGAATATTGTAAATGCACAGACAGTAATTTCTCCGCATTGCAAGGTGCAATTCTGAAATTTTTTGCTTTTTCCTGCTCCTCTTAGCATGATAAAGAAGATTCAAAGAGATTGAGATGTCAGCTCCTTTCATTCAGTCAGTAGCTTCAATCATTTCTGTGCGTTTTTCAATGGCAAAAATCAATGAATATTGTAAATGCACAAACAGTAATTTCTCCGCATTGCAAGGTGCAATTCTGAAATTTTTTGCTTTTTCCTGCTCCTCTTAGCATGATAAAGAAGATTCAAAGAGAGTGAGATGCCAGCTCCTTTCATTCAGTCAGTAGCTTCAAACATTTCTGGTATATGAATAACATGTTTTTCAATGGCAAAAATCAATGAATATTGTAAATGCACAAACAGGAATTTCTCCGCATTGCAAGGTGCAATTCTGAAATTTTTTGCTTTTTCCTGCTCCTCTTAGCATGATAAAGAAGATTCAAAGAGAGTGAGATGCCAGCTCCTTTCATTCAGTCAGTAGCTTCAATCATTTCTGGACGTTTTTCAATGGCAAAAATCAATGAATATTGTAAATGCACAAACAGTAATTTCTCCGCATTGCAAGGTGCAATTCTGAAATTTTTTGCTTTTTCCTGCTCCTCTTAGCATGATAAAGAAGATTCAAAGAGAGTGAGATGCCAGCTCCTTTCATTCAGTCAGTAGCTTCAATCATTTCTGGTCGTTTTTCAATGGCAAAAATCAATGAATATTGTAAATGCACAAACAGTAATTTCTCCGCATTGCAAGGTGCAATTCTGAAATTTTTTAGTTTTTCCTGCTCCTCTTAGCATGATAAAGAAGATTCAAAGAGAGTGAGATGCCAGCTCCTTTCATTCAGTCAGTAGCTTCAAACATTTCTGGTATATGAATAACATGATGTTTTTCAATGGCAAAAATCAATGAATATTGTAAATGCACAAACAGTAATTTCTCCGCATTGCAAGGTGCAATTCTGAAATTTTTTGCTTTTTCCTGCTCCTCTTAGCATGATAAAGAAGATTCAAAGAGAGTGAGATGCCAGCTCCTTTCATTCAGTCAGTAGCTTCAATCATTTCTGGACGTTTTTCAATGGCAAAAATCAATGGATATTGTAAATGCACAAACAGTAATTTCTCCGCATTGCAAGGTGCAATTCTGAAATTTTTTGCTTTTTCCTGCTCCTCTTAGCATGATAAAGAAGATTCAAAGAGAGTGAGATGCCAGCTCCTTTCATTCAGTCAGTAGCTTCAATCATTTCTGTACGTTTTTCAATGGCAAAAATCAATGAATATTGTAAATGCACAAACAGTAATTTCTCCGCATTGCAAGGTGCAATTCTGAAATTTTTTGCTTTTTCCTGCTCCTCTTAGTATGATAAAGAAGATTCAAAGAGAGTGAGATGCCAGCTCCTTTCATTCAGTCAGTAGCTTCAATCATTTCTGGACGTTTTTCAATGGCAAAAATCAATGAATATTGTAAATGCACAAACAGTAATTTCTCCGCATTGCAAGGTGCAATTCTGAAATTTTTTGCTTTTTCCTGCTCCTCTTAGCATGATAAAGAAGATTCAAAGAGAGTGAGATGCCAGCTCCTTTCATTCAGTCAGTAGCTTCAAACATTTCTGGTATATGAATAACATGATATTTTTCAATGGCAAAAATCAATGAATTTTGTAAATGCACAAACAGTAATTTCTCCACATTGCAAGGTGCAATTCTGAAATTTTTTGCTTTTTCCTGCTCCTCTTAGCATGATAAAGAAGATTCAAAGAGAGTGAGATACCAGCTCCTTTCATTCAGTCAGTAGCTTCAATAATTTCTGGACGTTTTTCAATGGCAAAAATCAATGAATATTGTAAATGCACAAACAGTAATTTCTCCGCATTGCAAGGTGCAATTCTGAAATTTTTTGCTTTTTCCTGCTCCTCTTAGCATGATAAAGAAGATTCAAAGAGACTGAGATGCCAGCTCCTTTCATTCAGTCAGTAGCTTCAATCATTTCTGGACGTTTTTCAATGGCAAAAATCAATGAATATTGTAAATGCACAAACAGTAATTTCTCCGCATTGCAAGGTGCAATTCTGAAATTTTTTGCTTTTTCCTGCTCCTCTTAGCATGATAAAGAAGATTCAAAGAGAGTGAGATGCCAGCTCCTTTCATTCAGTCAGTAGCTTCAATAATTTCTGGACGTTTTTCAATGGCAAAAATCAATGAATATTGTAAATGCACAAACAGTAATTTCTCCGCATTGCAAGGTGCAATTCTGAAATTTTTTGCTTTTTCCTGCTCCTCTTAGCATGATAAAGAAGATTCAAAGAGAGAGAGATGCCAGCTCCTTTCATTCAGTCAGTAGCTTCAAACATTTCTGGTATATGAATAACATGATGTTTTTCAATGGCAAAAATAAATGAATATTTTAAATGCACAAACAGTAATTTCTCCGCATTGCAAGGTGCAATTCTGAAATTTTTTGCTTTTTCCTGCTCCTCTTAGCATGATAAAGAAGATTCAAAGAGAGTGAGATACCAGCTCCTTTCATTCAGTCAGTAGCTTCAATCATTTCTGGACGTTTTTCAATGGCAAAAATCAATGAATATTGTAAATGCACAAACAGTAATTTCTCCGCATTGCAAGGTGCAATTCTGAAATTTTTTGCTTTTTCCTGCTCCTCTTAGCATGATAAAGAAGATTCAAAGAGAGTGAGATGCCAGCTCCTTTCATTCAGTCAGTAGCTTTAATCATTTCTGGACGTTTTTCAATGGCAAAAATCAATGAATATTGTAAATGCACAGACAGTAATTTCTCCGCATTGGAAGGTGCAATTCTGAAATTTTTTGCTTTTTCCTGCTCCTCTTAGCATGATAAAGAAGATTCAAAGAGAGTGAGATGTCAGCTCCTTTCATTCAGTCAGTAGCTTCAATCATTTCTGGACGTTTTTCAATGGCAAAAATCAATGAATATTGTAAATGCACAAACAGTAATTTCTCCGCATTGCAAGGTGCAATTCTGAAATTTTTTGCTTTTTCCTGCTCCTCTTAGCATGATAAAGAAGATTCAAAGAGAGTGAGATGCCAGCTCCTTTCATTCAGTCAGTAGCTTCAAACATTTCTGGTATATGAATAACATGATGTTTTTCAATGGCAAAAATCAATGAATATTTTAAATGCACAAACAGTAATTTCTCCGCATTGCAAGGTGCAATTCTGAAATTTTTTGCTTTTTCCTGCTCCTCTTAGCATGATAAAGAAGATTCAAAGAGAGTGAGATACCAGCTCCTTTCATTCAGTCAGTAGCTTCAATCATTTCTGGACGTTTTTCAATGGCAAAAATCAATGAATATTGTAAATGCACAAACAGTAATTTCTCCGCATTGCAAGGTGCAATTCTGAAATTTTTTGCTTTTTCCTGCTCCTCTTAGCATGATAAAGAAGATTCAAAGAGAGTGAGATGCCAGCTCCTTTCATTCAGTCAGTAGCTTCAATCATTTCTGGACGTTTTTCAATGGCAAAAATCAATGAATATTGTAAATGCACAGACAGTAATTTCTCCGCATTGGAAGGTGCAATTCTGAAATTTTTTGCTTTTTCCTGCTCCTCTTAGCATGATAAAGAAGATTCAAAGAGAGTGAGATGTCAGCTCCTTTCATTCAGTCAGTAGCTTCAAACATTTCTGGTCTATGAATAACATGATGTTTTTCAATGGCAAAAATCAATGAATATTGTAAATGCACAAACAGTAATTTCTCCGCATTGCAAGGTGCAATTCTGAAATTTTTTGCTTTTTCCTGCTCCTCTTAGCATGATAAAGAAGATTCAAAGAGAGTAAGATGCCAGCTCCTTTCATTCAGTCAGTAGCTTCAATCATTTCTGGACGTTTTTCAATGGCAAAAATCAATGAATATTGTAAATGCACAAACAGTAATTTCTCCGCATTGCAAGGTGCAATTCTGAAATTTTTTGCTTTTTCCTGCTCCTCTTAGCATGATAAAGAAGATTCAAAGAGAGTGAGATGCCAGCTCCTTTCATTCAGTCAGTAGCTTCAATCATTTCTGGACGTTTTTCAATGGCAAAAATCAATGAATATTGTAAATGCACAAACAGTAATTTCTCCGCATTGCAAGGTGCAATTCTGAAATTTTTTGCTTTTTCCTGCTCCTCTTAGCATGATAAAGAAGATTCAAAGAGAGTGAGATGCCAGCTCCTTTCATTCAGTCAGTAGCTTCAATCATTTCTGGACGTTTTTCAATGGCAAAAATCAATGAATATTGTAAATGCACAAACAGTAATTTCTCCGCATTGCAAGGTGCAATTCTGAAATTTTTTGCTTTTTCCTGCTCCTCTTAGCATGATAAAGAAGATTCAAAGAGAGTGAGATGCCAGCTCCTTTCAGTCAGTCAGTAGCTTCAAACATTTCTGGTATATGAATAACATGATGTTTTTCAATGGCAAAAATCAATGAATATTGTAAATGCACAAACAGTAATTTCTCCGCATTGCAAGGTGCAATTCTGAAATTTTTTGCTTTTTCCTGCTCCTCTTAGCATGATAAAGAAGATTCAAAGAGAGTGAGATGCCAGCTCCTTTCATTCAGTCAGTAGCTTCAAACATTTCTGGTATATGAATAACATGATGTTTTTCAATGGCAAAAATCAATGAATATTGTAAATGCACAAACAGTAATTTCTCCGCATTGCAAGGTGCAATTCTGAAATTTTTTGCTTTTTCCTGCTCCTCTTAGCATGATAAAGAAGATTCAAAGAGAGTGAGATGCCAGCTCCTTTCATTCAGTCAGTAGCTTCAATCATTTCTGGACGTTTTTCAATAGCAAAAATCAATGAATATTGTAAATGCACAAACAGTAATTTCTCCGCATTGCAAGGTGCAATTCTGAAATTTTTTGCTTTTTCCTGCTCCTCTTAGCATGATAAAGAAGATTCAAAGAGAGTGAGATGCCAGCTCCTTTCATTCAGTCACTAGCTTCAATCATTTCTGGACGTTTTTCAATGGCAAAAATCAATGAATATTGTAAATGCACAAACAGTAATTTCTCCGCATTGCAAGGTGCAATTCTGAAATTTTTTGCTTTTTCCTGCTCCTCTTAGCATGATAAAGAAGATTCAAAGAGAGTGAGATGCCAGCTCCTTTCAGTCAGTCAGTAGCTTCAAACATTTCTGGTATATGAATAACATGATGTTTTTCAATGGCAAAAATCAATGAATATTGTAAATGCACAAACAGTAATTTCTCCGCATTGCAAGGTGCAATTCTGAAATTTTTTGCTTTTTCCTGCTCCTCTTAGCATGATAAAGAAGATTCAAAGAGAGTGAGATGCCAGCTCCTTTCATTCAGTCAGTAGCTTCAAACATTTCTGGTATATGAATAACATGATGTTTTTCAATGGCAAAAATAAATGAATATTTTAAATGCACAAACAGTAATTTCTCCGCATTGCAAGGTGCAATTCTGAAATTTTTTGCTTTTTCCTGCTCCTCTTAGCATGATAAAGAAGATTCAAAGAGAGTGAGATACCAGCTCCTTTCATTCAGTCAGTAGCTTCAATCATTTCTGGACGTTTTTCAATGGCAAAAATCAATGAATATTGTAAATGCACAAACAGTAATTTCTCCGCATTGCAAGGTGCAATTCTGAAATTTTTTGCTTTTTCCTGCTCCTCTTAGCATGATAAAGAAGATTCAAAGAGAGTGAGATGCCAGCTCCTTTCATTCAGTCAGTAGCTTTAATCATTTCTGGACGTTTTTCAATGGCAAAAATCAATGAATATTGTAAATGCACAGACAGTAATTTCTCCGCATTGGAAGGTGCAATTCTGAAATTTTTTGCTTTTTCCTGCTCCTCTTAGCATGATAAAGAAGATTCAAAGAGAGTGAGATGTCAGCTCCTTTCATTCAGTCAGTAGCTTCAATCATTTCTGGACGTTTTTCAATGGCAAAAATCAATGAATATTGTAAATGCACAAACAGTAATTTCTCCGCATTGCAAGGTGCAATTCTGAAATTTTTTGCTTTTTCCTGCTCCTCTTAGCATGATAAAGAAGATTCAAAGAGAGTGAGATGCCAGCTCCTTTCATTCAGTCAGTAGCTTCAAACATTTCTGGTATATGAATAACATGATGTTTTTCAATGGCAAAAATCAATGAATATTTTAAATGCACAAACAGTAATTTCTCCGCATTGCAAGGTGCAATTCTGAAATTTTTTGCTTTTTCCTGCTCCTCTTAGCATGATAAAGAAGATTCAAAGAGAGTGAGATACCAGCTCCTTTCATTCAGTCAGTAGCTTCAATCATTTCTGGACGTTTTTCAATGGCAAAAATCAATGAATATTGTAAATGCACAAACAGTAATTTCTCCGCATTGCAAGGTGCAATTCTGAAATTTTTTGCTTTTTCCTGCTCCTCTTAGCATGATAAAGAAGATTCAAAGAGAGTGAGATGCCAGCTCCTTTCATTCAGTCAGTAGCTTCAATCATTTCTGGACGTTTTTCAATGGCAAAAATCAATGAATATTGTAAATGCACAGACAGTAATTTCTCCGCATTGGAAGGTGCAATTCTGAAATTTTTTGCTTTTTCCTGCTCCTCTTAGCATGATAAAGAAGATTCAAAGAGAGTGAGATGTCAGCTCCTTTCATTCAGTCAGTAGCTTCAAACATTTCTGGTCTATGAATAACATGATGTTTTTCAATGGCAAAAATCAATGAATATTGTAAATGCACAAACAGTAATTTCTCCGCATTGCAAGGTGCAATTCTGAAATTTTTTGCTTTTTCCTGCTCCTCTTAGCATGATAAAGAAGATTCAAAGAGAGTAAGATGCCAGCTCCTTTCATTCAGTCAGTAGCTTCAATCATTTCTGGACGTTTTTCAATGGCAAAAATCAATGAATATTGTAAATGCACAAACAGTAATTTCTCCGCATTGCAAGGTGCAATTCTGAAATTTTTTGCTTTTTCCTGCTCCTCTTAGCATGATAAAGAAGATTCAAAGAGAGTGAGATGCCAGCTCCTTTCATTCAGTCAGTAGCTTCAATCATTTCTGGACGTTTTTCAATGGCAAAAATCAATGAATATTGTAAATGCACAAACAGTAATTTCTCCGCATTGCAAGGTGCAATTCTGAAATTTTTTGCTTTTTCCTGCTCCTCTTAGCATGATAAAGAAGATTCAAAGAGAGTGAGATGCCAGCTCCTTTCATTCAGTCAGTAGCTTCAATCATTTCTGGACGTTTTTCAATGGCAAAAATCAATGAATATTGTAAATGCACAAACAGTAATTTCTCCGCATTGCAAGGTGCAATTCTGAAATTTTTTGCTTTTTCCTGCTCCTCTTAGCATGATAAAGAAGATTCAAAGAGAGTGAGATGCCAGCTCCTTTCAGTCAGTCAGTAGCTTCAAACATTTCTGGTATATGAATAACATGATGTTTTTCAATGGCAAAAATCAATGAATATTGTAAATGCACAAACAGTAATTTCTCCGCATTGCAAGGTGCAATTCTGAAATTTTTTGCTTTTTCCTGCTCCTCTTAGCATGATAAAGAAGATTCAAAGAGAGTGAGATGCCAGCTCCTTTCATTCAGTCAGTAGCTTCAAACATTTCTGGTATATGAATAACATGATGTTTTTCAATGGCAAAAATCAATGAATATTGTAAATGCACAAACAGTAATTTCTCCGCATTGCAAGGTGCAATTCTGAAATTTTTTGCTTTTTCCTGCTCCTCTTAGCATGATAAAGAAGATTCAAAGAGAGTGAGATGCCAGCTCCTTTCATTCAGTCAGTAGCTTCAATCATTTCTGGACGTTTTTCAATGGCAAAAATCAATGAATATTGTAAATGCACAAACAGTAATTTCTCCGCATTGCAAGGTGCAATTCTGAAATTTTTTGCTTTTTCCTGCTCCTCTTAGCATGATAAAGAAGATTCAAAGAGAGTGAGATGCCAGCTCCTTTCATTCAGTCAGTAGCTTCAATCATTTCTGGACGTTTTTCAATGGCAAAAATCAATGAATATTGTAAATGCACAAACAGTAATTTCTCCGCATTGCAAGGTGCAATTCTGAAATTTTTTGCTTTTTCCTGCTCCTCTTAGCATGATAAAGAAGATTCAAAGAGAGTGAGATGCCAGCTCCTTTCAGTCAGTCAGTAGCTTCAAACATTTCTGGTATATGAATAACATGATGTTTTTCAATGGCAAAAATCAATGAATATTGTAAATGCACAAACAGTAATTTCTCCGCATTGCAAGGTGCAATTCTGAAATTTTTTGCTTTTTCCTGCTCCTCTTAGCATGATAAAGAAGATTCAAAGAGAGTGAGATGCCAGCTCCTTTCATTCAGTCAGTAGCTTCAAACATTTCTGGTATATGAATAACATGATGTTTTTCAATGGCAAAAATCAATGAATATTTTAAATGCACAAACAGTAATTTCTCCGCATTGCAAGGTGCAATTCTGAAATTTTTTGCTTTTTCCTGCTCCTCTTAGCATGATAAAGAAGATTCAAAGAGAGTGAGATACCAGCTCCTTTCATTCAGTCAGTAGCTTCAATCATTTCTGGACGTTTTTCAATGGCAAAAATCAATGAATATTGTACATGCACAAACAGTAATTTCTCCGCATTGCAAGGTGCAATTCTGAAATTTTTTGCTTTTTCCTGCTCCTCTTAGCATGATAAAGAAGATTCAAAGAGAGTGAGATGCCAGCTCCTTTCATTCAGTCAGTAGCTTCAATCATTTCTGGACGTTTTTCAATGGCAAAAATCAATGAATATTGTAAATGCACAGACAGTAATTTCTCCGCATTGGAAGGTGCAATTCTGAAATTTTTTGCTTTTTCCTGCTCCTCTTAGCATGATAAAGAAGATTCAAAGAGAGTGAGATGTCAGCTCCTTTCATTCAGTCAGTAGCTTCAAACATTTCTGGTCTATGAATAACATGATGTTTTTCAATGGCAAAAATCAATGAATATTGTAAATGCACAAACAGTAATTTCTCCGCATTGCAAGGTGCAATTCTGAAATTTTTTGCTTTTTCCTGCTCCTCTTAGCATGATAAAGAAGATTCAAAGAGACTAAGATGCCAGCTCCTTTCATTCAGTCAGTAGCTTCAATCATTTCTGGACGTTTTTCAATGGCAAAAATCAATGAATATTGTAAATGCACAAACAGTAATTTCTCCGCATTGCAAGGTGCAATTCTGAAATTTTTTGCTTTTTCCTGCTCCTCTTAGCATGATAAAGAAGATTCAAAGAGAGTGAGATGCCAGCTCCTTTCATTCAGTCAGTAGCTTCAATCATTTCTGGACGTTTTTCAATGGCAAAAATCAATGAATATTGTAAATGCACAAACAGTAATTTCTCCGCATTGCAAGGTGCAATTCTGAAATTTTTTGCTTTTTCCTGCTCCTCTTAGCATGATAAAGAAGATTCAAAGAGAGTGAGATGCCAGCTCCTTTCATTCAGTCAGTAGCTTCAAACATTTCTGGTATATGAATAACATGATGTTTTTCAATGGCAAAAATCAATGAATATTGTAAATGCACAAACAGTAATTTCTCCGCATTGCAAGGTGCAATTCTGAAATTTTTTGCTTTTTCCTGCTCCTCTTAGCATGATAAAGAAGATTCAAAGAGAGTGAGATGCCAGCTCCTTTCATTCAGTCAGTAGCTTCAATCATTTCTGGACGTTTTTCAATGGCAAAAATCAATGAATATTGTAAATGCACAAACAGTAATTTCTCCGCATTGCAAGGTGCAATTCTGAAATTTTTTGCTTTTTCCTGCTCCTCTTAGCATGATAAAGAAGATTCAAAGAGAGTGAGATGCCAGCTCCTTTCATTCAGTCAGTAGCTTCAATCATTTCTGGACGTTTTTCAATGGCAAAAATCAATGAATATTGTAAATGCACAAACAGTAATTTCTCCGCATTGCAAGGTGCAATTCTGAAATTTTTTGCTTTTTCCTGCTCCTCTTAGCATGATAAAGAAGATTCAAAGAGAGTGAGATGCCAGCTCCTTTCAGTCAGTCAGTAGCTTCAAACATTTCTGGTATATGAATAACATGATGTTTTTCAATGGCAAAAATCAATGAATATTGTAAATGCACAAACAGTAATTTCTCCGCAGTGCAAGGTGCAATTCTGAAATTTTTTGCTTTTTCCTGCTCCTCTTAGCATGATAAAGAAGATTCAAAGAGAGTGAGATGCCAGCTCCTTTCATTCAGTCAGTAGCTTCAATCATTTGTGGACGTTTTTCAATAGCAAAAATCAATGAATATTGTAAATGCACAAACAGTAATTTCTCTGCATTGCAAAGTGCAATTCTGAAATTTTTTGCTTTTTCCTGCTCCTCTTAGCATGATAAAGAAGATTCAAAGAGAGTGAGATGCCAGCTCCTTTCATTCAGTCAGTAGCTTCAAACATTTCTGGTATATGAATAACATGATGTTTTTCAATGGCAAAAATCAATGAATATTGTAAATGCACAAACAGTAATTTCTCCGCATTGCAAGGTGCAATTCTGAAATTTTTTGCTTTTTCCTGCTCCTCTTAGCATGATAAAGAAGATTCAAAGAGAGTGAGATGCCAGCTCCTTTCATTCAGTCAGTAGCTTCAATCATTTCTGGACGTTTTTCAATGGCAAAAATCAATGAATATTGTAAATGCACAAACAGTAATTTCTCCGCATTGCAAGGTGCAATTCTGAAATGTTTTGCTTTTTCCTGCTCCTCTTAGCATGATAAAGAAGATTCAAAGAGAGTGAGATGCCATCTCCTTTCATTCAGTCAGTAGCTTCAATCATTTCTGGTATATGAATAACATGATGTTTTTCAATGGCAAAAATCAATGAATATTGTAAATGCACAAACAGTAATTTCTCCGCATTGCAAGGTGCAATTCTGAAATTTTTTGCTTTTTCCTGCTCCTCTTAGCATGATAAAGAAGATTCAAAGAGAGTGAGATGCCAGCTCCTTTCATTCAGTCAGTAGCTTCAATCATTTCTGGACGTTTTTCAATGGCAAAAATCAATGAATATTGTAAATGCACAAACAGTAATTTCTCCGCATTGCAAGGTGCAATTCTGAAATTTTTTGCTTTTTCCTGCTCCTCTTAGCATGATAAAGAAGATTCAAAGAGAGTGAGATGCCAGCTCCTTTCATTCAGTCAGTAGCTTCAATCATTTCTGGTATATGAATAACATGATGTTTTTCAATGGCAAAAATCAATGAATATTGTAAATGCACAAACAGTAATTTCTCCGCATTGCAAGGTGCAATTCTGAAATTTTTTGCTTTTTCCTGCTCCTCTTAGCATGATAAAGAAGATTCAAAGAGAGTGAGATGCCAGCTCCTTTCATTCAGTCAGTAGCTTCAAACATTTCTGGTATATGAATAACATGATGTTTTTCAATGGCAAAAATCAATGAATATTGTAAATGCGCAAACAGTAATTTCTCCGCATTGCAAGGTGCAATTCTGAAATTTTTTGCTTTTTCCTGCTCCTCTTAGCATGATAAATAAGATTCAAAGAGAGTGAGATGCCAGCTCCTTTCATTCAGTCAGTAGCTTCAATCATTTCTGGACGTTTTTCAATGGCAAAAATCAATGAATATTGTAAATGCACAAACAGTAATTTCTCCGCATTGCAAGGTGCAATTCTGAAATTTTTTGCTTTTTCCTGCTCCTCTTAGCATGATAAAGAAGATTCAAAGAGAGTGAGATGCCAGCTCCTTTCATTCAGTCAGTAGCTTCAATCATTTCTGGACGTTTTTCAATGGCAAAAATCAATGAATATTGTAAATGCACAAACAGTAATTTCTCCGCATTGCAAGGTGCAATTCTGAAATTTTTTGCTTTTTCCTGCTCCTCTTAGCATGATAAAGAAGATTCAAAGAGAGTGAGATGCCAGCTCCTTTCATTCAGTCAGTAGCTTCAAACATTTCTGGTATATGAATAACATGATGTTTTTCAATGGCAAAAATCAATGAATATTGTAAATGCACAAACAGTAATTTCTCCGCATTGCAAGGTGCAATTCTGAAATTTTTTGCTTTTTCCTGCTCCTCTTAGCATGATAAAGAAGATTCAAAGAGAGTGAGATGCCAGCTCCTTTCATTCAGTCAGTAGCTTCAATCATTTCTGGACGTTTTTCAATGGCAAAAATCAATGAATATTGTAAATGCACAAACAGTAATTTCTCCGCATTGCAAGGTGCAATTCTGAAATTTTTTGCTTTTTCCTGCTCCTCTTAGCATGATAAAGAAGATTCAAAGAGAGTGAGATGCCAGCTCCTTTCATTCAGTCAGTAGCTTCAATCATTTCTGGACGTTTTTCAATGGCAAAAATCAATGAATATTGTAAATGCACAAACAGTAATTTCTCCGCATTGCAAGGTGCAATTCTGAAATTTTTTGCTTTTTCCTGCTCCTCTTAGCATGATAAAGAAGATTCAAAGAGAGTGAGATGCCAGCTCCTTTCAGTCAGTCAGTAGCTTCAAACATTTCTGGTATATGAATAACATGATGTTTTTCAATGGCAAAAATCAATGAATATTGTAAATGCACAAACAGTAATTTCTCCGCAGTGCAAGGTGCAATTCTGAAATTTTTTGCTTTTTCCTGCTCCTCTTAGCATGATAAAGAAGATTCAAAGAGAGTGAGATGCCAGCTCCTTTCATTCAGTCAGTAGCTTCAATCATTTGTGGACGTTTTTCAATAGCAAAAATCAATGAATATTGTAAATGCACAAACAGTAATTTCTCTGCATTGCAAAGTGCAATTCTGAAATTTTTTGCTTTTTCCTGCTCCTCTTAGCATGATAAAGAAGATTCAAAGAGAGTGAGATGCCAGCTCCTTTCATTCAGTCAGTAGCTTCAATCATTTCTGGTATATGAATAACATGATGTTTTTCAATGGCAAAAATCAATGAATATTGTAAATGCACAAACAGTAATTTCTCCGCATTGCAAGGTGCAATTCTGAAATTTTTTGCTTTTTCCTGCTCCTCTTAGCATGATAAAGAAGATTCAAAGAGAGTGAGATGCCAGCTCCTTTCATTCAGTCAGTAGCTTCAAACATTTCTGGTATATGAATAACATGATGTTTTTCAATGGCAAAAATCAATGAATATTGTAAATGCGCAAACAGTAATTTCTCCGCATTGCAAGGTGCAATTCTGAAATTTTTTGCTTTTTCCTGCTCCTCTTAGCATGATAAATAAGATTCAAAGAGAGTGAGATGCCAGCTCCTTTCATTCAGTCAGTAGCTTCAATCATTTCTGGACGTTTTTCAATGGCAAAAATCAATGAATATTGTAAATGCACAAACAGTAATTTCTCCGCATTGCAAGGTGCAATTCTGAAATTTTTTGCTTTTTCCTGCTCCTCTTAGCATGATAAAGAAGATTCAAAGAGAGTGAGATGCCAGCTCCTTTCATTCAGTCAGTAGCTTCAATCTTTTCTGGACGTTTTTCAATGGCAAAAATCAATGAATATTGTAAATGCACAAACAGTAATTTCTCCGCATTGCAAGGTGCAATTCTGAAATTTTTTCCTTTTTCCTGCTCCTCTTAGCATGATAAAGAAGATTCAAAGAGAGTGAGATGCCAGCTCCTTTCATTCAGTCAGTAGCTTCAATCATTTCTGGTATATGAATAACATGATGTTTTTCAATGGCAAAAATCAATGAATATTGTAAATGCACAAACAGTAATTTCTCCGCATTGCAAGGTGCAATTCTGAAATTTTTTGCTTTTTCCTGCTCCTCTTAGCATGATAAAGAAGATTCAAAGAGAGTGAGATGCCAGCTCCTTTCATTCAGTCAGTAGCTTCAAACATTTCTGGTATATGAATAACATGATGTTTTTCAATGGCAAAAATCAATGAATATTGTAAATGCACAAACAGTAATTTCTCCGCATTGCAAGGTGCAATTCTGAAATTTTTTGCTTTTTCCTGCTCCTCTTAGCATGATAAAGAAGATTCAAAGAGAGTGAGATGCCAGCTCCTTTCATTCAGTCAGTAGCTTCAATCATTTCTGGACGTTTTTCAATGGCAAAAATCAATGAATATTGTAAATGCACAAACAGTAATTTCTCCGCATTGCAAGGTGCAATTCTGAAATTTTTTGCTTTTTCCTGCTCCTCTTAGCATGATAAAGAAGATTCAAAGAGAGTGAGATGCCAGCTCCTTTCATTCAGTCAGTAGCTTCAATCATTTCTGGACGTTTTTCAATGGCAAAAATCAATGAATATTGTAAATGCACAAACAGTAATTTCTCCGCATTGCAAGGTGCAATTCTGAAATTTTTTGCTTTTTCCTGCTCCTCTTAGCATGATAAAGAAGATTCAAAGAGAGTGAGATGCCAGCTCCTTTCATTCAGTCAGTAGCTTCAAACATTTCTGGTATATGAATAACGATGTTTTTCAATGGCAAAAATCAATGAATATTGTAAATGCACAAACAGTAATTTCTCAGTATTGCAAGGTGCAATTCTGAAATGTTTTGCTTTTTCCTGCTCCTCTTAGCATGATAAAGAAGATTCAAAGAGAGTGAGATGCCAGCTCCTTTCATTCAGTCAGTAGCTTCAATCATTTCTGGACGTTTTTCAATGGCAAAAATCAATGAATATTGTAAATGCACAAACAGTAATTTCTCCGCATTGCAAGGTGCAATTCTGAAATTTTTTGCTTTTTCCTGCTCCTCTTAGCATGATAAAGAAGATTCAAAGAGAGTGAGATGCCAGCTCCTTTCATTCAGTCAGTAGCTTCAAACATTTCTGGTATATGAATAACATGATGTTTTTCAATGGCAAAAATCAATGAATATTGTAAATGCACAAAAAGTAATTTCTCTGCATTGCAAGGTGCAATTCTGAATTTTTTTGCTTTTTCCTGCTCATCTTAGCATGATAAAGAAGATTCAAAGAGAGTGAGATGCCAGCTCCTTTCATTCAGTCAGTAGCTTCAATCATTTCTGGACGTTTTTCAATGGCAAAAATCAATGAATATTGTAAATGCACAAACAGTAATTTCTCCGCATTGCAAGGTGCAATTCTGAAATTTTTTGCTTTTTCCTGCTCCTCTTAGCATGATAAAGAAGATTCAAAGAGAGTGAGATGCCAGCTCCTTTCATTCAGTCAGTAGCTTCAATCATTTCTGGACGTTTTTCAATGGCAAAAATCAATGAATATTGTAAATGCACAAACAGTAATTTCTCCGCATTGCAAGGTGCAATTCTGAAATTTTTTGCTTTTTCCTGCTCCTCTTAGCATGGTAAAGAAGATTCAAAGAGAGTGAGATGCCAGCTCCTTTCATTCAGTCAGTAGCTTCAAACATTTCTGGACGTTTTTCAATGGCAAAAATCAATGAATATTGTAAATGCACAAACAGTAATTTCTCCGCATTGCAAGGTGCAATTCTGAAATTTTTTGCTTTTTCCTGCTCCTCTTAGCATGATAAAGAAGATTCAAAGAGAGTGAGATGCCAGCTCCTTTCATTCAGTCAGTAGCTTCAATCATTTCTGGTATATGAATAACATGATGTTTTTCAATGGCAAAAATCAATGAATATTGTAAATGCACAAACAGTAATTTCTCCGCATTGCAAGGTGCAATTCTGAAATTTTTTGCTTTTTAGTACTCCTCTTAGCATGATAAAGAATATTCAAAGAGAGTGAGATGCCAGCTCCTTTCATTCAGTCAGTAGCTTCAAACATTTCTGGTATATGAATAACATGATGTTTTTCAATGGCAAAAATCAATGAATATTGTAAATGCACAAACAGTAATTTCTCCGCATTGCAAGGTGCAATTCTGAAATTTTTTGCTTTTTCCTGCTCCTCTTAGCATGATAAAGAAGATTCAAAGAGAGTGAGATGCCAGCTCCTTTCATTCAGTCAGTAGCTTCAATCATTTCTGGACGTTTTTCAATGGCAAAAATCAATGAATATTGTAAATGCACAAACAGTAATTTCTCCGCATTGCAAGGTGCAATTCTGAAATTTTTTGCTTTTTCCTGCTCCTCTTAGCATGATAAAGAAGATTCAAAGAGAGTGAGATGCCAGCTCCTTTCATTCAGTCAGTAGCTTCAATCATTTCTGGACGTTTTTCAATGGCAAAAATCAATGAATATTGTAAATGCACAAACAGTAATTTCTCCGCATTGCAAGGTGCAATTCTGAAATTTTTTGCTTTTTCCTGCTCCTCTTAACATGATAAAGAAGATTCAAAGAGAGTGAGATGCCAGCTCCTTTCATTCAGTCAGTAGCTTCAATCATTTCTGGACGTTTTTCAATGGCAAAAATCAATGAATATTGTAAATGCACAAACAGTAATTTCTCCGCATTGCAAGGTGCAATTCTGAAATTTTTTGCTTTTTCCTGCTCCTCTTAGCATGATAAAGAATATTCAAAGAGAGTGAGATGCCAGCTCCTTTCATTCAGTCAGTAGCTTCAAACATTTCTGGTATATGAATAACATGATGTTTTTCAATGGCAAAAATCAATGAATATTGTAAATGCACAAACAGTAATTTCTCCGCATTGCAAGGTGCAATTCTGAAATTTTTTGCTTTTTCCTGCTCCTCTTAGCATGATAAAGAAGATTCAAAGAGAGTGAGATGCCAGCTCCTTTCATTCAGTCAGTAGCTTCAATCATTTCTGGACGTTTTTCAATGGCAAAAATCAATGAATATTGTAAATGCACAAACAGTAATTTCTCCGCATTGCAAGGTGCAATTCTGAAATTTTTTGCTTTTTCCTGCTCCTCTTAGCATGATAAAGAAGATTCAAAGAGAGTGAGATGCCAGCTCCTTTCATTCAGTCAGTAGCTTCAATCATTTCTGGACGTTTTTCAATGGCAAAAATCAATGAATATTGTAAATGCACAAACAGTAATTTCTCCGCATTGCAAGGTGCAATTCTGAAATTTTTTGCTTTTTCCTGCTCCTCTTAGCATGATAAAGAAGATTCAAAGAGAGTGAGATGCCAGCTCCTTTCATTCAGTCAGTAGCTTCAATCATTTCTGGACGTTTTTCAATGGCAAAAATCAATGAATATTGTAAATGCACAAACAGTAATTTCTCCGCATTGCAAGGTGCAATTCTGAAATTTTTTGCTTTTTCCTGCTCCTCTTAGCATGATAAAGAAGATTCAAAGATAGTGAGATGCCAGCTCCTTTCATTCAGTCAGTAGCTTCAAACATTTCTGGTATATGAATAACGATGTTTTTCAATGGCAAAAATCAATGAATATTGTAAATGCACAAACAGTAATTTCTCAGTATTGCAAGGTGCAATTCTGAAATTTTTTGCTTTTTCCTGCTCCTCTTAGCATGATAAAGAAGATTCAAAGAGAGTGAGATGCCAGCTCCTTTCATTCAGTCAGTAGCTTCAATCATTTCTGGACGTTTTTCAATGGCAAAAATCAATGAATATTGTAAATGCACAAACAGTAATTTCTCCGCATTGCAAGGTGCAATTCTGAAATTTTTTGCTTTTTCCTGCTCCTCTTAGCATGATAAAGAAGATTCAAAGAGAGTGAGATGCCAGCTCCTTTCATTCAGTCAGTAGCTTCAAACATTTCTGGTATATGAATAACATGATGTTTTTCAATGGCAAAAATCAATGAATATTGTAAATGCACAAAAAGTAATTTCTCTGCATTGCAAGGTGCAATTCTGAAATTTTTTGCTTTTTCCTGCTCATCTTAGCATGATAAAGAAGATTCAAAGAGAGTGAGATGCCAGCTCCTTTCATTCAGTCAGTAGCTTCAATCATTTCTGGACGTTTTTCAATGGCAAAAATCAATGAATATTGTAAATGCACAAACAGTAATTTCTCCGCATTGCAAGGTGCAATTCTGAAATTTTTTGCTTTTTCCTGCTCCTCTTAGCATGATAAAGAAGATTCAAAGAGAGTGAGATGCCAGCTCCTTTCATTCAGTCAGTAGCTTCAATCATTTCTGGACGTTTTTCAATGGCAAGAATCAATGAATATTGTAAATGCACAAACAGTAATTTCTCCGCATTGCAAGGTGCAATTCTGAAATTTTTTGCTTTTTCCTGCTCCTCTTAGCATGATAAAGAAGATTCAAAGAGAGTGAGATGCCAGCTCCTTTCATTCAGTCAGTAGCTTCAAACATTTCTGGACGTTTTTCAATGGCAAAAATCAATGAATATTGTAAATGCACAAACAGTAATTTCTCCGCATTGCAAGGTGAAATTCTGAAATTTTTTGCTTTTTCCTGCTCCTCTTAGCATGATAAAGAAGATTCAAAGAGAGTGAGATGCCAGCTCCTTTCATTCAGTCAGTAGCTTCAATCATTTCTCGACGTTTTTCAATGGCAAAAATCAATGAATATTGTAAATGCACAAACAGTAATTTCTCCGCATTGCAAGGTGCAATTCTGAAATTTTTTGCTTTTTCCTGCTCCTCTTAGCATGATAAAGAAGATTCAAAGAGAGTGAGATGCCAGCTCCTTTCATTCAGTCAGTAGCTTCAATCATTTCTGGACGTTTTTCAATGGCAAAAATCAATGAATATTGTAAATGCACAAACAGTAATTTCTCCGCATTGCAAGGTGCAATTCTGAAATTTTTTGCTTTTTCCTGCTCCTCTTAGCATGATAAAGAAGATTCAAAGAGAGTGAGATGCCAGCTCCTTTCATTCAGTCAGTAGCTTCAATCATTTCTGGACGTTTTTCAATGGCAAAAATCAATGAATATTGTAAATGCACAAACAGTAATTTCTCCGCATTGCAAGGTGCAATTCTGAAATTTTTTGCTTTTTCCTGCTCCTCTTAGCATGATAAAGAAGATTCAAAGAGAGTGAAATGCCAGCTCCTTTCATTCAGTCAGTAGCTTCAAACATTTCTGGTATATGAATAACGATGTTTTTCAATGGCAAAAATCAATGAATATTGTAAATGCACAAACAGTAATTTCTCAGTATTGCAAGGTGCAATTCTGAAATTTTTTGCTTTTTCCTGCTCCTCTTAGCATGATAAAGAAGATTCAAAGAGAGTGAGATGCCAGCTCCTTTCATTCAGTCAGTAGCTTCAATCATTTCTGGACGTTTTTCAATGGCAAAAATCAATGAATATTGTAAATGCACAAACAGTAATTTCTCCGCATTGCAAGGTGCAATTCTGAAATTTTTTGCTTTTTCCTGCTCCTCTTAGCATGATAAAGAAGATTCAAAGAGAGTGAGATGCCAGCTCCTTTCATTCAGTCAGTAGCTTCAAACATTTCTGGTATATGAATAACATGATGTTTTTCAATGGCAAAAATCAATGAATATTGTAAATGCACAAAAAGTAATTTCTCTGCATTGCAAGGTGCAATTCTGAAATTTTTTGCTTTTTCCTGCTCATCTTAGCATGATAAAGAAGATTCAAAGAGAGTGAGATGCCAGCTCCTTTCATTCAGTCAGTAGCTTCAATCATTTCTGGACGTTTTTCAATGGCAAAAATCAATGAATATTGTAAATGCACAAACAGTAATTTCTCCGCATTGCAAGGTGCAATTCTGAAATTTTTTGCTTTTTCCTGCTCCTCTTAGCATGATAAAGAAGATTCAAAGAGAGTGAGATGCCAGCTCCTTTCATTCAGTCAGTAGCTTCAATCATTTCTGGACGTTTTTCAATGGCAAGAATCAATGAATATTGTAAATGCACAAACAGTAATTTCTCCGCATTGCAAGGTGCAATTCTGAAATTTTTTGCTTTTTCCTGCTCCTCTTAGCATGATAAAGAAGATTCAAAGAGAGTGAGATGCCAGCTCCTTTCATTCAGTCAGTAGCTTCAAACATTTCTGGTATATGAATAACGATGTTTTTCAATGGCAAAAATCAATGAATATTGTAAATGCACAAACAGTAATTTCTCAGTATTGCAAGGTGCAATTCTGAAATTTTTTGCTTTTTCCTGCTCCTCTTAGCATGATAAAGAAGATTCAAAGAGAGTGAGATGCCAGCTCCTTTCATTCAGTCAGTAGCTTCAATCATTTCTGGACGTTTTTCAATGGCAAAAATCAATGAATATTGTAAATGCACAAACAGTAATTTCTCCGCATTGCAAGGTGCAATTCTGAAATTTTTTGCTTTTTCCTGCTCCTCTTAGCATGATAAAGAAGATTCAAAGAGAGTGAGATGCCAGCTCCTTTCATTCAGTCAGTAGCTTCAAACATTTCTGGTATATGAATAACATGATGTTTTTCAATGGCAAAAATCAATGAATATTGTAAATGCACAAAAAGTAATTTCTCTGCATTGCAAGGTGCAATTCTGAAATTTTTTGCTTTTTCCTGCTCATCTTAGCATGATAAAGAAGATTCAAAGAGAGTGAGATGCCAGCTCCTTTCATTCAGTCAGTAGCTTCAATCATTTCTGGACGTTTTTCAATGGCAAAAATCAATGAATATTGTAAATGCACAAACAGTAATTTCTCCGCATTGCAAGGTGCAATTCTGAAATTTTTTGCTTTTTCCTGCTCCTCTTAGCATGATAAAGAAGATTCAAAGAGAGTGAGATGCCAGCTCCTTTCATTCAGTCAGTAGCTTCAATCATTTCTGGACGTTTTTCAATGGCAAGAATCAATGAATATTGTAAATGCACAAACAGTAATTTCTCCGCATTGCAAGGTGCAATTCTGAAATTTTTTGCTTTTTCCTGCTCCTCTTAGCATGATAAAGAAGATTCAAAGAGAGTGAGATGCCAGCTCCTTTCATTCAGTCAGTAGCTTCAAACATTTCTGGACGTTTTTCAATGGCAAAAATCAATGAATATTGTAAATGCACAAACAGTAATTTCTCCGCATTGCAAGGTGCAATTCTGAAATTTTTTGCTTTTTCCTGCTCCTCTTAGCATGATAAAGAAGATTCAAAGAGAGTGAGATGCCAGCTCCTTTCATTCAGTCAGTAGCTTCAATCATTTCTGGACGTTTTTCAATGGCAAAAATCAATGAATATTGTAAATGCACAAACAGTAATTTCTCCGCATTGCAAGGTGCAATTCTGAAATTTTTTGCTTTTTCCTGCTCCTCTTAGCATGATAAAGAAGATTCAAAGAGAGTGAGATGCCAGCTCCTTTCATTCAGTCAGTAGCTTCAATCATTTCTGGTATATGAATAACATGATGTTTTTCAATGGCAAAAATCAATGAATATTGTAAATGCACAAACAGTAATTTCTCCGCATTGCAAGGTGCAATTCTGAAATTTTTTGCTTTTTAGTACTCCTCTTAGCATGATAAAGAAGATTCAAAGAGAGTGAGATGCCAGCTCCTTTCATTCAGTCAGTAGCTTCAAACATTTCTGGTATATGAATAACATGATGTTTTTCAATGGCAAAAATCAATGAATATTGTAAATGCACAAACAGTAATTTCTCCACATTGCAAGGTGCAATTCTGAAATTTTTTGCTTTTTCCTGCTCCTCTTAGCATGATAAAGAAGATTCAAAGAGAGTGAGATGCCAGCTCCTTTCATTCAGTCAGTAGCTTCAATCATTTCTGGACGTTTTTCAATGGCAAAAATCAATGAATATTGTAAATGCACAAACAGTAATTTCTCCGCATTGCAAGGTGCAATTCTGAAATTTTTTGCTTTTTCCTGCTCCTCTTAGCATGATAAAGAAGATTCAAAGAGAGTGAGATGCCAGGTCCTTTCATTCAGTCAGTAGCTTCAATCATTTCTGGTATATGAATAACATGATGTTTTTCAATGGCAAAAATCAATGAATATTGTAAATGCACAAACAGTAATTTCTCCGCATTGCAAGGTGCAATTCTGAAATTTTTTGCTTTTTCCTGCTCCTCTTAGCATGATAAAGAAGATTCAAAGAGAGTGAGATGCCAGCTCCTTTCATTCAGTCAGTAGCTTCAAACATTTCTGGTATATGAATAACATGATGTTTTTCAATGGCAAAAATCAATGAATATTGTAAATGCACAAACAGTAATTTCTCCGCATTGCAAGGTGCAATTCTGAAATTTTTTGCTTTTTCCTGCTCCTCTTAGCATGATAAAGAAGATTCAAAGAGAGTGAGATGCCAGCTCCTTTCATTCAGTCAGTAGCTTCAATCATTTCTGGACGTTTTTCAATGGCAAAAATCAATGAATATTGTAAATGCACAAACAGTAATTTCTCCGCATTGCAAGGTGCAATTCTGAAATTTTTTGCTTTTTCCTGCTCCTCTTAGCATGATAAAGAAGATTCAAAGAGAGTGAGATGCCAGCTCCTTTCATTCAGTCAGTAGCTTCAATTATTTCTGGACGTTTTTCAATGGCAAAAATCAATGAATATTGTAAATGCACAAACAGTAATTTCTCCGCATTGCAAGGTGCAATTCTGAAATTTTTTGCTTTTTCCTGCTCCTCATAGCATGATAAAGAAGATTCAAAGAGAGTGAGATGCCAGCTCCTTTCATTCAGTCAGTAGCTTCAAACATTTCTGGACGTTTTTCAATGGCAAAAATCAATGAATATTGTAAATGCACAAACAGTAATTTCTCCGCATTGCAAGGTGCAATTCTGAAATTTTTTGCTTTTTCCTGCTCCTCTTAGCATGATAAAGAAGATTCAAAGAGAGTGAGATGCCAGCTCCTTTCGTTCAGTCAGTAGCTTCAATCATTTCTGGTATATGAATAACATGATGTTTTTCAATGGCAAAAATCAATGAATATTGTAAATGCACAAACAGTAATTTCTCCGCATTGCAAGGTGCAATTCTGAAATTTTTTGCTTTTTCCTGCTCCTCTTAGCATGATAAAGAAGATTCAAAGAGAGTGAGATGCCAGCTCCTTTCATTCAGTCAGTAGCTTCAATCATTTCTGGACGTTTTTCAATGGCAAAAATCAATGAATATTGTAAATGCACAAACAGTAATTTCTCCGCATTGCAAGGTGCAATTCTGAAATTTTTTGCTTTTTCCTGCTCCTCTTAGCATGATAAAGAAGATTCAAAGAGAGTGAGATGCCAGCTCCTTTCATTCAGTCAGTAGCTTCAAACATTTCTGGTATATGAATAACATGATGTTTTTCAATGGCAAAAATCAATGAATATTGTAAATGCACAAACAGTAATTTCTCCGCATTGCAAGGTGCAATTCTGAAATTTTTTGCTTTTTCCTGCTCCTCTTAGCATGATAAAGAAGATTCAAAGAGAGTAAGATGCCAGCTCCTTTCATTCAGTCAGTAGCTTCAATCATTTCTGGACGTTTTTCAATGGCAAAAATCAATGAATATTGTAAATGCACAAACAGTAATTTCTCCGCATTGCAAGGTGCAATTCTGAAATTTTTTGCTTTTTCCTGCTCCTCTTAGCATGATAAAGAAGATTCAAAGAGAGTGAGATGCCAGCTCCTTTCATTCAGTCAGTAGCTTCAATCATTTCTGGACGTTTTTCAATGGCAAAAATCAATGAATATTGTAAATGCACAAACAGTAATTTCTCCGCATTGCAAGGTGCAATTCTGAAATTTTTTGCTTTTTCCTGCTCCTCTTAGCATGATAAAGAAGATTCAAAGAGAGTGAGATGCCAGCTCCTTTCATTCAGTCAGTAGCTTCAAACATTTCTGGTATATGAATAACGATGTTTTTCAATGGCAAAAATCAATGAATATTGTAAATGCACAAACAGTAATTTCTCAGTATTGCAAGGTGCAATTCTGAAATTTTTTGCTTTTTCCTGCTCCTCTTAGCATGATAAAGATTCAAAGAGAGTGAGATGCCAGCTCCTTTCATTCAGTCAGTAGCTTCAATCATTTCTGGACGTTTTTCAATGGCAAAAATCAATGAATATTGTAAATGCACAAAGAGTAATTTCTCCGCATTGCAAGGTGCAATTCTGAAATTTTTTGCTTTTTCCTGCTCCTCTTAGCATGATAAAGAAGATTCAAAGAGAGTGAGATGCCAGCTCCTTTCATTCAGTCAGTAGCTTCAAACATTTCTGGTATATGAATAACATGATGTTTTTCAATGGCAAAAATCAATGAATATTGTAAATGCACAAACAGTAATTTCTCTGCATTGCAAGGTGCAATTCTGAAATTTTTTGCTTTTTCCTGCTCTTCTTAGCATGATAAAGAAGATTCAAAGAGAGTGAGATGCCAGCTCCTTTCATTCAGTCAGTAGCTTCAATCATTTCTGGACGTTTTTCAATGGCAAAAATCAATGAATATTGTAAATGCACAAACAGTAATTTCTCCGCATTGCAAGGTGCAATTCGGAAATTTTTTGCTTTTTCCTGCTCCTCTTAGCATGATAAAGAAGATTCAAAGAGAGTGAGATGCCAGCTCCTTTCATTCAGTCAGTAGCTTCAATCATTTCTGGACGTTTTTTAATGGCAAAAATCAATGAATATTGTAAATGCACAAACAGTAATTTCTCCGCATTGCAAGGTGCAATTCTGAAATTTTTTGCTTTTTCCTGCTCCTCTTAGCATGATAAAGAAGATTCAAAGAGAGTGAGATGCCAGCTCCTTTCATTCAGTCAGTAGCTTCAAACATTTCTGGTATATGAATAACATGATGTTTTTCAATGGCAAAAATCAATGAATATTGTAAATGCACAAAAAGTAATTTCTCTGCATTGCAAGGTGCAATTCTGAAATTTTTTGCTTTTTCCTGCTCATCTTAGCATGATAAAGAAGATTCAAAGAGAGTAAGATGCCAGCTCCTTTCATTCAGTCAGTAGCTTCAATCATTTCTGGACGTTTTTCAATGGCAAAAATCAATGAATATTGTAAATGCACAAACAGTAATTTCTCCGCATTGCAAGGTGCAATTCTGAAATTTTTTGCTTTTTCCTGCTCCTCTTAGCATGATAAAGAAGATTCAAAGAGAGTGAGATGCCAGCTCCTTTCATTCAGTCAGTAGCTTCAATCATTTCTGGACGTTTTTCAATGGCAAAAATCAATGAATATTGTAAATGCACAAACAGTAATTTCTCCGCATTGCAAGGTGCAATTCTGAAATTTTTTGCTTTTTCCTGCTCCTCTTAGCATGATAAAGAAGATTCAAAGAGAGTGAGATGCCAGCTCCTTTCATTCAGTCAGTAGCTTCAAACATTTCTGGACGTTTTTCAATGGCAAAAATCAATGAATATTGTAAATGCACAAACAGTAATTTCTCCGCATTGCAAGGTGCAATTCTGAAATTTTTTGCTTTTTCCTGCTCCTCTTAGCATGATAAAGAAGATTCAAAGAGAGTGAGATGCCAGCTCCTTTCATTCAGTCAGTAGCTTCAATCATTTCTGGACGTTTTTCAATGGCAAAGATCAATGAATATTGTAAATGCACAAACAGTAATTTCTCCGCATTGCAAGGTGCAATTCTGAAATTTTTTGCTTTTTCCTGCTCCTCTTAGCATGATAAAGAAGATTCAAAGAGAGTGAGATGCCAGCTCCTTTCATTCAGTCAGTAGCTTCAATCATTTCTGGTATATGAATAACATGATGTTTTTCAATGGCAAAAATCAATGAATATTGTAAATGCACAAACAGTAATTTCTCCGCATTGCAAGGTGCAATTCTGAAATTTTTTGCTTTTTAGTACTCCTCTTAGCATGATAAAGAATATTCAAAGAGAGTGAGATGCCAGCTCCTTTCATTCAGTCAGTAGCTTCAAACATTTCTGGTATATGAATAACATGATGTTTTTCAATGGCAAAAATCAATGAATATTGTAAATGCACAAACAGTAATTTCTCCGCATTGCAAGGTGCAATTCTGAAATTTTTTGCTTTTTCCTGCTCCTCTTAGCATGATAAAGAAGATTCAAAGAGAGTGAGATGCCAGCTCCTTTCATTCAGTCAGTAGCTTCAATCATTTCTGGACGTTTTTCAATGGCAAAAATCAATGAATATTGTAAATGCACAAACAGTAATTTCTCCGCATTGCAAGGTGCAATTCTGAAATTTTTTGCTTTTTCCTGCTCCTCTTAGCATGATAAAGAAGATTCAAAGAGAGTGAGATGCCAGCTCCTTTCATTCAGTCAGTAGCTTCAATCATTTCTGGACGTTTTTCAATGGCAAAAATCAATGAATATTGTAAATGCACAAACAGTAATTTCTCCGCATTGCAAGGTGCAATTCTGAAATTTTTTGCTTTTTCCTGCTCCTCTTAGCATGATAAAGAAGATTCAAAGAGAGTGAGATGCCAGCTCCTTTCATTCAGTCAGTAGCTTCAATCATTTCTGGACGTTTTTCAATGGCAAAAATCAATGAATATTGTAAATGCACAAACAGTAATTTCTCCGCATTGCAAGGTGCAATTCTGAAATTTTTTGCTTTTTCCTGCTCCTCTTAGCATGATAAAGAAGATTCAAAGAGAGTGAGATGCCAGCTCCTTTCATTCAGTCAGTAGCTTCAATCATTTCTGGACGTTTTTCAATGGCAAAAATCAATGAATATTGTAAATGCACAAACAGTAATTCCTCCGCATTGCAAGGTGCAATTCTGAAATTTTTTGCTTTTTCCTGCTCCTCTTAGCATGATAAAGAAGATTCAAAGAGAGTGAGATGCCAGCTCCTTTCATTCAGTCAGTAGCTTCAATCATTTCTGGACGTTTTTCAATGGCAAAAATCAATGAATATTGTAAATGCACAAACAGTAATTTCTCCGCATTGCAAGGTGCAATTCTGAAATTTTTTGCTTTTTCCTGCTCCTCTTAGCATGATAAAGAAGATTCAAAGAGAGTGAGATGCCAGCTCCTTTCATTCAGTCAGTAGCTTCAAACATTTCTGGTATATGAATAACGATGTTTTTCAATGGCAAAAATCAATGAATATTGTAAATGCACAAACAGTAATTTCTCAGTATTGCAAGGTGCAATTCTGAAATTTTTTGCTTTTTCCTGCTCCTCTTAGCATGATAAAGAAGATTCAAAGAGAGTGAGATGCCAGCTCCTTTCATTCAGTCAGTAGCTTCAATCATTTCTGGACGTTTTTCAATGGCAAAAATCAATGAATATTGTAAATGCACAAACAGTAATTTCTCCGCATTGCAAGGTGCAATTCTGAAATTTTTTGCTTTTTCCTGCTCCTCTTAGCATGATAAAGAAGATTCAAAGAGAGTGAGATGCCAGCTCCTTTCATTCAGTCAGTAGCTTCAAACATTTCTGGTATATGAATAACATGATGTTTTTCAATGGCAAAAATCAATGAATATTGTAAATGCACAAAAAGTAATTTCTCTGCTTTGCAAGGTGCAATTCTGAAATTTTTTGCTTTTTCCTGCTCATCTTAGCATGATAAAGAAGATTCAAAGAGAGTGAGATGCCAGCTCCTTTCATTCAGTCAGTAGCTTCAATCATTTCTGGACGTTTTTCAATGGCAAAAATCAATGAATATTGTAAATGCACAAACAGTAATTTCTCCGCATTGCAAGGTGCAATTCTGAAATTTTTTGCTTTTTCCTGCTCCTCTTAGCATGATAAAGAAGATTCAAAGAGAGTGAGATGCCAGCTCCTTTCATTCAGTCAGTAGCTTCAATCATTTCTGGACGTTTTTCAATGGCAAGAATCAATGAATATTGTAAATGCACAAACAGTAATTTCTCCGCATTGCAAGGTGCAATTCTGAAATTTTTTGCTTTTTCCTGCTCCTCTTAGCATGATAAAGAAGATTCAAAGAGAGTGAGATGCCAGCTCCTTTCATTCAGTCAGTAGCTTCAAACATTTCTGGACGTTTTTCAATGGCAAAAATCAATGAATATTGTAAATGCACAAACAGTAATTTCTCCGCATTGCAAGGTGCAATTCTGAAATTTTTTGCTTTTTCCTGCTCCTCTTAGCATGATAAAGAAGATTCAAAGAGAGTGAGATGCCAGCTCCTTTCATTCAGTCAGTAGCTTCAATCATTTCTGGACGTTTTTCAATGGCAAAAATCAATGAATATTGTAAGTGCACAAACAGTAATTTCTCCGCATTGCAAGGTGCAATTCTGAAATTTTTTGCTTTTTCCTGCTCCTCTTAGCATGATAAAGAAGATTCAAAGAGAGTGAGATGCCAGCTCCTTTCATTCAGTCAGTAGCTTCAATCATTTCTGGTATATGAATAACATGATGTTTTTCAATGGCAAAAATCAATGAATATTGTAAATGCACAAACAGTAATTTCTCCGCATTGCAAGGTGCAATTCTGAAATTTTTTGCTTTTTAGTACTCCTCTTAGCATGATAAAGAAGATTCAAAGAGAGTGAGATGCCAGCTCCTTTCATTCAGTCAGTAGCTTCAAACATTTCTGGTATATGAATAACATGATGTTTTTCAATGGCAAAAATCAATGAATATTGTAAATGCACAAACAGTAATTTCTCCGCATTGCAAGGTGCAATTCTGAAATTTTTTGCTTTTTCCTGCTCCTCTTAGCATGATAAAGAAGATTCAAAGAGAGTGAGATGCCAGCTCCTTTCATTCAGTCAGTAGCTTCAATCATTTCTGGACGTTTTTCAATGGCAAAAATCAATGAATATTGTAAATGCACAAACAGTAATTTCTCAGTATTGCAAGGTGCAATTCTGAAATTTTTTGCTTTTTCCTGCTCCTCTTAGCATGATAAAGATTCAAAGAGAGTGAGATGCCAGCTCCTTTCATTCAGTCAGTAGCTTCAATCATTTCTGGACGTTTTTCAATGGCAAAAATCAATGAATATTGTAAATGCACAAAGAGTAATTTCTCCGCATTGCAAGGTGCAATTCTGAAATTTTTTGCTTTTTCCTGCTCCTCTTAGCATGATAAAGTAGATTCAAAGAGAGTGAGATGCCAGCTCCTTTCATTCAGTCAGTAGCTTCAAACATTTCTGGTATATGAATAACATGATGTTTTTCAATGGCAAAAATCAATGAATATTGTAAATGCACAAACAGTAATTTCTCTGCATTGCAAGGTGCAATTCTGAAATTTTTTGCTTTTTCCTGCTCTTCTTAGCATGATAAAGAAGATTCAAAGAGAGTGAGATGCCAGCTCCTTTCATTCAGTCAGTAGCTTCAATCATTTCTGGACGTTTTTCAATGGCAAAAATCAATGAATATTGTAAATGCACAAACAGTAATTTCTCCGCATTGCAAGGTGCAATTCGGAAATTTTTTGCTTTTTCCTGCTCCTCTTAGCATGATAAAGAAGATTCAAAGAGAGTGAGATGCCAGCTCCTTTCATTCAGTCAGTAGCTTCAATCATTTCTGGACGTTTTTTAATGGCAAAAATCAATGAATATTGTAAATGCACAAACAGTAATTTCTCCGCATTGCAAGGTGCAATTCTGAAATTTTTTGCTTTTTCCTGCTCCTCTTAGCATGATAAAGAAGATTCAAAGAGAGTGAGATGCCAGCTCCTTTCATTCAGTCAGTAGCTTCAAACATTTCTGGTATATGAATAACATGATGTTTTTCAATGGCAAAAATCAATGAATATTGTAAATGCACAAAAAGTAATTTCTCTGCATTGCAAGGTGCAATTCTGAAATTTTTTGCTTTTTCCTGCTCATCTTAGCATGATAAAGAAGATTCAAAGAGAGTAAGATGCCAGCTCCTTTCATTCAGTCAGTAGCTTCAATCATTTCTGGACGTTTTTCAATGGCAAAAATCAATGAATATTGTAAATGCACAAACAGTAATTTCTCCGCATTGCAAGGTGCAATTCTGAAATTTTTTGCTTTTTCCTGCTCCTCTTAGCATGATAAAGAAGATTCAAAGAGAGTGAGATGCCAGCTCCTTTCATTCAGTCAGTAGCTTCAATCATTTCTGGACGTTTTTCAATGGCAAAAATCAATGAATATTGTAAATGCACAAACAGTAATTTCTCCGCATTGCAAGGTGCAATTCTGAAATTTTTTGCTTTTTCCTGCTCCTCTTAGCATGATAAAGAAGATTCAAAGAGAGTGAGATGCCAGCTCCTTTCATTCAGTCAGTAGCTTCAAACATTTCTGGACGTTTTTCAATGGCAAAAATCAATGAATATTGTAAATGCACAAACAGTAATTTCTCCGCATTGCAAGGTGCAATTCTGAAATTTTTTGCTTTTTCCTGCTCCTCTTAGCATGATAAAGAAGATTCAAAGAGAGTGAGATGCCAGCTCCTTTCATTCAGTCAGTAGCTTCAATCATTTCTGGACGTTTTTCAATGGCAAAGATCAATGAATATTGTAAATGCACAAACAGTAATTTCTCCGCATTGCAAGGTGCAATTCTGAAATTTTTTGCTTTTTCCTGCTCCTCTTAGCATGATAAAGAAGATTCAAAGAGAGTGAGATGCCAGCTCCTTTCATTCAGTCAGTAGCTTCAATCATTTCTGGTATATGAATAACATGATGTTTTTCAATGGCAAAAATCAATGAATATTGTAAATGCACAAACAGTAATTTCTCCGCATTGCAAGGTGCAATTCTGAAATTTTTTGCTTTTTAGTACTCCTCTTAGCATGATAAAGAATATTCAAAGAGAGTGAGATGCCAGCTCCTTTCATTCAGTCAGTAGCTTCAAACATTTCTGGTATATGAATAACATGATGTTTTTCAATGGCAAAAATCAATGAATATTGTAAATGCACAAACAGTAATTTCTCCGCATTGCAAGGTGCAATTCTGAAATTTTTTGCTTTTTCCTGCTCCTCTTAGCATGATAAAGAAGATTCAAAGAGAGTGAGATGCCAGCTCCTTTCATTCAGTCAGTAGCTTCAATCATTTCTGGACGTTTTTCAATGGCAAAAATCAATGAATATTGTAAATGCACAAACAGTAATTTCTCCGCATTGCAAGGTGCAATTCTGAAATTTTTTGCTTTTTCCTGCTCCTCTTAGCATGATAAAGAAGATTCAAAGAGAGTGAGATGCCAGCTCCTTTCATTCAGTCAGTAGCTTCAATCATTTCTGGACGTTTTTCAATGGCAAAAATCAATGAATATTGTAAATGCACAAACAGTAATTTCTCCGCATTGCAAGGTGCAATTCTGAAATTTTTTGCTTTTTCCTGCTCCTCTTAGCATGATAAAGAAGATTCAAAGAGAGTGAGATGCCAGCTCCTTTCATTCAGTCAGTAGCTTCAATCATTTCTGGACGTTTTTCAATGGCAAAAATCAATGAATATTGTAAATGCACAAACAGTAATTTCTCCGCATTGCAAGGTGCAATTCTGAAATTTTTTGCTTTTTCCTGCTCCTCTTAGCATGATAAAGAAGATTCAAAGAGAGTGAGATGCCAGCTCCTTTCATTCAGTCAGTAGCTTCAATCATTTCTGGACGTTTTTCAATGGCAAAAATCAATGAATATTGTAAATGCACAAACAGTAATTTCTCCGCATTGCAAGGTGCAATTCTGAAATTTTTTGCTTTTTCCTGCTCCTCTTAGCATGATAAAGAAGATTCAAAGAGAGTGAGATGCCAGCTCCTTTCATTCAGTCAGTAGCTTCAATCATTTCTGGACGTTTTTCAATGGCAAAAATCAATGAATATTGTAAATGCACAAACAGTAATTTCTCCGCATTGCAAGGTGCAATTCTGAAATTTTTTGCTTTTTCCTGCTCCTCTTAGCATGATAAAGAAGATTCAAAGAGAGTGAGATGCCAGCTCCTTTCATTCAGTCAGTAGCTTCAATCATTTCTGGACGTTTTTCAATGGCAAAAATCAATGAATATTGTAAATGCACAAACAGTAATTTCTCCGCATTGCAAGGTGCAATTCTGAAATTTTTTGCTTTTTCCTGCTCCTCTTAGCATGATAAAGAAGATTCAAAGAGAGTGAGATGCCAGCTCCTTTCATTCAGTCAGTAGCTTCAATCATTTCTGGACGTTTTTCAATGGCAAAAATCAATGAATATTGTAAATGCACAAACAGTAATTCCTCCGCATTGCAAGGTGCAATTCTGAAATTTTTTGCTTTTTCCTGCTCCTCTTAGCATGATAAAGAAGATTCAAAGAGAGTGAGATGCCAGCTCCTTTCATTCAGTCAGTAGCTTCAATCATTTCTGGACGTTTTTCAATGGCAAAAATCAATGAATATTGTAAATGCACAAACAGTAATTTCTCCGCATTGCAAGGTGCAATTCTGAAATTTTTTGCTTTTTCCTGCTCCTCTTAGCATGATAAAGAAGATTCAAAGAGAGTGAGATGCCAGCTCCTTTCATTCAGTCAGTAGCTTCAAACATTTCTGGTATATGAATAACGATGTTTTTCAATGGCAAAAATCAATGAATATTGTAAATGCACAAACAGTAATTTCTCAGTATTGCAAGGTGCAATTCTGAAATTTTTTGCTTTTTCCTGCTCCTCTTAGCATGATAAAGAAGATTCAAAGAGAGTGAGATGCCAGCTCCTTTCATTCAGTCAGTAGCTTCAATCATTTCTGGACGTTTTTCAATGGCAAAAATCAATGAATATTGTAAATGCACAAACAGTAATTTCTCCGCATTGCAAGGTGCAATTCTGAAATTTTTTGCTTTTTCCTGCTCCTCTTAGCATGATAAAGAAGATTCAAAGAGAGTGAGATGCCAGCTCCTTTCATTCAGTCAGTAGCTTCAATCATTTCTGGACGTTTTTCAATGGCAAGAATCAATGAATATTGTAAATGCACAAACAGTAATTTCTCCGCATTGCAAGGTGCAATTCTGAAATTTTTTGCTTTTTCCTGCTCCTCTTAGCATGATAAAGAAGATTCAAAGAGAGTGAGATGCCAGCTCCTTTCATTCAGTCAGTAGCTTCAAACATTTCTGGACGTTTTTCAATGGCAAAAATCAATGAATATTGTAAATGCACAAACAGTAATTTCTCCGCATTGCAAGGTGCAATTCTGAAATTTTTTGCTTTTTCCTGCTCCTCTTAGCATGATAAAGAAGATTCAAAGAGAGTGAGATGCCAGCTCCTTTCATTCAGTCAGTAGCTTCAATCATTTCTGGACGTTTTTCAATGGCAAAAATCAATGAATATTGTAAGTGCACAAACAGTAATTTCTCCGCATTGCAAGGTGCAATTCTGAAATTTTTTGCTTTTTCCTGCTCCTCTTAGCATGATAAAGAAGATTCAAAGAGAGTGAGATGCCAGCTCCTTTCATTCAGTCAGTAGCTTCAATCATTTCTGGTATATGAATAACATGATGTTTTTCAATGGCAAAAATCAATGAATATTGTAAATGCACAAACAGTAATTTCTCCGCATTGCAAGGTGCAATTCTGAAATTTTTTGCTTTTTAGTACTCCTCTTAGCATGATAAAGAAGATTCAAAGAGAGTGAGATGCCAGCTCCTTTCATTCAGTCAGTAGCTTCAAACATTTCTGGTATATGAATAACATGATGTTTTTCAATGGCAAAAATCAATGAATATTGTAAATGCACAAACAGTAATTTCTCCGCATTGCAAGGTGCAATTCTGAAATTTTTTGCTTTTTCCTGCTCCTCTTAGCATGATAAAGAAGATTCAAAGAGAGTGAGATGCCAGCTCCTTTCATTCAGTCAGTAGCTTCAATCATTTCTGGACGTTTTTCAATGGCAAAAATCAATGAATATTGTAAATGCACAAACAGTAATTTCTCCGCATTGCAAGGTGCAATTCTGAAATTTTTTGCTTTTTCCTGCTCCTCTTAGCATGATAAAGAAGATTCAAAGAGAGTGAGATGCCAGCTCCTTTCATTCAGTCAGTAGCTTCAAACATTTCTGGTATATGAATAACGATGTTTTTCAATGGCAAAAATCAATGAATATTGTAAATGCACAAACAGTAATTTCTCAGTATTGCAAGGTGCAATTCTGAAATTTTTTGCTTTTTCCTGCTCCTCTTAGCATGATAAAGAAGATTCAAAGAGAGTGAGATGCCAGCTCCTTTCATTCAGTCAGTAGCTTCAATCATTTCTGGACGTTTTTCAATGGCAAAAATCAATGAATATTGTAAATGCACAAACAGTAATTTCTCCGCATTGCAAGGTGCAATTCTGAAATTTTTTGCTTTTTCCTGCTCCTCTTAGCATGATAAAGAAGATTCAAAGAGAGTGAGATGCCAGCTCCTTTCATTCAGTCAGTAGCTTCAATCATTTCTGGACGTTTTTCAATGGCAAGAATCAATGAATATTGTAAATGCACAAACAGTAATTTCTCCGCATTGCAAGGTGCAATTCTGAAATTTTTTGCTTTTTCCTGCTCCTCTTAGCATGATAAAGAAGATTCAAAGAGAGTGAGATGCCAGCTCCTTTCATTCAGTCAGTAGCTTCAAACATTTCTGGACGTTTTTCAATGGCAAAAATCAATGAATATTGTAAATGCACAAACAGTAATTTCTCCGCATTGCAAGGTGCAATTCTGAAATTTTTTGCTTTTTCCTGCTCCTCTTAGCATGATAAAGAAGATTCAAAGAGAGTGAGATGCCAGCTCCTTTCATTCAGTCAGTAGCTTCAATCATTTCTGGACGTTTTTCAATGGCAAAAATCAATGAATATTGTAAGTGCACAAACAGTAATTTCTCCGCATTGCAAGGTGCAATTCTGAAATTTTTTGCTTTTTCCTGCTCCTCTTAGCATGATAAAGAAGATTCAAAGAGAGTGAGATGCCAGCTCCTTTCATTCAGTCAGTAGCTTCAATCATTTCTGGTATATGAATAACATGATGTTTTTCAATGGCAAAAATCAATGAATATTGTAAATGCACAAACAGTAATTTCTCCGCATTGCAAGGTGCAATTCTGAAATTTTTTGCTTTTTAGTACTCCTCTTAGCATGATAAAGAAGATTCAAAGAGAGTGAGATGCCAGCTCCTTTCATTCAGTCAGTAGCTTCAAACATTTCTGGTATATGAATAACATGATGTTTTTCAATGGCAAAAATCAATGAATATTGTAAATGCACAAACAGTAATTTCTCCGCATTGCAAGGTGCAATTCTGAAATTTTTTGCTTTTTCCTGCTCCTCTTAGCATGATAAAGAAGATTCAAAGAGAGTGAGATGCCAGCTCCTTTCATTCAGTCAGTAGCTTCAATCATTTCTGGACGTTTTTCAATGGCAAAAATCAATGAATATTGTAAATGCACAAACAGTAATTTCTCCGCATTGCAAGGTGCAATTCTGAAATTTTTTGCTTTTTCCTGCTCCTCTTAGCATGATAAAGAAGATTCAAAGAGAGTGAGATGCCAGGTCCTTTCATTCAGTCAGTAGCTTCAATCATTTCTGGTATATGAATAACATGATGTTTTTCAATGGCAAAAATCAATGAATATTGTAAATGCACAAACAGTAATTTCTCCGCATTGCAAGGTGCAATTCTGAAATTTTTTGCTTTTTCCTGCTCCTCTTAGCATGATAAAGAAGATTCAAAGAGAGTGAGATGCCAGCTCCTTTCATTCAGTCAGTAGCTTCAAACATTTCTGGTATATGAATAACATGATGTTTTTCAATGGCAAAAATCAATGAATATTGTAAATGCACAAACAGTAATTTCTCCGCATTGCAAGGTGCAATTCTGAAATTTTTTGCTTTTTCCTGCTCCTCTTAGCATGATAAAGAAGATTCAAAGAGAGTGAGATGCCAGCTCCTTTCATTCAGTCAGTAGCTTCAATCATTTCTGGACGTTTTTCAATGGCAAAAATCAATGAATATTGTAAATGCACAAACAGTAATTTCTCCGCATTGCAAGGTGCAATTCTGAAATTTTTTGCTTTTTCCTGCTCCTCTTAGCATGATAAAGAAGATTCAAAGAGAGTGAGATGCCAGCTCCTTTCATTCAGTCAGTAGCTTCAATCATTTCTGGACGTTTTTCAATGGCAAAAATCAATGAATATTGTAAATGCACAAACAGTAATTTCTCCGCATTGCAAGGTGCAATTCTGAAATTTTTTGCTTTTTCCTGCTCCTCTTAGCATGATAAAGAATATTCAAAGAGAGTGAGATGCCAGCTCCTTTCATTCAGTCAGTAGCTTCAAACATTTCTGGTATATGAATAACATGATGTTTTTCAATGGCAAAAATCAATGAATATTGTAAATGCACAAACAGTAATTTCTCCGCATTGCAAGGTGCAATTCTGAAATTTTTTGCTTTTTCCTGCTCCTCTTAGCATGATAAAGAAGATTCAAAGAGAGTGAGATGCCAGCTCCTTTCATTCAGTCAGTAGCTTCAATCATTTCTGGACGTTTTTCAATGGCAAAAATCAATGAATATTGTAAATGCACAAACAGTAATTTCTCCGCATTGCAAGGTGCAATTCTGAAATTTTTTGCTTTTTCCTGCTCCTCTTAGCATGATAAAGAAGATTCAAAGAGAGTGAGATGCCAGCTCCTTTCATTCAGTCAGTAGCTTCAATCATTTCTGGACGTTTTTCAATGGCAAAAATCAATGAATATTGTAAATGCACAAACAGTAATTTCTCCGCATTGCAAGGTGCAATTCTGAAATTTTTTGCTTTTTCCTGCTCCTCTTAGCATGATAAAGAAGATTCAAAGAGAGTGAGATGCCAGCTCCTTTCATTCAGTCAGTAGCTTCAATCATTTCTGGACGTTTTTCAATGGCAAAAATCAATGAATATTGTAAATGCACAAACAGTAATTTCTCCGCATTGCAAGGTGCAATTCTGAAATTTTTTGCTTTTTCCTGCTCCTCTTAGCATGATAAAGAAGATTCAAAGAGAGTGAGATGCCAGCTCCTTTCATTCAGTCAGTAGCTTCAAACATTTCTGGTATATGAATAACGATGTTTTTCAATGGCAAAAATCAATGAATATTGTAAATGCACAAACAGTAATTTCTCAGTATTGCAAGGTGCAATTCTGAAATTTTTTGCTTTTTCCTGCTCCTCTTAGCATGATAAAGAAGATTCAAAGAGAGTGAGATGCCAGCTCCTTTCATTCAGTCAGTAGCTTCAATCATTTCTGGACGTTTTTCAATGGCAAAAATCAATGAATATTGTAAATGCACAAACAGTAATTTCTCCGCATTGCAAGGTGCAATTCTGAAATTTTTTGCTTTTTCCTGCTCCTCTTAGCATGATAAAGAAGATTCAAAGAGAGTGAGATGCCAGCTCCTTTCATTCAGTCAGTAGCTTCAAACATTTCTGGTATATGAATAACATGATGTTTTTCAATGGCAAAAATCAATGAATATTGTAAATGCACAAAAAGTAATTTCTCTGCTTTGCAAGGTGCAATTCTGAAATTTTTTGCTTTTTCCTGCTCATCTTAGCATGATAAAGAAGATTCAAAGAGAGTGAGATGCCAGCTCCTTTCATTCAGTCAGTAGCTTCAATCATTTCTGGACGTTTTTCAATGGCAAAAATCAATGAATATTGTAAATGCACAAACAGTAATTTCTCCGCATTGCAAGGTGCAATTCTGAAATTTTTTGCTTTTTCCTGCTCCTCTTAGCATGATAAAGAAGATTCAAAGAGAGTGAGATGCCAGCTCCTTTCATTCAGTCAGTAGCTTCAATCATTTCTGGACGTTTTTCAATGGCAAGAATCAATGAATATTGTAAATGCACAAACAGTAATTTCTCCGCATTGCAAGGTGCAATTCTGAAATTTTTTGCTTTTTCCTGCTCCTCTTAGCATGATAAAGAAGATTCAAAGAGAGTGAGATGCCAGCTCCTTTCATTCAGTCAGTAGCTTCAAACATTTCTGGACGTTTTTCAATGGCAAAAATCAATGAATATTGTAATTGCACAAACAGTAATTTCTCCGCATTGCAAGGTGCAATTCTGAAATTTTTTGCTTTTTCCTGCTCCTCTTAGCATGATAAAGAAGATTCAAAGAGAGTGAGATGCCAGCTCCTTTCATTCAGTCAGTAGCTTCAATCATTTCTGGACGTTTTTCAATGGCAAAAATCAATGAATATTGTAAATGCACAAACAGTAATTTCTCCGCATTGCAAGGTGCAATTCTGAAATTTTTTGCTTTTTCCTGCTCCTCTTAGCATGATAAAGAAGATTCAAAGAGAGTGAGATGCCAGCTCCTTTCATTCAGTCAGTAGCTTCAATCATTTCTGGTATATGAATAACATGATGTTTTTCAATGGCAAAAATCAATGAATATTGTAAATGCACAAACAGTAATTTCTCCGCATTGCAAGGTGCAATTCTGAAATTTTTTGCTTTTTAGTACTCCTCTTAGCATGATAAAGAAGATTCAAAGAGAGTGAGATGCCAGCTCCTTTCATTCAGTCAGTAGCTTCAAACATTTCTGGTATATGAATAACATGATGTTTTTCAATGGCAAAAATCAATGAATATTGTAAATGCACAAACAGTAATTTCTCCGCATTGCAAGGTGCAATTCTGAAATTTTTTGCTTTTTCCTGCTCCTCTTAGCATGATAAAGAAGATTCAAAGAGAGTGAGATGCCAGCTCCTTTCATTCAGTCAGTAGCTTCAATCATTTCTGGACGTTTTTCAATGGCAAAAATCAATGAATATTGTAAATGCACAAACAGTAATTTCTCCGCATTGCAAGGTGCAATTCTGAAATTTTTTGCTTTTTCCTGCTCCTCTTAGCATGATAAAGAAGATTCAAAGAGAGTGAGATGCCAGGTCCTTTCATTCAGTCAGTAGCTTCAATCATTTCTGGTATATGAATAACATGATGTTTTTCAATGGCAAAAATCAATGAATATTGTAAATGCACAAACAGTAATTTCTCCGCATTGCAAGGTGCAATTCTGAAATTTTTTGCTTTTTCCTGCTCCTCTTAGCATGATAAAGAAGATTCAAAGAGAGTGAGATGCCAGCTCCTTTCATTCAGTCAGTAGCTTCAAACATTTCTGGACGTTTTTCAATGGCAAAAATCAATGAATATTGTAAATGCACAAACAGTAATTTCTCCGCATTGCAAGGTGCAATTCTGAAATTTTTTGCTTTTTCCTGCTCCTCTTAGCATGATAAAGAAGATTCAAAGAGAGTGAGATGCCAGCTCCTTTCGTTCAGTCAGTAGCTTCAATCATTTCTGGTATATGAATAACATGATGTTTTTCAATTGCAAAAATCAATGAATATTGTAAATGCACAAACAGTAATTTCTCCGCATTGCAAGGTGCAATTGTGAAATTTTTTGCTTTTTCCTGCTCCTCTTAGCATGATAAAGAAGATTCAAAGAGAGTGAGATGCCAGCTCCTTTCATTCAGTCAGTAGCTTCAATCATTTCTGGACGTTTTTCAATGGCAAAAATCAATGAATATTGTAAATGCACAAACAGTAATTTCTCCGCATTGCAAGGTGCAATTCTGAAATTTTTTGCTTTTTCCTGCTCCTCTTAGCATGATAAAGAAGATTCAAAGAGAGTGAGATGCCAGCTCCTTTCATTCAGTCAGTAGCTTCAAACATTTCTGGTATATGAATAACATGATGTTTTTCAATGGCAAAAATCAATGAATATTGTAAATGCACAAACAGTAATTTCTCCGCATTGCAAGGTGCAATTCTGAAATTTTTTGCTTTTTCCTGCTCCTCTTAGCATGATAAAGAAGATTCAAAGAGAGTAAGATGCCAGCTCCTTTCATTCAGTCAGTAGCTTCAATCATTTCTGGACGTTTTTCAATGGCAAAAATCAATGAATATTGTAAATGCACAAACAGTAATTTCTCCGCATTGCAAGGTGCAATTCTGAAATTTTTTGCTTTTTCCTGCTCCTCTTAGCATGATAAAGAAGATTCAAAGAGAGTGAGATGCCAGCTCCTTTCATTCAGTCAGTAGCTTCAATCATTTCTGGACGTTTTTCAATGGCAAAAATCAATGAATATTGTAAATGCACAAACAGTAATTTCTCCGCATTGCAAGGTGCAATTCTGAAATTTTTTGCTTTTTCCTGCTCCTCTTAGCATGATAAAGAAGATTCAAAGAGAGTGAGATGCCAGGTCCTTTCATTCAGTCAGTAGCTTCAAACATTTCTGGTATATGAATAACGATGTTTTTCAATGGCAAAAATCAATGAATATTGTAAATGCACAAACAGTAATTTCTCAGTATTGCAAGGTGCAATTCTGAAATTTTTTGCTTTTTCCTGCTCCTCTTAGCATGATAAAGATTCAAAGAGAGTAAGATGCCAGCTCCTTTCATTCAGTCAGTAGCTTCAATCATTTCTGGACGTTTTTCAATGGCAAAAATCAATGAATATTGTAAATGCACAAAGAGTAATTTCTCCGCATTGCAAGGTGCAATTCTGAAATTTTTTGCTTTTTCCTGCTCCTCTTAGCATGATAAAGAAGATTCAAAGAGAGTGAGATGCCAGCTCCTTTCATTCAGTCAGTAGCTTCAAACATTTCTGGTATATGAATAACATGATGTTTTTCAATGGCAAAAATCAATGAATATTGTAAATGCACAAACAGTAATTTCTCTGCATTGCAAGGTGCAATTCTGAAATTTTTTGCTTTTTCCTGCTCTTCTTAGCATGATAAAGAAGATTCAAAGAGAGTGAGATGCCAGCTCCTTTCATTCAGTCAGTAGCTTCAATCATTTCTGGACGTTTTTCAATAGCAAAAATCAATGAATATTGTAAATGCACAAACAGTAATTTCTCCGCATTGCAAGGTGCAATTCGGAAATTTTTTGCTTTTTCCTGCTCCTCTTAGCATGATAAAGAAGATTCAAAGAGAGTGAGATGCCAGCTCCTTTCATTCAGTCAGTAGCTTCAATCATTTCTGGACGTTTTTTAATGGCAAAAATCAATGAATATTGTAAATGCACAAACAGTAATTTCTCCGCATTGCAAGGTGCAATTCTGAAATTTTTTGCTTTTTCATGCTCCTCTTAGCATGATAAAGAAGATTCAAAGAGAGTGAGATGCCAGCTCCTTTCATTCAGTCAGTAGCTTCAAACATTTCTGGTATATGAATAACATGATGTTTTTCAATGGCAAAAATCAATGAATATTGTAAATGCACAAAAAGTAATTTCTCTGCATTGCAAGGTGCAATTCTGAAATTTTTTGCTTTTTCCTGCTCATCTTAGCATGATAAAGAAGATTCAAAGAGAGTGAGATGCCAGCTCCTTTCATTCAGTCAGTAGCTTCAATCATTTCTGGACGTTTTTCAATGGCAAAAATCAATGAATATTGTAAATGCACAAACAGTAATTTCTCCGCATTGCAAGGTGCAATTCTGAAATTTTTTGCTTTTTCCTGCTCCTCTTAGCATGATAAAGAAGATTCAAAGAGAGTGAGATGCCAGCTCCTTTCATTCAGTCAGTAGCTTCAATCATTTCTGGACGTTTTTCAATGGCAAAAATCAATGAATATTGTAAATGCACAAACAGTAATTTCTCCGCATTGCAAGGTGCAATTCTGAAATTTTTTGCTTTTTCCTGCTCCTCTTAGCATGATAAAGAAGATTCAAAGAGAGTGAGATGCCAGCTCCTTTCATTCAGTCAGTAGCTTCAAACATTTCTGGACGTTTTTCAATGGCAAAAATCAATGAATATTGTAAATGCACAAACAGTAATTTCTCCGCATTGCAAGGTGCAATTCTGAAATTTTTTGCTTTTTCCTGCTCCTCTTAGCATGATAAAGAAGATTCAAAGAGAGTGAGATGCCAGCTCCTTTCATTCAGTCAGTAGCTTCAATCATTTCTGGACGTTTTTCAATGGCAAAAATCAATGAATATTGTAAATGCACAAACAGTAATTTCTCCGCATTGCAAGGTGCAATTCTGAAATTTTTTGCTTTTTCCTGCTCCTCTTAGCATGATAAAGAAGATTCAAAGAGAGTGAGATGCCAGCTCCTTTCATTCAGTCAGTAGCTTCAATCATTTCTGGTATATGAATAACATGATGTTTTTCAATGGCAAAAATCAATGAATATTGTAAATGCACAAACAGTAATTTCTCCGCATTGCAAGGTGCAATTCTGAAATTTTTTGCTTTTTAGTACTCCTCTTAGCATGATAAAGAATATTCAAAGAGAGTGAGATGCCAGCTCCTTTCATTCAGTCAGTAGCTTCAAACATTTCTGGTATATGAATAACATGATGTTTTTCAATGGCAAAAATCAATGAATATTGTAAATGCACAAACAGTAATTTCTCCGCATTGCAAGGTGCAATTCTGAAATTTTTTGCTTTTTCCTGCTCCTCTTAGCATGATAAAGAAGATTCAAAGAGAGTGAGATGCCAGCTCCTTTCATTCAGTCAGTAGCTTCAATCATTTCTGGACGTTTTTCAATGGCAAAAATCAATGAATATTGTAAATGCACAAACAGTAATTTCTCCGCATTGCAAGGTGCAATTCTGAAATTTTTTGCTTTTTCCTGCTCCTCTTAGCATGATAAAGAAGATTCAAAGAGAGTGAGATGCCAGCTCCTTTCATTCAGTCAGTAGCTTCAATCATTTCTGGACGTTTTTCAATGGCAAAAATCAATGAATATTGTAAATGCACAAACAGTAATTTCTCCGCATTGCAAGGTGCAATTCTGAAATTTTTTGCTTTTTCCTGCTCCTCTTAGCATGATAAAGAAGATTCAAAGAGAGTGAGATGCCAGCTCCTTTCATTCAGTCAGTAGCTTCAATCATTTCTGGACGTTTTTCAATGGCAAAAATCAATGAATATTGTAAATGCACAAAGAGTAATTTCTCCGCATTGCAAGGTGCAATTCTGAAATTTTTTGCTTTTTCCTGCTCCTCTTAGCATGATAAAGAAGATTCAAAGAGAGTGAGATGCCAGCTCCTTTCATTCAGTCAGTAGCTTCAAACATTTCTGGTATATGAATAACATGATGTTTTTCAATGGCAAAAATCAATGAATATTGTAAATGCACAAACAGTAATTTCTCTGCATTGCAAGGTGCAATTCTGAAATTTTTTGCTTTTTCCTGCTCTTCTTAGCATGATAAAGAAGATTCAAAGAGAGTGAGATGCCAGCTCCTTTCATTCAGTCAGTAGCTTCAATCATTTCTGGACGTTTTTCAATGGCAAAAATCAATGAATATTGTAAATGCACAAACAGTAATTTCTCCGCATTGCAAGGTGCAATTCTGAAATTTTTTGCTTTTTCCTGCTCCTCTTAGCATGATAAAGAAGATTCAAAGAGAGTGAGATGCCAGCTCCTTTCATTCAGTCAGTAGCTTCAAACATTTCTGGTATATGAATAACATGATGTTTTTCAATGGCAAAAATCAATGAATATTGTAAATGCACAAACAGTAATTTCTCTGCATTGCAAGGTGCAATTCTGAAATTTTTTGCTTTTTCCTGCTCTTCTTAGCATGATAAAGAAGATTCAAAGAGAGTGAGATGCCAGCTCCTTTCATTCAGTCAGTAGCTTCAATCATTTCTGGACGTTTTTCAATGGCAAAAATCAATGAATATTGTAAATGCACAAACAGTAATTTCTCCGCATTGCAAGGTGCAATTCGGAAATTTTTTGCTTTTTCCTGCTCCTCTTAGCATGATAAAGAAGATTCAAAGAGAGTGAGATGCCAGCTCCTTTCATTCAGTCAGTAGCTTCAAACATTTCTGGTATATGAATAACGATGTTTTTCAATGGCAAAAATCAATGAATATTGTAAATGCACAAACAGTAATTTCTCAGTATTGCAAGGTGCAATTCTGAAATTTTTTGCTTTTTCCTGCTCCTCTTAGCATGATAAAGAAGATTCAAAGAGAGTGAGATGCCAGCTCCTTTCATTCAGTCAGTAGCTTCAATCATTTCTGGACGTTTTTCAATGGCAAAAATCAATGAATATTGTAAATGCACAAACAGTAATTTCTCCGCATTGCAAGGTGCAATTCTGAAATTTTTTGCTTTTTCCTGCTCCTCTTAGCATGATAAAGAAGATTCAAAGAGAGTGAGATGCCAGCTCCTTTCATTCAGTCAGTAGCTTCAAACATTTCTGGTATATGAATAACATGATGTTTTTCAATGGCAAAAATCAATGAATATTGTAAATGCACAAAAAGTAATTTCTCTGCATTGCAAGGTGCAATTCTGAAATTTTTTGCTTTTTCCTGCTCATCTTAGCATGATAAAGAAGATTCAAAGAGAGTGAGATGCCAGCTCCTTTCATTCAGTCAGTAGCTTCAATCATTTCTGGACGTTTTTCAATGGCAAAAATCAATGAATATTGTAAATGCACAAACAGTAATTTCTCCGCATTGCAAGGTGCAATTCTGAAATTTTTTGCTTTTTCCTGCTCCTCTTAGCATGATAAAGAAGATTCAAAGAGAGTGAGATGCCAGCTCCTTTCATTCAGTCAGTAGCTTCAATCATTTCTGGACGTTTTTCAATGGCAAGAATCAATGAATATTGTAAATGCACAAACAGTAATTTCTCCGCATTGCAAGGTGCAATTCTGAAATTTTTTGCTTTTTCCGGCTCCTCTTAGCATGATAAAGAAGATTCAAAGAGAGTGAGATGCCAGCTCCTTTCATTCAGTCAGTAGCTTCAAACATTTCTGGACGTTTTTCAATGGCAAAAATCAATGAATATTGTAAATGCACAAACAGTAATTTCTCCGCATTGCAAGGTGCAATTCTGAAATTTTTTGCTTTTTCCTGCTCCTCTTAGCATGATAAAGAAGATTCAAAGAGAGTGAGATGCCAGCTCCTTTCATTCAGTCAGTAGCTTCAATCATTTCTGGACGTTTTTCAATGGCAAAAATCAATGAATATTGTAAATGCACAAACAGTAATTTCTCCGCATTGCAAGGTGCAATTCTGAAATTTTTTGCTTTTTCCTGCTCCTCTTAGCATGATAAAGAAGATTCAAAGAGAGTGAGATGCCAGCTCCTTTCATTCAGTCAGTAGCTTCAATCATTTCTGGTATATGAATAACATGATGTTTTTCAATGGCAAAAATCAATGAATATTGTAAATGCACAAACAGTAATTTCTCCGCATTGCAAGGTGCAATTCTGAAATTTTTTGCTTTTTAGTACTCCTCTTAGCATGATAAAGAAGATTCAAAGAGAGTGAGATGCCAGCTCCTTTCATTCAGTCAGTAGCTTCAAACATTTCTGGTATATGAATAACGATGTTTTTCAATGGCAAAAATCAATGAATATTGTAAATGCACAAACAGTAATTTCTCAGTATTGCAAGGTGCAATTCTGAAATTTTTTGCTTTTTCCTGCTCCTCTTAGCATGATAAAGAAGATTCAAAGAGAGTGAGATGCCAGCTCCTTTCATTCAGTCAGTAGCTTCAATCATTTCTGGACGTTTTTCAATGGCAAAAATCAATGAATATTGTAAATGCACAAACAGTAATTTCTCCGCATTGCAAGGTGCAATTCTGAAATTTTTTGCTTTTTCCTGCTCCTCTTAGCATGATAAAGAAGATTCAAAGAGAGTGAGATGCCAGCTCCTTTCATTCAGTCAGTAGCTTCAAACATTTCTGGTATATGAATAACATGATGTTTTTCAATGGCAAAAATCAATGAATATTGTAAATGCACAAAAAGTAATTTCTCTGCATTGCAAGGTGCAATTCTGAAATTTTTTGCTTTTTCCTGCTCATCTTAGCATGATAAAGAAGATTCAAAGAGAGTGAGATGCCAGCTCCTTTCATTCAGTCAGTAGCTTCAATCATTTCTGGACGTTTTTCAATGGCAAAAATCAATGAATATTGTAAATGCACAAACAGTAATTTCTCCGCATTGCAAGGTGCAATTCTGAAATTTTTTGCTTTTTCCTGCTCCTCTTAGCATGATAAAGAAGATTCAAAGAGAGTGAGATGCCAGCTCCTTTCATTCAGTCAGTAGCTTCAATCATTTCTGGACGTTTTTCAATGGCAAGAATCAATGAATATTGTAAATGCACAAACAGTAATTTCTCCGCATTGCAAGGTGCAATTCTGAAATTTTTTGCTTTTTCCTGCTCCTCTTAGCATGATAAAGAAGATTCAAAGAGAGTGAGATGCCAGCTCCTTTCATTCAGTCAGTAGCTTCAAACATTTCTGGACGTTTTTCAATGGCAAAAATCAATGAATATTGTAAATGCACAAACAGTAATTTCTCCGCATTGCAAGGTGCAATTCTGAAATTTTTTGCTTTTTCCTGCTCCTCTTAGCATGATAAAGAAGATTCAAAGAGAGTGAGATGCCAGCTCCTTTCATTCAGTCAGTAGCTTCAATCATTTCTGGACGTTTTTCAATGGCAAAAATCAATGAATATTGTAAATGCACAAACAGTAATTTCTCCGCATTGCAAGGTGCAATTCTGAAATTTTTTGCTTTTTCCTGCTCCTCTTAGCATGATAAAGAAGATTCAAAGAGAGTGAGATGCCAGCTCCTTTCATTCAGTCAGTAGCTTCAATCATTTCTGGTATATGAATAACATGATGTTTTTCAATGGCAAAAATCAATGAATATTGTAAATGCACAAACAGTAATTTCTCCGCATTGCAAGGTGCAATTCTGAAATTTTTTGCTTTTTAGTACTCCTCTTAGCATGATAAAGAAGATTCAAAGAGAGTGAGATGCCAGCTCCTTTCATTCAGTCAGTAGCTTCAAACATTTCTGGTATATGAATAACATGATGTTTTTCAATGGCAAAAATCAATGAATATTGTAAATGCACAAACAGTAATTTCTCCGCATTGCAAGGTGCAATTCTGAAATTTTTTGCTTTTTCCTGCTCCTCTTAGCATGATAAAGAAGATTCAAAGAGAGTGAGATGCCAGCTCCTTTCATTCAGTCAGTAGCTTCAATCATTTCTGGACGTTTTTCAATGGCAAAAATCAATGAATATTGTAAATGCACAAACAGTAATTTCTCCGCATTGCAAGGTGCAATTCTGAAATTTTTTGCTTTTTCCTGCTCCTCTTAGCATGATAAAGAAGATTCAAAGAGAGTGAGATGCCAGGTCCTTTCATTCAGTCAGTAGCTTCAATCATTTCTGGTATATGAATAACATGATGTTTTTCAATGGCAAAAATCAATGAATATTGTAAATGCACAAACAGTAATTTCTCCGCATTGCAAGGTGCAATTCTGAAATTTTTTGCTTTTTCCTGCTCCTCTTAGCATGATAAAGAAGATTCAAAGAGAGTGAGATGCCAGCTCCTTTCATTCAGTCAGTAGCTTCAAACATTTCTGGTATATGAATAACATGATGTTTTTCAATGGCAAAAATCAATGAATATTGTAAATGCACAAACAGTAATTTCTCCGCATTGCAAGGTGCAATTCTGAAATTTTTTGCTTTTTCCTGCTCCTCTTAGCATGATAAAGAAGATTCAAAGAGAGTGAGATGCCAGCTCCTTTCATTCAGTCAGTAGCTTCAATTATTTCTGGACGTTTTTCAATGGCAAAAATCAATGAATATTGTAAATGCACAAACAGTAATTTCTCCGCATTGCAAGGTGCAAATCTGAAATTTTTTGCTTTTTCCTGCTCCTCTTAGCATGATAAAGAAGATTCAAAGAGAGTGAGATGCCAGCTCCTTTCATTCAGTCAGTAGCTTCAATTATTTCTGGACGTTTTTCAATGGCAAAAATCAATGAATATTGTAAATGCACAAACAGTAATTTCTCCGCATTGCAAGGTGCAATTCTGAAATTGTTTGCTTTTTCCTGCTCCTCATAGCATGATAAAGAAGATTCAAAGAGAGTGAGATGCCAGCTCCTTTCATTCAGTCAGTAGCTTCAAACATTTCTGGACGTTTTTCAATGGCAAAAATCAATGAATATTGTAAATGCACAAACAGTAATTTCTCCGCATTGCAAGGTGCAATTCTGAAATTTTTTGCTTTTTCCTGCTCCTCTTAGCATGATAAAGAAGATTCAAAGAGAGTGAGATGCCAGCTCCTTTCGTTCAGTCAGTAGCTTCAATCATTTCTGGTATATGAATAACATGATGTTTTTCAATGGCAAAAATCAATGAATATTGTAAATGCACAAACAGTAATTTCTCCGCATTGCAAGGTGCAATTCTGAAATTTTTTGCTTTTTCCTGCTCCTCTTAGCATGATAAAGAAGATTCAAAGAGAGTGAGATGCCAGCTCCTTTCATTCAGTCAGTAGCTTCAATCATTTCTGGACGTTTTTCAATGGCAAAAATCAATGAATATTGTAAATGCACAAACAGTAATTTCTCCGCATTGCAAGGTGCAATTCTGAAATTTTTTGCTTTTTCCTGCTCCTCTTAGCATGATAAAGAAGATTCAAAGAGAGTGAGATGCCAGCTCCTTTCATTCAGTCAGTAGCTTCAAACATTTCTGGTATATGAATAACATGATGTTTTTCAATGGCAAAAATCAATGAATATTGTAAATGCACAAACAGTAATTTCTCCGCATTGCAAGGTGCAATTCTGAAATTTTTTGCTTTTTCCTGCTCCTCTTAGCATGATAAAGAAGATTCAAAGAGAGTGAGATGCCAGCTCCTTTCATTCAGTCAGTAGCTTCAATCATTTCTGGACGTTTTTCAATGGCAAAAATCAATGAATATTGTAAATGCACAAACAGTAATTTCTCCGCATTGCAAGGTGCAATTCTGAAATTTTTTGCTTTTTCCTGCTCCTCTTAGCATGATAAAGAAGATTCAAAGAGAATGAGATGCCAGCTCCTTTCATTCAGTCAGTAGCTTCAATGATTTCTGGACGTTTTTCAATGGCAAAAATCAATGAATATTGTAAATGCACAAACAGTAATTTCTCCGCATTGCAAGGTGCAATTCTGAAATTTTTTGCTTTTTCCTGCTCCTCTTAGCATGATAAAGAAGATTCAAAGAGAGTGAGATGCCAGCTCCTTTCATTCAGTCAGTAGCTTCAAACATTTCTGGTATATGAATAACGATGTTTTTCAATGGCAAAAATCAATGAATATTGTAAATGCACAAACAGTAATTTCTCAGTATTGCAAGGTGCAATTCTGAAATTTTTTGCTTTTTCCTGCTCCTCTTAGCATGATAAAGATTCAAAGAGAGTGAGATGCCAGCTCCTTTCATTCAGTCAGTAGCTTCAATCATTTCTGGACGTTTTTCAATGGCAAAAATCAATGAATATTGTAAATGCACAAAGAGTAATTTCTCCGCATTGCAAGGTGCAATTCTGAAATTTTTTGCTTTTTCCTGCTCCTCTTAGCATGATAAAGAAGATTCAAAGAGAGTGAGATGCCAGCTCCTTTCATTCAGTCAGTAGCTTCAAACATTTCTGGTATATGAATAACATGATGTTTTTCAATGGCAAAAATCAATGAATATTGTAAATGCACAAACAGTAATTTCTCTGCATTGCAAGGTGCAATTCTGAAATTTTTTGCTTTTTCCTGCTCTTCTTAGCATGATAAAGAAGATTCAAAGAGAGTGAGATGCCAGCTCCTTTCATTCAGTCAGTAGCTTCAATCATTTCTGGACGTTTTTCAATGGCAAAAATCAATGAATATTGTAAATGCACAAACAGTAATTTCTCCGCATTGCAAGGTGCAATTCTGAAATTTTTTGCTTTTTCCTGCTCCTCTTAGCATGATAAAGAAGATTCAAAGAGAGTGAGATGCCAGCTCCTTTCATTCAGTCAGTAGCTTCAATCATTTCTGGACGTTTTTTAATGGCAAAAATCAATGAATATTGTAAATGCACAAACAGTAATTTCTCCGCATTGCAAGATGCAATTCTGAAATTTTTTGCTTTTTCCTGCTCCTCTTAGCATGATAAAGAAGATTCAAAGAGAGTGAGATGCCAGCTCCTTTCATTCAGTCAGTAGCTTCAATCATTTCTGGACGTTTTTCAATGGCAAAAATCAATGAATATTGTAAATGCACAAACAGTAATTTCTCCGCATTGCAAGGTGCAATTCTGAAATTTTTTGCTTTTTCCTGCTCCTCTTAGCATGATAAAGAAGATTCAAAGAGAGTGAGATGCCAGCTCCTTTCATTCAGTCAGTAGCTTCAATCATTTCTGGTATATGAATAACATGATGTTTTTCAATGGCAAAAATCAATGAATATTGTAAATGCACAAACAGTAATTTCTCCGCATTGCAAGGTGCAATTCTGAAATTTTTTGCTTTTTAGTACTCCGCTTAGCATGATAAAGAAGATTCAAAGAGAGTGAGATGCCAGCTCCTTTCATTCAGTCAGTAGCTTCAAACATTTCTGGTATATGAATAACATGATGTTTTTCAATGGCAAAAATCAATGAATATTGTAAATGCACAAACAGTAATTTCTCCGCATTGCAAGGTGCAATTCTGAAATTTTTTGCTTTTTCCTGCTCCTCTTAGCATGATAAAGAAGATTCAAAGAGAGTGAGATGCCAGCTCCTTTCATTCAGTCAGTAGCTTCAATCATTTCTGGACGTTTTTCAATGGCAAAAATCAATGAATATTGTAAATGCACAAACAGTAATTTCTCCGCATTGCAAGGTGCAATTCTGAAATTTTTTGCTTTTTCCTGCTCCTCTTAGCATGATAAAGAAGATTCAAAGAGAGTGAGATGCCAGGTCCTTTCATTCAGTCAGTAGCTTTAATCATTTCTGGTATATGAATAACATGATGTTTTTCAATGGCAAAAATCAATGAATATTGTAAATGCACAAACAGTAATTTCTCCGCATTGCAAGGTGCAATTCTGGAATTTTTTGCTTTTTCCTGCTCCTCTTAGCATGATAAAGAAGATTCAAAGAGAGTGAGATGCCAGCTCCTTTCATTCAGTCAGTAGCTTCAAACATTTCTGGTATATGAATAACATGATGTTTTTCAATGGCAAAAATCAATGAATATTGTAAATGCACAAACAGTAATTTCTCCGCATTGCAAGGTGAAATTCTGAAATTTTTTGCTTTTTCCTGCTCCTCTTAGCATGATAAAGAAGATTCAAAGAGAGTGAGATGCCAGCTCCTTTCATTCAGTCAGTAGCTTCAATCATTTCTGGACGTTTTTCAATGGCAAAAATCAATGAATATTGTAAATGCACAAACAGTAATTTCTCCGCATTGCAAGGTGCAAATCTGAAATTTTTTGCTTTTTCCTGCTCCTCTTAGCATGATAAAGAAGATTCAGAGAGAGTGAGATGCCAGCTCCTTTCATTCAGTCAGTAGCTTCAATTATTTCTGGACGTTTTTCAATGGCAAAAATCAATGAATATTGTAAATGCACAAACAGTAATTTCTCCGCATTGCAAGGTGCAATTCTGAAATTTTTTGCTTTTTCCTGCTCCTCATAGCATGATAAAGAAGATTCAAAGAGAGTGAGATGCCAGCTCCTTTCATTCAGTCAGTAGCTTCAAACATTTCTGGACGTTTTTCAATGGCAAAAATCAATGAATATTGTAAATGCACAAACAGTAATTTCTCCGCATTGCAAGGTGCAATTCTGAAATTTTTTGCTTTTTCCTGCTCCTCTTAGCATGATAAAGAAGATTCAAAGAGAGTGAGATGCCAGCTCCTTTCATTCAGTCAGTAGCTTCAATCATTTCTGGTATATGAATAACATGATGTTTTTCAATGGCAAAAATCAATGAATATTGTAAATGCACAAACAGTAATTTCTCCGCATTGCAAGGTGCAATTCTGAAATTTTTTGCTTTTTCCTGCTCCTCTTAGCATGATAAAGAAGATTCAAAGAGAGTGAGATGCCAGCTCCTTTCATTCAGTCAGTAGCTTCAATCATTTCTGGACGTTTTTCAATGGCAAAAATCAATGAATATTGTAAATGCACAAACAGTAATTTCTCCGCATTGCAAGGTGCAATTCTGAAATTTTTTGCTTTTTCCTGCTCCTCTTAGCATGATAAAGAAGATTCAAAGAGAGTGAGATGCCAGCTCCTTTCATTCAGTCAGTAGCTTCAATCATTTCTGGTATATGAATAACATGATGTTTTTCAATGGCAAAAATCAATGAATATTGTAAATGCACAAACAGTAATTTCTCCGCATTGCAAGGTGCAATTCTGAAATTTTTTGCTTTTTCCTGCTCCTCATAGCATGATAAAGAAGATTCAAAGAGAGTGAGATGCCAGCTCCTTTCATTCAGTCAGTAGCTTCAAACATTTCTGGACGTTTTTCAATGGCAAAAATCAATGAATATTGTAAATGCACAAACAGTAATTTCTCCGCATTGCAAGGTGCAATTCTGAAATTTTTTGCTTTTTCCTGCTCCTCTTAGCATGATAAAGAAGATTCAAAGAGAGTGAGATGCCAGCTCCTTTCATTCAGTCAGTAGCTTCAATCATTTCTGGTATATGAATAACATGATGTTTTTCAATGGCAAAAATCAATGAATATTGTAAATGCACAAACAGTAATTTCTCCGCATTGCAAGGTGCAATTCTGAAATTTTTTGCTTTTTCCTGCTCCTCTTAGCATGATAAAGAAGATTCAAAGAGAGTGAGATGCCAGCTCCTTTCATTCAGTCAGTAGCTTCAATCATTTCTGGACGTTTTTCAATGGCAAAAATCAATGAATATTGTAAATGCACAAACAGTAATTTCTCCGCATTGCAAGGTGCAATTCTGAAATTTTTTGCTTTTTCCTGCTCCTCTTAGCATGATAAAGAAGATTCAAAGAGAGTGAGATGCCAGCTCCTTTCATTCAGTCAGTAGCTTCAATCATTTCTGGTATATGAATAACATGATGTTTTTCAATGGCAAAAATCAATGAATATTGTAAATGCACAAACAGTAATTTCTCCGCATTGCAAGGTGCAATTCTGAAATTTTTTGCTTTTTCCTGCTCCTCTTAGCATGATAAAGAAGATTCAAAGAGAGTGAGATGCCAGCTCCTTTCATTCAGTCAGTAGCTTCAATCATTTCTGGTATATGAATAACATGATGTTTTTCAATGGCAAAAATCAATGAATATTGTAAATGCACAAACAGTAATTTCTCCGCATTGCAAGGTGCAATTCTGAAATTTTTTGCTTTTTCCTGCTCCTCTTAGCATGATAAAGAAGATTCAAAGAGAGTGAGATGCCAGCTCCTTTCATTCAGTCAGTAGCTTCAATCATTTCTGGTATATGAATAACATGATGTTTTTCAATGGCAAAAATCAATGAATATTGTAAATGCACAAACAGTAATTTCTCCGCATTGCAAGGTGCAATTCTGAAATTTTTTGCTTTTTCCTGCTCCTCTTAGCATGATAAAGAAGATTCAAAGAGAGTGAGATGCCAGCTCCTTTCATTCAGTCAGTAGCTTCAAACATTTCTGGTATATGAATAACATGATGTTTTTCAATGGCAAAAATCAATGAATATTGTAAATGCACAAACAGTAATTTCTCCGCATTACAAGGTGCAATTCTGAAATTTTTTGCTTTTTCCTGCTCCTCTTAGCATGATAAAGAAGATTCAAAGAGAGTGAGATGCCAGCTCCTTTCATTCAGTCAGTAGCTTCAATCATTTCTGGACGTTTTTCAATGGCAAAAATCAATGAATATTGTAAATGCACAAACAGTAATTTCTCCGCATTGCAAGGTGCAATTCTGAAATTTTTTGCTTTTTCCTGCTCCTCTTAGCATGATAAAGAAGATTCAAAGAGAGTGAGATGCCAGCTCCTTTCATTCAGTCAGTAGCTTCAATCATTTCTGGACGTTTTTCAATGGCAAAAATCAATGAATATTGTAAATGCACAAACAGTAATTTCTCCGCATTGCAAGGTGCAATTCTGAAATTTTTTGCTTTTTCCTGCTCCTCTTAGCATGATAAAGAAGATTCAAAGAGAGTGAGATGCCAGCTCCTTTCATTCAGTCAGTAGCTTCAATCATTTCTGGACGTTTTTCAATGGCAAAAATCAATGAATATTGTAAATGCACAAACAGTAATTTCTCCGCATTGCAAGGTGCAATTCTGAAATTTTTTGCTTTTTCCTGCTCCTCTTAGCATGATAAAGAAGATTCAAAGAGAGTGAGATGCCAGCTCCTTTCATTCAGTCAGTAGCTTCAAACATTTCTGGTATATGAATAACGATGTTTTTCAATGGCAAAAATCAATGAATATTGTAAATGCACAAACAGTAATTTCTCAGTATTGCAAAGTGCAATTCTGAAATTTTTTGCTTTTTCCTGCTCCTCTTAGCATGATAAAGATTCAAAGAGAGTGAGATGCCAGCTCCTTTCATTCAGTCAGTAGCTTCAATCATTTCTGGACGTTTTTCAATGGCAAAAATCAATGAATATTGTAAATGCACAAAGAGTAATTTCTCCGCATTGCAAGGTGCAATTCTGAAATTTTTTGCTTTTTCCTGCTCCTCTTAGCATGATAAAGAAGATTCAAAGAGAGTGAGATGCCAGCTCCTTTCATTCAGTCAGTAGCTTCAAACATTTCTGGTATATGAATAACATGATGTTTTTCAATGGCAAAAATCAATGAATATTGTAAATGCACAAACAGTAATTTCTCTGCATTGCAAGGTGCAATTCTGAAATTTTTTGCTTTTTCCTGCTCTTCTTAGCATGATAAAGAAGATTCAAAGAGAGTGAGATGCCAGCTCCTTTCATTCAGTCAGTAGCTTCAATCATTTCTGGACGTTTTTCAATGGCAAAAATCAATGAATATTGTAAATGCACAAACTAATTTCTCCGCATTGCAAGGTGCAATTCTGAAATTTTTTGCTTTTTCCTGCTCCTCTTAGCATGATAAAGAAGATTCAAAGAGAGTGAGATGCCAGCTCCTTTCATTCAGTCAGTAGCTTCAATCATTTCTGGACGTTTTTTAATGGCAAAAATCAATGAATATTGTAAATGCACAAACAGTAATTTCTCCGCATTGCAAGGTGCAATTCTGAAATTTTTTGCTTTTTCCTGCTCCTCTTAGCATGATAAAGAAGATTCAAAGAGTGAGATGCCAGCTCCTTTCATTCAGTCAGTAGCTTCAAACATTTCTGGACGTTTTTCAATGTCAAAAATCAATGAATATTGTAAATGCACAAAAAGTAATTTCTCTGCATTGCAAGGTGCAATTCTGAAATTTTTTGCTTTTTCCTGCTCATCTTAGCATGATAAAGAAGATTCAAAGAGAGTGAGATGCCAGCTCCTTTCATTCAGTCAGTAGCTTCAATCATTTCTGGACGTTTTTCAATGTCAAAAATCAATGAATATTGTAAATGCACAAACAGTAATTTCTCCGCATTGCAAGGTGCAATTCTGAAATTTTTTGCTTTTTCCTGCTCCTCTTAGCATGATAAAGAAGATTCAAAGAGAGTGAGATGCCAGCTCCTTTCATTCAGTCAGTAGCTTCAAACATTTCTGGACGTTTTTCAATGGCAAAAATCAATGAATATTGTAAATGCACAAACAGTAATTTCTCCGCATTGCAAGGTGCAATTCTGAAATTTTTTGCTTTTTCCTGCTCCTCTTAGCATGATAAAGAAGATTCAAAGAGAGTGAGATGCCAGCTCCTTTCATTCAGTCAGTAGCTTCAAACATTTCTGGACGTTTTTCAATGGCAAAAATCAATGAATATTGTAAATGCACAAACAGTAATTTCTCCGCATTGCAAGGTGCAATTCTGAAATTTTTTGCTTTTTCCTGCTCCTCTTAGCATGATAAAGAAGATTCAAAGAGAGTGAGATGCCAGCTCCTTTCATTCAGTCAGTAGCTTCAATCATTTCTGGACGTTTTTCAATGGCAAAAATCAATGAATATTGTAAATGCACAAACAGTAATTTCTCCGCATTGCAAGGTGCAATTCTGAAATTTTTTGCTTTTTCCTGCTCCTCTTAGCATGATAAAGAAGATTCAAAGAGAGTGAGATGCCAGCTCCTTTCATTCAGTCAGTAGCTTCAATCATTTCTGGTATATGAATAACATGATGTTTTTCAATGGCAAAAATCAATGAATATTGTAAATGCACAAACAGTAATTTCTCCGCATTGCAAGGTGCAATTCTGAAATTTTTTGCTTTTTAGTACTCCTCTTAGCATGATAAAGAAGATTCAAAGAGAGTGAGATGCCAGCTCCTTTCATTCAGTCAGTAGCTTCAAACATTTCTGGTATATGAATAACATGATGTTTTTCAATGGCAAAAATCAATGAATATTGTAAATGCACAAACAGTAATTTCTCCGCATTGCAAGGTGCAATTCTGAAATTTTTTGCTTTTTCCTGCTCCTCTTAGCATGATAAAGAAGATTCAAAGAGAGTGAGATGCCAGCTCCTTTCATTCAGTCAGTAGCTTCAATCATTTCTGGACGTTTTTCAATGGCAAAAATCAATGAATATTGTAAATGCACAAACAGTAATTTCTCCGCATTGCAAGGTGCAATTCTGAAATTTTTTGCTTTTTCCTGCTCCTCTTAGCATGATAAAGAAGATTCAAAGAGAGTGAGATGCCAGCTCCTTTCATTCAGTCAGTAGCTTCAATCATTTCTGGTATATGAATAACATGATGTTTTTCAATGGCAAAAATCAATGAATATTGTAAATGCACAAACAGTAATTTCTCCGCATTGCAAGGTGCAATTCTGAAATTTTTTGCTTTTTCCTGCTCCTCTTAGCATGATAAAGAAGATTCAAAGAGAGTGAGATGCCAGCTCCTTTCATTCAGTCAGTAGCTTCAAACATTTCTGGTATATGAATAACATGATGTTTTTCAATGGCAAAAATCAATGAATATTGTAAATGCACAAACAGTAATTTCTCCGCATTGCAAGGTGCAATTCTGAAATTTTTTGCTTTTTCCTGCTCCTCTTAGCATGATAAAGAAGATTCAAAGAGAGTGAGATGCCAGCTCCTTTCATTCAGTCAGTAGCTTCAATCATTTCTGGACGTTTTTCAATGGCAAAAATCAATGAATATTGTAAATGCACAAACAGTAATTTCTCCGCATTGCAAGGTGCAAATCTGAAATTTTTTGCTTTTTCCTGCTCCTCTTAGCATGATAAAGAAGATTCAGAGAGAGTGAGATGCCAGCTCCTTTCATTCAGTCAGTAGCTTCAATTATTTCTGGACGTTTTTCAATGGCAAAAATCAATGAATATTGTAAATGCACAAACAGTAATTTCTCCGCATTGCAAGGTGCAATTCTGAAATTTTTTGCTTTTTCCTGCTCCTCATAGCATGATAAAGAAGATTCAAAGAGAGTGAGATGCCAGCTCCTTTCATTCAGTCAGTAGCTTCAAACATTTCTGGACGTTTTTCAATGGCAAAAATCAATGAATATTGTAAATGCACAAACAGTAATTTCTCCGCATTGCAACGTGCAATTCTGAAATTTTTTGCTTTTTCCTGCTCCTCTTAGCATGATAAAGAAGATTCAAAGAGAGTGAGATGCCAGCTCCTTTCATTCAGTCAGTAGCTTCAATCATTTCTGGACGTTTTTCAATGGCAAAAATCAATGAATATTGCAAATGCACAAACAGTAATTTCTCCGCATTGCAAGGTGCAATTCTGAAATTTTTTGCTTTTTCCTGCTCCTCTTAGCATGATAAAGAAGATTCAAAGAGAGTGAGATGCCAGCTCCTTTCATTCAGTCAGTAGCTTCAATCATTTCTGGTATATGAATAACATGATGTTTTTCAATGGCAAAAATCAATGAATATTGTAAATGCACAAACAGTAATTTCTCCGCATTGCAAGGTGCAATTCTGAAATTTTTTGCTTTTTCCTGCTCCTCTTAGCATGATAAAGAAGATTCAAAGAGAGTGAGATGCCAGCTCCTTTCATTCAGTCAGTAGCTTCAAACATTTCTGGTATATGAATAACATGATGTTTTTCAATGGCAAAAATCAATGAATATTGTAAATGCACAAACAGAAATTTCTCCGCATTGCAAGGTGCAATTCTGAAATTTTTTGCTTTTTCCTGCTCCTCTTAGCATGATAAAGAAGATTCAAAGAGAGTGAGATGCCAGCTCCTTTCATTCAGTCAGTAGCTTCAATCATTTCTGGACGTTTTTCAATGGCAAAAATCAATGAATATTGTAAATGCACAAACAGTAATTTCTCCGCATTGCAAGGTGCAATTCTGAAATTTTTTGCTTTTTCCTGCTCCTCTTAGCATGATAAAGAAGATTCAAAGAGAGTGAGATGCCAGCTCCTTTCATTCAGTCAGTAGCTTCAATCATTTCTGGACGTTTTTCAATGGCAAAAATCAATGAATATTGTAAATGCACAAACAGTAATTTCTCCGCATTGCAAGGTGCAATTCTGAAATTTTTTGCTTTTTCCTGCTCCTCTTAGCATGATAAAGAAGATTCAAAGAGAGTGAGATGCCAGCTCCTTTCATTCAGTCAGTAGCTTCAAACATTTCTGGTATATGAATAACGATGTTTTTCAATGGCAAAAATCAATGAATATTGTAAATGCACAAACAGTAATTTCTCAGTATTGCAAGGTGCAATTCTGAAATTTTTTGCTTTTTCCTGCTCCTCTTAGCATGATAAAGAAGATTCAAAGAGAGTGAGATGCCAGCTCCTTTCATTCAGTCAGTAGCTTCAATCATTTCTGGACGTTTTTCAATGGCAAAAATCAATGAATATTGTAAATGCACAAAGAGTAATTTCTCCGCATTGCAAGGTGCAATTCTGAAATTTTTTGCTTTTTCCTGCTCCTCTTAGCATGATAAAGAAGATTCAAAGAGAGTGAGATGCCAGCTCCTTTCATTCAGTCAGTAGCTTCAAACATTTCTGGTATATGAATAACATGATGTTTTTCAATGGCAAAAATCAATGAATATTGTAAATGCACAAACAGTAATTTCTCTGCATTGCAAGGTGCAATTCTGAAATTTTTTGCTTTTTCCTGCTCTTCTTAGCATGATAAAGAAGATTCAAAGAGAGTGAGATGCCAGCTCCTTTCATTCAGTCAGTAGCTTCAATCATTTCTGGACGTTTTTCAATGGCAAAAATCAATGAATATTGTAAATGCACAAACAGTAATTTCTCCGCATTGCAAGGTGCAATTCTGAAATTTTTTGCTTTTTCCTGCTCCTCTTAGCATGATAAAGAAGATTCAAAGAGAGTGAGATGCCAGCTCCTTTCATTCAGTCAGTAGCTTCAATCATTTCTGGACGTTTTTTAATGGCAAAAATCAATGAATATTGTAAATGCACAAACAGTAATTTCTCCGCATTGCAAGGTGCAATTCTGAAATTTTTTGCTTTTTCCTGCTCCTCTTAGCATGATAAAGAAGATTCAAAGAGAGTGAGATGCCAGCTCCTTTCATTCAGTCAGTAGCTTCAATCATTTCTGGACGTTTTTCAATGGCAAAAATCAATGAATATTGTAAATGCACAAACAGTAATTTCTCCGCATTGCAAGGTGCAATTCTGAAATTTTTTGCTTTTTCCTGCTCCTCTTAGCATGATAAAGAAGATTCAAAGAGAGTGAGATGCCAGCTCCTTTCATTCAGTCAGTAGCTTCAATCATTTCTGGACGTTTTTTAATGGCAAAAATCAATGAATATTGTAAATGCACAAACAGTAATTTCTCCGCATTGCAAGGTGCAATTCTGAAATTTTTTGCTTTTTCCTGCTCCTCTTAGCATGATAAAGAAGATTCAAAGAGAGTGAGATGCCAGCTCCTTTCATTCAGTCAGTAGCTTCAAACATTTCTGGACGTTTTTCAATGGCAAAAATCAATGAATATTGTAAATGCACAAACAGTAATTTCTCCGCATTGCAAGGTGCAATTCGGAAATTTTTTGCTTTTTCCTGCTCCTCTTAGCATGATAAAGAAGATTCAAAGAGAGTGAGATGCCAGCTCCTTTCATTCAGTCAGTAGCTTCAAACATTTCTGGTATATGAATAACATGATGTTTTTCAATGGCAAAAATCAATGAATATTGTAAATGCACAAACAGTAATTTCTCCGCATTGCAATGTGCAATTCTGAAATTTTTTGCTTTTTACTGCTCCTCTTAGCATGATAAAGAAGATTCAAAGAGAGTGAGATGCCAGCTCCTTTCATTCAGTCAGTAGCTTCAATCATTTCTGGACGTTTTTCAATGGCAAAAATCAATGAATATTGTAAATGCACAAACAGTAATTTCTCCGCATTGCAAGGTGCAATTCTGAAATTTTTTGCTTTTTCCTGCTCCTCATAGCATGATAAAGAAGATTCAAAGAGAGTGAGATGCCAGCTCCTTTCATTCAGTCAGTAGCTTCAAACATTTCTGGACGTTTTTCAATGGCAAAAATCAATGAATATTGTAAATGCACAAACAGTAATTTCTCCGCATTGCAAGGTGCAATTCTGAAATTTTTTGCTTTTTCCTGCTCCTCTTAGCATGATAAAGAAGATTCAAAGAGAGTGAGATGCCAGCTCCTTTCATTCAGTCAGTAGCTTCAATCATTTCTGGTATATGAATAACATGATGTTTTTCAATGGCAAAAATCAATGAATATTGTAAATGCACAAACAGTAATTTCTCCGCATTGCAAGGTGCAATTCTGAAATTTTTTGCTTTTTCCTGCTCCTCTTAGCATGATAAAGAAGATTCAAAGAGAGTGAGATGCCAGCTCCTTTCATTCAGTCAGTAGCTTCAATCATTTCTGGACGTTTTTCAATGGCAAAAATCAATGAATATTGTAAATGCACAAACAGTAATTTCTCCGCATTGCAAGGTGCAATTCTGAAATTTTTTGCTTTTTCCTGCTCCTCTTAGCATGATAAAGAAGATTCAAAGAGAGTGAGATGCCAGCTCCTTTCATTCAGTCAGTAGCTTCAATCATTTCTGGTATATGAATAACATGATGTTTTTCAATGGCAAAAATCAATGAATATTGTAAATGCACAAACAGTAATTTCTCCGCATTGCAAGGTGCAATTCTGAAATTTTTTGCTTTTTCCTGCTCCTCTTAGCATGATAAAGAAGATTCAAAGAGAGTGAGATGCCAGCTCCTTTCATTCAGTCAGTAGCTTCAAACATTTCTGGTATATGAATAACATGATGTTTTTCAATGGCAAAAATCAATGAATATTGTAAATGCACAAACAGTAATTTCTCCGCATTGCAAGGTGCAATTCTGAAATTTTTTGCTTTTTCCTGCTCCTCTTAGCATGATAAAGAAGATTCAAAGAGAGTGAGATGCCAGCTCCTTTCATTCAGTCAGTAGCTTCAATCATTTCTGGACGTTTTTCAATGGCAAAAATCAATGAATATTGTAAATGCACAAACAGTAATTTCTCCGCATTGCAAGGTGCAATTCTGAAATTTTTTGCTTTTCCTGCTCCTCTTAGCATGATAAAGAAGATTCAAAGAGAGTGAGATGCCAGCTCCTTTCATTCAGTCAGTAGCTTCAATCATTTCTGGACGTTTTTCAATGGCAAAAATCAATGAATATTGTAAATGCACAAACAGTAATTTCTCCGCATTGCAAGGTGCAATTCTGAAATTTTTTGCTTTTTCCTGCTCCTCTTAGCATGATAAAGAAGATTCAAAGAGAGTGAGATGCCAGCTCCTTTCATTCAGTCAGTAGCTTCAAACATTTCTGGTATATGAATAACGATGTTTTTCAATGGCAAAAATCAATGAATATTGTAAATGCACAAACAGTAATTTCTCAGTATTGCAAGGTGCAATTCTGAAATTTTTTGCTTTTTCCTGCTCCTCTTAGCATGATAAAGAAGATTCAAAGAGAGTGAGATGCCAGCTCCTTTCAGTCAGTAGCTTCAATCATTTCTGGACGTTTTTCAATGGCAAAAATCAATGAATATTGTAAATGCACAAAGAGTAATTTCTCCGCATTGCAAGGTGCAATTCTGAAATTTTTTGCTTTTTCCTGCTCCCCTTAGCATGATAAAGAAGATTCAAAGAGAGTGAGATGCCAGCTCCTTTCATTCAGTCAGTAGCTTCAAACATTTCTGGTATATGAATAACATGATGTTTTTCAATGGCAAAAATCAATGAATATTGTAAATGCACAAACAGTAATTTCTCTGCATTGCAAGGTGCAATTCTGAAATTTTTTGCTTTTTCCTGCTCTTCTTAGCATGATAAAGAAGATTCAAAGAGAGTGAGATGCCAGCTCCTTTCATTCAGTCAGTAGCTTCAATCATTTCTGGACGTTTTTCAATGGCAAAAATCAATGAATATTGTAAATGCACAAACAGTAATTTCTCCGCATTGCAAGGTGCAATTCTGAAATTTTTTGCTTTTTCCTGCTCCTCTTAGCATGATAAAGAAGATTCAAAGAGAGTGAGATGCCAGCTCCTTTCATTCAGTCAGTAGCTTCAATCATTTCTGGACGTTTTTTAATGGCAAAAATCAATGAATATTGTAAATGCACAAACAGTAATTTCTCCGCATTGCAAGGTGCAATTCTGAAATTTTTTGCTTTTTCCTGCTCCTCTTAGCATGATAAAGAAGATTCAAAGAGAGTGAGATGCCAGCTCCTTTCATTCAGTCAGTAGCTTCAAACATTTCTGGACGTTTTTCAATGGCAAAAATCAATGAATATTGTAAATGCACAAACAGTAATTTCTCCGCATTGCAAGGTGCATTTCGGAAATTTTTTGCTTTTTCCTGCTCCTCTTAGCATGATAAAGAAGATTCAAAGAGAGTGAGATGCCAGCTCCTTTCATTCAGTCAGTAGCTTCAAACATTTCTGGTATATGAATAACATGATGTTTTTCAATGGCAAAAATCAATGAATATTGTAAATGCACAAACAGTAATTTCTCCGCATTGCAATGTGCAATTCTGAAATTTTTTGCTTTTTACTGCTCCTCTTAGCATGATAAAGAAGATTCAAAGAGAGTGAGATGCCAGCTCCTTTCATTCAGTCAGTAGCTTCAATCATTTCTGGACGTTTTTCAATGGCAAAAATCAATGAATATTGTAAATGCACAAACAGTAATTTCGCCGCATTGCAAGGTGCAATTCTGAAATTTTTTGCTTTTTCCTGCTCCTCTTAGCATGATAAAGAAGATTCAAAGAGAGTGAGATGCCAGCTCCTTTCATTCAGTCAGTAGCTTCAATCATTTCTGGTATATCAATAACATGATGTTTTTCAATGGCAAAAATCAATGAATATTGTAAATGCACAAACAGTAATTTCTCCGCATTGCAAGGTGCAATTCTGAAATTTTTTGCTTTTTCCTGCTCCTCTTAGCATGATAAAGAAGATTCAAAGAGAGTGAGATGCCAGCTCCTTTCATTCAGTCAGTAGCTTCAATCATTTCTGGTATATGAATAACATGATGTTTTTCAATGGCAAAAATCAATGAATATTGTAAATGCACAAACAGTAATTTCTCCGCATTGCAAGGTGCAATTCTGAAATTTTTTGCTTTTTAGTGCTCCTCTTAGCATGATAAAGAAGATTCAAAGAGAGTGAGATGCCAGCTCCTTTCATTCAGTCAGTAGCTTCAAACATTTCTGGTATATGAATAACATGATGTTTTTCAATGGCAAAAATCAATGAATATTGTAAATGCACAAACAGTATTTTCTCCGCATTGCAAGGTGCAATTCTGAAATTTTTTGCTTTTTCCTGCTCCTCTTAGCATGATAAAGAAGATTCAAAGAGAGTGAGATGCCAGCTCCTTTCATTCAGTCAGTAGCTTCAATCATTTCTGGACGTTTTTCAATGGCAAAAATCAATGAATATTGTAAATGCACAAACAGTAATTTCTCCGCATTGCAAGGTGCAATTCTGAAATTTTTTGCTTTTTCCTGCTCCTCTTAGCATGATAAAGAAGATTCAAAGAGAGTGAGATGCCAGCTCCTTTCATTCAGTCAGTAGCTTCAAACATTTCTGGTATATGAATAACGATGTTTTTCAATGGCAAAAATCAATGAATATTGTAAATGCACAAACAGTAATTTCTCCGCATTGCAAGGTGCAATTCTGAAATTTTTTGCTTTTTAGTGCTCCTCTTAGCATGATAAAGAAGATTCAAAGAGAGTGAGATGCCAGCTCCTTTCATTCAGTCAGTAGCTTCAAACATTTCTGGTATATGAATAACATGATGTTTTTCAATGGCAAAAATCAATGAATATTGTAAATGCACAAACAGTAATTTCTCCGCATTGCAAGGTGCAATTCTGAAATTTTTTGCTTTTTCCTGCTCCTCTTAGCATGATAAAGAAGATTCAAAGAGAGTGAGATGCCAGCTCCTTTCATTCAGTCAGTAGCTTCAATCATTTCTGGACGTTTTTCAATGGCAAAAATCAATGAATATTGTAAATGCACAAACAGTAATTTCTCCGCATTGCAAGGTGCAATTCTGAAATTTTTTGCTTTTTCCTGCTCCTCTTAGCATGATAAAGAAGATTCAAAGAGAGTGAGATGCCAGCTCCTTTCATTCAGTCAGTAGCTTCAAACATTTCTGGTATATGAATAACGATGTTTTTCAATGGCAAAAATCAATGAATATTGTAAATGCACAAACAGTAATTTCTCAGTATTGCAAGGTGCAATTCTGAAATTTTTTGCTTTTTCCTGCTCCTCTTAGCATGATAAAGAAGATTCAAAGAGAGTGAGATGCCAGCTCCTTTCATTCAGTCAGTAGCTTCAATCATTTCTGGACGTTTTTCAATGGCAAAAATCAATGAATATTGTAAATGCACAAAGAGTAATTTCTCCGCATTGCAAGGTGCAATTCTGAAATTTTTTGCTTTTTCCTGCTCCTCTTAGCATGATAAAGAAGATTCAAAGAGAGTGAGATGCCAGCTCCTTTCATTCAGTCAGTAGCTTCAAACATTTCTGGTATATGAATAACATGATGTTTTTCAATGGCAAAAATCAATGAATATTGTAAATGCACAAACAGTAATTTCTCTGCATTGCAAGGTGCAATTCTGAAATTTTTTGCTTTTTCCTGCTCTTCTCAGCATGATAAAGAAGATTCAAAGAGAGTGAGATGCCAGCTCCTTTCATTCAGTCAGTAGCTTCAATCATTTCTGGACGTTTTTCAATGGCAAAAATCAATGAATATTGTAAATGCACAAACAGTAATTTCTCCTCATTGCAAGGTGCAATTCTGAAATTTTTTGCTTTTTCCTGCTCCTCTTAGCATGATAAAGAAGATTCAAAGAGAGTGAGATGCCAGCTCCTTTCATTCAGTCAGTAGCTTCAATCATTTCTGGACGTTTTTCAATGGCAAAAATCAATGAATATTGTAAATGCACAAACAGTAATTTCTCCGCATTGCAAGGTGCAATTCTGAAATTTTTTGCTTTTTCCTGCTCCTCTTAGCATGATAAAGAAGATTCAAAGAGAGTGAGATGCCAGCTCCTTTCATTCAGTCAGTAGCTTCAATCATTTCTGGACGTTTTTCAATGGCAAAAATCAATGAATATTGTAAATGCACAAACAGTAATTTCTCCGCATTGCAAGGTGCAATTCTGAAATTTTTTGCTTTTTCCTGCTCCTCTTAGCATGATAAAGAAGATTCAAAGAGAGTGAGATGCCAGCTCCTTTCATTCAGTCAGTAGCTTCAAACATTTCTGGTATATGAATAACGATGTTTTTCAATGGCAAAAATCAATGAATATTGTAAATGCACAAACAGTAATTTCTCCGCATTGCAAGGTGCAATTCTGAAATTTTTTGCTTTTTAGTGCTCCTCTTAGCATGATAAAGAAGATTCAAAGAGAGTGAGATGCCAGCTCCTTTCATTCAGTCAGTAGCTTCAAACATTTCTGGTATATGAATAACATGATGTTTTTCAATGGCAAAAATCAATGAATATTGTAAATGCACAAACAGTAATTTCTCCGCATTGCAAGGTGCAATTCTGAAATTTTTTGCTTTTTCCTGCTCCTCTTAGCATGATAAAGAAGATTCAAAGAGAGTGAGATGCCAGCTCCTTTCATTCAGTCAGTAGCTTCAATCATTTCTGGACGTTTTTCAATGGCAAAAATCAATGAATATTGTAAATGCACAAACAGTAATTTCTCCGCATTGCAAGGTGCAATTCTGAAATTTTTTGCTTTTTCCTGCTCCTCTTAGCATGATAAAGAAGATTCAAAGAGAGTGAGATGCCAGCTCCTTTCATTCAGTCAGTAGCTTCAAACATTTCTGGTATATGAATAACGATGTTTTTCAATGGCAAAAATCAATGAATATTGTAAATGCACAAACAGTAATTTCTCAGTATTGCAAGGTGCAATTCTGAAATTTTTTGCTTTTTCCTGCTCCTCTTAGCATGATAAAGAAGATTCAAAGAGAGTGAGATGCCAGCTCCTTTCATTCAGTCAGTAGCTTCAATCATTTCTGGACGTTTTTCAATGGCAAAAATCAATGAATATTGTAAATGCACAAAGAGTAATTTCTCCGCATTGCAAGGTGCAATTCTGAAATTTTTTGCTTTTTCCTGCTCCTCTTAGCATGATAAAGAAGATTCAAAGAGAGTGAGATGCCAGCTCCTTTCATTCAGTCAGTAGCTTCAAACATTTCTGGTATATGAATAACATGATGTTTTTCAATGGCAAAAATCAATGAATATTGTAAATGCACGAACAGTAATTTCTCTGCATTGCAAGGTGCAATTCTGAAATTTTTTGCTTTTTCCTGCTCTTCTTAGCATGATAAAGAAGATTCAAAGAGAGTGAGATGCCAGCTCCTTTCATTCAGTCAGTAGCTTCAATCATTTCTGGACGTTTTTCAATGGCAAAAATCAATGAATATTGTAAATGCAAAAACAGTAATTTCTCCGCATTGCAAGGTGCAATTCTGAAATTTTTTGCTTTTTCCTGCTCCTCTTAGCATGATAAAGAAGATTCAAAGAGAGTGAGATGCCAGCTCCTTTCATTCAGTCAGTAGCTTCAATCATTTCTGGACGTTTTTCAATGGCAAAAATCAATGAATATTGTAAATGCACAAACAGTAATTTCTCCGCATTGCAAGGTGCAATTCTGAAATTTTTTGCTTTTTCCTGCTCCTCTTAGCATGATAAAGAAGATTCAAAGAGAGTGAGATGCCAGCTCCTTTCATTCAGTCAGTAGCTTCAATCATTTCTGGACGTTTTTCAATGGCAAAAATCAATGAATATTGTAAATGCACAAACAGTAATTTCTCCGCATTGCAAGGTGCAATTCTGAAATTTTTTGCTTTTTCCTGCTCCTCTTAGCATGATAAAGAAGATTCAAAGAGAGTGAGATGCCAGCTCCTTTTATTCAGTCAGTAGCTTCAAACATTTCTGGTATATGAATAACGATGTTTTTCAATGGCAAAAATCAATTAATATTGTAAATGCACAAACAGTAATTTCTCCGCATTGCAAGGTGCAATTCTGAAATTTTTTGCTTTTTAGTGCTCCTCTTAGCATGATAAAGAAGATTCAAAGAGAGTGAGATGCCAGCTCCTTTCATTCAGTCAGTAGCTTCAAACATTTCTGGTATATGAATAACATGATGTTTTTCAATGGCAAAAATCAATGAATATTGTAAATGCACAAACAGTAATTTCTCCGCATTGCAAGGTGCAATTCTGAAATTTTTTGCTTTTTCCTGCTCCTCTTAGCATGATAAAGAAGATTCAAAGAGAGTGAGATGCCAGCTCCTTTCATTCAGTCAGTAGCTTCAATCATTTCTGGACGTTTTTCAATGGCAAAAATCAATGAATATTGTAAATGCACAAACAGTAATTTCTCCGCATTGCAAGGTGCAATTCTGAAATTTTTTGCTTTTTCCTGCTCCTCTTAGCATGATAAAGAAGATTCAAAGAGAGTGAGATGCCAGCTCCTTTCATTCAGTCAGTAGCTTCAAACATTTCTGGTATATGAATAACGATGTTTTTCAATGGCAAAAATCAATGAATATTGTAAATGCACAAACAGTAATTTCTCAGTATTGCAAGGTGCAATTCTGAAATTTTTTGCTTTTTCCTGCTCCTCTTAGCATGATAAAGAAGATTCAAAGAGAGTGAGATGCCAGCTCCTTTCATTCAGTCAGTAGCTTCAATCATTTCTGGACGTTTTTCAATGGCAAAAATCAATGAATATTGTAAATGCACAAAGAGTAATTTCTCCGCATTGCAAGGTGCAATTCTGAAATTTTTTGCTTTTTCCTGCTCCTCTTAGCATGATAAAGAAGATTCAAAGAGAGTGAGATGCCAGCTCCTTTCATTCAGTCAGTAGCTTCAAACATTTCTGGTATATGAATAACATGATGTTTTTCAATGGCAAAAATCAATGAATATTGTAAATGCACAAACAGTAATTTCTCTGCATTGCAAGGTGCAATTCTGAAATTTTTTGCTTTTTCCTGCTCTTCTTAGCATGATAAAGAAGATTCAAAGAGAGTGAGATGCCAGCTCCTTTCATTCAGTCAGTAGCTTCAATCATTTCTGGACGTTTTTCAATGGCAAAAATCAATGAATATTGTAAATGCACAAACAGTAATTTCTCCGCATTGCAAGGTGCAATTCTGAAATTTTTTGCTTTTTCCTGCTCCTCTTAGCATGATAAAGAAGATTCAAAGAGAGTGAGATGCCAGCTCCTTTCATTCAGTCAGTAGCTTCAATCATTTCTGGACGTTTTTTAATGGCAAAAATCAATGAATATTGTAAATGCACAAACAGTAATTTCTCCGCATTGCAAGGTGCAATTCTGAAATTTTTTGCTTTTTCCTGCTCCTCTTAGCATGATAAAGAAGATTCAAAGAGAGTGAGATGCCAGCTCCTTTCATTCAGTCAGTAGCTTCAAACATTTCTGGACGTTTTTCAATGGCAAAAATCAATGAATATTGTAAATGCACAAAAAGTAATTTCTCTGCATTGCAAGGTGCAATTCTGAAATTTTTTGCTTTTTCCTGCTCATCTTAGCATGATAAAGAAGATTCAAAGAGAGTGAGATGCCAGCTCCTTTCATTCAGTCAGTAGCTTCAATCATTTCTGGACGTTTTTCAATGGCAAAAATCAATGAATATTGTAAATGCACAAACAGTAATTTCTCCGCATTGCAAGGTGCAATTCTGAAATTTTTTGCTTTTTCCTGCTCCTCTTAGCATGATAAAGAAGATTCAAAGAGAGTGAGATGCCAGCTCCTTTCATTCAGTCAGTAGCTTCAATCATTTCTGGACGTTTTTCAATGGCAAGAATCAATGAATATTGTAAATGCACAAACAGTAATTTCTCCGCATTGCAAGGTGCAATTCTGAAATTTTTTGCTTTTTCCTGCTCCTCTTAGCATGATAAAGAAGATTCAAAGAGAGTGAGATGCCAGCTCCTTTCATTCAGTCAGTAGCTTCAAACATTTCTGGACGTTTTTCAATGGCAAAAATCAATGAATATTGTAAATGCACAAACAGTAATTTCTCCGCATTGCAAGGTGCAATTCTGAAATTTTTTGCTTTTTCCTGCTCCTCTTAGCATGATAAAGAAGATTCAAAGAGAGTGAGATGCCAGCTCCTTTCATTCAGTCAGTAGCTTCAATCATTTCTGGACGTTTTTCAATGGCAAAAATCAATGAATATTGTAAATGCACAAACAGTAATTTCTCCGCATTGCAAGGTGCAATTCTGAAATTTTTTGCTTTTTCCTGCTCCTCTTAGCATGATAAAGAAGATTCAAAGAGAGTGAGATGCCAGCTCCTTTCATTCAGTCAGTAGCTTCAATCATTTCTGGTATATGAATAACATGATGTTTTTCAATGGCAAAAATCAATGAATATTGTAAATGCACAAACAGTAATTTCTCCGCATTGCAAGGTGCAATTCTGAAATTTTTTGCTTTTTAGTACTCCTCTTAGCATGATAAAGAAGATTCAAAGAGAGTGAGATGCCAGCTCCTTTCATTCAGTCAGTAGCTTCAAACATTTCTGGTATATGAATAACATGATGTTTTTCAATGGCAAAAATCATTGAATATTGTAAATGCACAAACAGTAATTTCTCCGCATTGCAAGGTGCAATTCTGAAATTTTTTGCTTTTTCCTGCTCCTCTTAGCATGATAAAGAAGATTCAAAGAGAGTGAGATGCCAGCTCCTTTCATTCAGTCAGTAGCTTCAATCATTTCTGGACGTTTTTCAATGGCAAAAATCAATGAATATTGTAAATGCACAAACAGTAATTTCTCCGCATTGCAAGGTGCAATTCTGAAATTTTTTGCTTTTTCCTGCTCCTCTTAGCATGATAAAGAAGATTCAAAGAGAGTGAGATGCCAGGTCCTTTCATTCAGTCAGTAGCTTCAATCATTTCTGGTATATGAATAACATGATGTTTTTCAATGGCAAAAATCAATGAAAATTGTAAATGCACAAACAGTAATTTCTCCGCATTGCAAGGTGCAATTCTGAAATTTTTTGCTTTTTCCTGCTCCTCTTAGCATGATAAAGAAGATTCAAAGAGAGTGAGATGCCAGCTCCTTTCATTCAGTCAGTAGCTTCAAACATTTCTGGACGTTTTTCAATGGCAAAAATCAATGAATATTGTAAATGCACAAACAGTAATTTCTCCGCATTGCAAGGTGCAATTCTGAAATTTTTTGCTTTTTCCTGCTCCTCTTAGCATGATAAAGAAGATTCAAAGAGAGTGAGATGCCAGCTCCTTTCATTCAGTCAGTAGCTTCAATCATTTCTGGTATATGAATAACATGATGTTTTTCAATGGCAAAAATCAATGAATATTGTAAATGCACAAACAGTAATTTCTCCGCATTGCAAGGTGCAATTCTGAAATTTTTTGCTTTTTCCTGCTCCTCTTAGCATGATAAAGAAGATTCAAAGAGAGTGAGATGCCAGCTCCTTTCATTCAGTCAGTAGCTTCAATCATTTCTGGACGTTTTTCAATGGCAAAAATCAATGAATATTGTAAATGCACAAAAAGTAATTTCTCCGCATTGCAAGGTGCAATTCTGAAATTTTTTGCTTTTTCCTGCTCCTCTTAGCATGATAAAGAAGATTCAAAGAGAGTGAGATGCCAGCTCCTTTCATTCAGTCAGTAGCTTCAATCATTTCTGGTATATGAATAACATGATGTTTTTCAATGGCAAAAATCAATGAATATTGTAAATGCACAAACAGTAATTTCTCCGCATTGCAAGGTGCAATTCTGAAATTTTTTGCTTTTTCCTGCTCCTCTTAGCATGATAAAGAAGATTCAAAGAGAGTGAGATGCCAGCTCCTTTCATTCAGTCAGTAGCTTCAAACATTTCTGGTATATGAATAACATGATGTTTTTCAATGGCAAAAATCAATGAATATTGTAAATGCACAAACAGTAATTTCTCCGCATTGCAAGGTGCAATTCTGAAATTTTTTGCTTTTTCCTGCTCCTCTTAGCATGATAAAGAAGATTCAAAGAGAGTGAGATGCCAGCTCCTTTCATTCAGTCAGTAGCTTCAATCATTTCTGGACGTTTTTCAATGGCAAAAATCAATGAATATTGTAAATGCACAAACAGTAATTTCTCCGCATTGCAAGGTGCAATTCTGAAATTTTTTGCTTTTTCCTGCTCCTCTTAGCATGATAAAGAAGATTCAAAGAGAGTGAGATGCCAGCTCCTTTCATTCAGTCAGTAGCTTCAATCATTTCTGGACGTTTTTCAATGGCAAAAATCAATGAATATTGTAAATGCACAAACAGTAATTTCTCCGCATTGCAAGGTGCAATTCTGAAATTTTTTGCTTTTTCCTGCTCCTCTTAGCATGATAAAGAAGATTCAAAGAGAGTGAGATGCCAGCTCCTTTCATTCAGTCAGTAGCTTCAAACATTTCTGGTATATGAATAACGATGTTTTTCAATGGCAAAAATCAATGAATATTGTAAATGCACAAACAGTAATTTCTCAGTATTGCAAGGTGCAATTCTGAAATTTTTTGCTTTTTCCTGCTCCTCTTAGCATGATAAAGAAGATTCAAAGAGAGTGAGATGCCAGCTCCTTTCATTCAGTCAGTAGCTTCAATCATTTCTGGACGTTTTTCAATGGCAAAAATCAATGAATATTGTAAATGCACAAAGAGTAATTTCTCCGCATTGCAAGGTGCAATTCTGAAATTTTTTGCTTTTTCCTGCTCCTCTTAGCATGATAAAGAAGATTCAAAGAGAGTGAGATGCCAGCTCCTTTCATTCAGTCAGTAGCTTCAAACATTTCTGGTATATGAATAACATGATGTTTTTCAATGGCAAAAATCAATGAATATTGTAAATGCACAAACAGTAATTTCTCTGCATTGCAAGGTGCAATTCTGAAATTTTTTGCTTTTTCCTGCTCTTCTTAGCATGATAAAGAAGATTCAAAGAGAGTGAGATGCCAGCTCCTTTCATTCAGTCAGTAGCTTCAATCATTTCTGGACGTTTTTCAATGGCAAAAATCAATGAATATTGTAAATGCACAAACAGTAATTTCTCCGCATTGCAAGGTGCAATTCTGAAATTTTTTGCTTTTTCCTGCTCCTCTTAGCATGATAAAGAAGATTCAAAGAGAGTGAGATGCCAGCTCCTTTCATTCAGTCAGTAGCTTCAATCATTTCTGGACGTTTTTTAATGGCAAAAATCAATGAATATTGTAAATGCACAAACAGTAATTTCTCCGCATTGCAAGGTGCAATTCTGAAATTTTTTGCTTTTTCCTGCTCCTCTTAGCATGATAAAGAAGATTCAAAGAGAGTGAGATGCCAGCTCCTTTCATTCAGTCAGTAGCTTCAAACATTTCTGGTATATGAATAACGATGTTTTTCAATGGCAAAAATCAATGAATATTGTAAATGCACAAACAGTAATTTCTCAGTATTGCAAGGTGCAATTCTGAAATTTTTTGCTTTTTCCTGCTCCTCTTAGCATGATAAAGAAGATTCAAAGAGAGTGAGATGCCAGCTCCTTTCATTCAGTCAGTAGCTTCAATCATTTCTGGACGTTTTTCAATGGCAAAAATCAATGAATATTGTAAATGCACAAAGAGTAATTTCTCCGCATTGCAAGGTGCAATTCTGAAATTTTTTGCTTTTTCCTGCTCCTCTTAGCATGATAAAGAAGATTCAAAGAGAGTGAGATGCCAGCTCCTTTCATTCAGTCAGTAGCTTCAAACATTTCTGGTATATGAATAACATGATGTTTTTCAATGGCAAAAATCAATGAATATTGTAAATGCACAAACAGTAATTTCTCTGCATTGCAAGGTGCAATTCTGAAATTTTTTGCTTTTTCCTGCTCTTCTTAGCATGATAAAGAAGATTCAAAGAGAGTGAGATGCCAGCTCCTTTCATTCAGTCAGTAGCTTCAATCATTTCTGGACGTTTTTCAATGGCAAAAATCAATGAATATTGTAAATGCACAAACAGTAATTTCTCCGCATTGCAAGGTGCAATTCTGAAATTTTTTGCTTTTTCCTGCTCCTCTTAGCATGATAAAGAAGATTCAAAGAGAGTGAGATGCCAGCTCCTTTCATTCAGTCAGTAGCTTCAATCATTTCTGGACGTTTTTTAATGGCAAAAATCAATGAATATTGTAAATGCACAAACAGTAATTTCTCCGCATTGCAAGGTGCAATTCTGAAATTTTTTGCTTTTTCCTGCTCCTCTTAGCATGATAAAGAAGATTCAAAGAGAGTGAGATGCCAGCTCCTTTCATTCAGTCAGTAGCTTCAAACATTTCTGGACGTTTTTCAATGGCAAAAATCAATGAATATTGTAAATGCACAAACAGTAATTTCTCCGCATTGCAAGGTGCAATTCGGAAATTTTTTGCTTTTTCCTGCTCCTCTTAGCATGATAAAGAAGATTCAAAGAGAGTGAGATGCCAGCTCCTTTCATTCAGTCAGTAGCTTCAAACATTTCTGGTATATGAATAACATGATGTTTTTCAATGGCAAAAATCAATGAATATTGTAAATGCACAAACAGTAATTTCTCCGCATTGCAATGTGCAATTCTGAAATTTTTTACTTTTTACTGCTCCTCTTAGCATGATAAAGAAGATTCAAAGAGAGTGAGATGCCAGCTCCTTTCATTCAGTCAGTAGCTTCAATCATTTCTGGACGTTTTTCAATGGCAAAAATCAATGAATATTGTAAATGCACAAACAGTAATTTCGCCGCATTGCAAGGTGCAATTCTGAAATTTTTTGCTTTTTCCTGCTCCTCTTAGCATGATAAAGAAGATTCAAAGAGAGTGAGATGCCAGCTCCTTTCATTCAGTCAGTAGCTTCAATCATTTCTGGACGTTTTTCAATGGCAAAAATCAATGAATATTGTAAATGCACAAACAGTAATTTCTCCGCATTGCAAGGTGCAATTCTGAAATTTTTTGCTTTTTCCTGCTCCTCTTAGCATGATAAAGAAGATTCAAAGAGAGTGAGATGCCAGCTCCTTTCATTCAGTCAGTAGCTTCAATCATTTCTGGATGTTTTTCAATGGCAAAAATCAATGAATATTGTAAATGCACAAACAGTAATTTCTCCGCATTGCAAGGTGCAATTCTGAAATTTTTTGCTTTTTCCTGCTCCTCTTAGCATGATAAAGAAGATTCAAAGAGAGTGAGATGCCAGCTCCTTTCATTCAGTCAGTAGCTTCAATCATTTCTGGACGTTTTTCAATGGCAAAAATCAATGAATATTGTAAATGCACAAACAGTAATTTCTCTGCATTGCAAGGTGCAATTCTGAAATTTTTTGCTTTTTCCTGCTCCTCTTAGCATGATAAAGAAGATTCAAAGAGAGTGAGATGCCAGCTCCTTTCATTCAGTCAGTAGCTTCAATCATTTCTGGACGTTTTTCAATGGCAAAAATCAATGAATATTGTAAATGCACAAAAAGTAATTTCTCCGCATTGCAAGGTGCAATTCTGAAATTTTTTGCTTTTTCCTGCTCCTCTTAGCATGATAAAGAAGATTCAAAGAGAGTGAGATGCCAGCTCCTTTCATTCAGTCAGTAGCTTCAATCATTTCTGGTATATGAATAACATGATGTTTTTCAATGGCAAAAATCAATGAATATTGTAAATGCACAAACAGTAATTTCTCCGCATTGCAAGGTGCAATTCTGAAATTTTTTGCTTTTTCCTGCTCCTCTTAGCATGATAAAGAAGATTCAAAGAGAGTGAGATGCCAGCTCCTTTCATTCAGTCAGTAGCTTCAAACATTTCTGGTATATGAATAACATGATGTTTTTCAATGGCAAAAATCAATGAATATTGTAAATGCACAAACAGTAATTTCTCCGCATTGCAAGGTGCAATTCTGAAATTTTTTGCTTTTTCCTGCTCCTCTTAGCATGATAAAGAAGATTCAAAGAGAGTGAGATGCCAGCTCCTTTCATTCAGTCAGTAGCTTCAATCATTTCTGGACGTTTTTCAATGGCAAAAATCAATGAATATTGTAAATGCACAAACAGTAATTTCTCCGCATTGCAAGGTGCAATTCTGAAATTTTTTGCTTTTTCCTGCTCCTCTTAGCATGATAAAGAAGATTCAAAGAGAGTGAGATGCCAGCTCCTTTCATTCAGTCAGTAGCTTCAATCATTTCTGGACGTTTTTCAATGGCAAAAATCAATGAATATTGTAAATGCACAAACAGTAATTTCTCCGCATTGCAAGGTGCAATTCTGAAATTTTTTGCTTTTTCCTGCTCCTCTTAGCATGATAAAGAAGATTCAAAGAGAGTGAGATGCCAGCTCCTTTCATTCAGTCAGTAGCTTCAAACATTTCTGGTATATGAATAACGATGTTTTTCAATGGCAAAAATCAATGAATATTGTAAATGCACAAACAGTAATTTCTCAGTATTGCAAGGTGCAATTCTGAAATTTTTTGCTTTTTCCTGCTCCTCTTAGCATGATAAAGAAGATTCAAAGAGAGTGAGATGCCAGCTCCTTTCATTCAGTCAGTAGCTTCAATCATTTCTGGACGTTTTTCAATGGCAAAAATCAATGAATATTGTAAATGCACAAAGAGTAATTTCTCCGCATTGCAAGGTGCAATTCTGAAATTTTTTGCTTTTTCCTGCTCCTCTTAGCATGATAAAGAAGATTCAAAGAGAGTGAGATGCCAGCTCCTTTCATTCAGTCAGTAGCTTCAAACATTTCTGGTATATGAATAACATGATGTTTTTCAATGGCAAAAATCAATGAATATTGTAAATGCACAAACAGTAATTTCTCTGCATTGCAAGGTGCAATTCTGAAATTTTTTGCTTTTTCCTGCTCTTCTTAGCATGATAAAGAAGATTCAAAGAGAGTGAGATGCCAGCTCCTTTCATTCAGTCAGTAGCTTCAATCATTTCTGGACGTTTTTCAATGGCAAAAATCAATGAATATTGTAAATGCACAAACAGTAATTTCTCCGCATTGCAAGGTGCAATTCTGAAATTTTTTGCTTTTTCCTGCTCCTCTTAGCATGATAAAGAAGATTCAAAGAGAGTGAGATGCCAGCTCCTTTCATTCAGTCAGTAGCTTCAATCATTTCTGGACGTTTTTTAATGGCAAAAATCAATGAATATTGTAAATGCACAAACAGTAATTTCTCCGCATTGCAAGGTGCAATTCTGAAATTTTTTGCTTTTTCCTGCTCCTCTTAGCATGATAAAGAAGATTCAAAGAGAGTGAGATGCCAGCTCCTTTCATTCAGTCAGTAGCTTCAAACATTTCTGGACGTTTTTCAATGGCAAAAATCAATGAATATTGTAAATGCACAAACAGTAATTTCTCCGCATTGCAAGGTGCAATTCGGAAATTTTTTGCTTTTTCCTGCTCCTCTTAGCATGATAAAGAAGATTCAAAGAGAGTGAGATGCCAGCTCCTTTCATTCAGTCAGTAGCTTCAAACATTTCTGGTATATGAATAACATGATGTTTTTCAATGGCAAAAATCAATGAATATTGTAAATGCACAAACAGTAATTTCTCCGCATTGCAATGTGCAATTCTGAAATTTTTTACTTTTTACTGCTCCTCTTAGCATGATAAAGAAGATTCAAAGAGAGTGAGATGCCAGCTCCTTTCATTCAGTCAGTAGCTTCAATCATTTCTGGACGTTTTTCAATGGCAAAAATCAATGAATATTGTAAATGCACAAACAGTAATTTCGCCGCATTGCAAGGTGCAATTCTGAAATTTTTTGCTTTTTCCTGCTCCTCTTAGCATGATAAAGAAGATTCAAAGAGAGTGAGATGCCAGCTCCTTTCATTCAGTCAGTAGCTTCAATCATTTCTGGACGTTTTTCAATGGCAAAAATCAATGAATATTGTAAATGCACAAACAGTAATTTCTCCGCATTGCAAGGTGCAATTCTGAAATTTTTTGCTTTTTCCTGCTCCTCTTAGCATGATAAAGAAGATTCAAAGAGAGTGAGATGCCAGCTCCTTTCATTCAGTCAGTAGCTTCAATCATTTCTGGATGTTTTTCAATGGCAAAAATCAATGAATATTGTAAATGCACAAACAGTAATTTCTCCGCATTGCAAGGTGCAATTCTGAAATTTTTTGCTTTTTCCTGCTCCTCTTAGCATGATAAAGAAGATTCAAAGAGAGTGAGATGCCAGCTCCTTTCATTCAGTCAGTAGCTTCAATCATTTCTGGACGTTTTTCAATGGCAAAAATCAATGAATATTGTAAATGCACAAACAGTAATTTCTCTGCATTGCAAGGTGCAATTCTGAAATTTTTTGCTTTTTCCTGCTCCTCTTAGCATGATAAAGAAGATTCAAAGAGAGTGAGATGCCAGCTCCTTTCATTCAGTCAGTAGCTTCAATCATTTCTGGGATATCAATAACATGATGTTTTTCAATGGCAAAAATCAATGAATATTGTAAATGCACAAACAGTAATTTCTCCGCATTGCAAGGTGCAATTCTGAAATTTTTTGCTTTTTCCTGCTCCTCTTAGCATGATAAAGAAGATTCAAAGAGAGTGAGATGCCAGCTCCTTTCATTCAGTCAGTAGCTTCAATCATTTCTGGTATATGAATAACATGATGTTTTTCAATGGCAAAAATCAATGAATATTGTAAATGCACAAACAGTAATTTCTCCGCATTGCAAGGTGCAATTCTGAAATTTTTTGCTTTTTAGTGCTCCTCTTAGCATGATAAAGAAGATTCAAAGAGAGTGAGATGCCAGCTCCTTTCATTCAGTCAGTAGCTTCAAACATTTCTGGTATATGAATAACATGATGTTTTTCAATGGCAAAAATCAATGAATATTGTAAATGCACAAACAGTAATTTCTCCGCATTGCAAGGTGCAATTCTGAAATTTTTTGCTTTTTCCTGCTCCTCTTAGCATGATAAAGAAGATTCAAAGAGAGTGAGATGCCAGCTCCTTTCATTCAGTCAGTAGCTTCAATCATTTCTGGACGTTTTTCAATGGCAAAAATCAATGAATATTGTAAATGCACAAACAGTAATTTCTCCGCATTGCAAGGTGCAATTCTGAAATTTTTTGCTTTTTCCTGCTCCTCTTAGCATGATAAAGAAGATTCAAAGAGAGTGAGATGCCAGCTCCTTTCATTCAGTCAGTAGCTTCAAACATTTCTGGTATATGAATAACGATGTTTTTCAATGGCAAAAATCAATGAATATTGTAAATGCACAAAGAGTAATTTCTCCGCATTGCAAGGTGCAATTCTGAAATTTTTTGCTTTTTAGTGCTCCTCTTAGCATGATAAAGAAGATTCAAAGAGAGTGAGATGCCAGCTCCTTTCATTCAGTCAGTAGCTTCAAACATTTCTGGTATATGAATAACATGATGTTTTTCAATGGCAAAAATCAATGAATATTGTAAATGCACAAACAGTAATTTCTCCGCATTGCAAGGTGCAATTCTGAAATTTTTTGCTTTTTCCTGCTCCTCTTAGCATGATAAAGAAGATTCAAAGAGAGTGAGATGCCAGCTCCTTTCATTCAGTCAGTAGCTTCAATCATTTCTGGACGTTTTTCAATGGCAAAAATCAATGAATATTGTAAATGCACAAACAGTAATTTCTCCGCATTGCAAGGTGCAATTCTGAAATTTTTTGCTTTTTCCTGCTCCTCTTAGCATGATAAAGAAGATTCAAAGAGAGTGAGATGCCAGCTCCTTTCATTCAGTCAGTAGCTTCAAACATTTCTGGTATATGAATAACATGATGTTTTTCAATGGCAAAAATCAATGAATATTGTAAATGCACAAACAGTAATTTCTCTGCATTGCAAGGTGCAATTCTGAAATTTTTTGCTTTTTCCTGCTCTTCTTAGCATGATAAAGAAGATTCAAAGAGAGTGAGATGCCAGCTCCTTTCATTCAGTCAGTAGCTTCAATCATTTCTGGACGTTTTTCAATGGCAAAAATCAATGAATATTGTAAATGCACAAACAGTAATTTCTCCGCATTGCAAGGTGCAATTCTGAAATTTTTTGCTTTTTCCTGCTCCTCTTAGCATGATAAAGAAGATTCAAAGAGAGTGAGATGCCAGCTCCTTTCATTCAGTCAGTAGCTTCAATCATTTCTGGACGTTTTTTAATGGCAAAAATCAAAGAATATTGTAAATGCACAAACAGTAATTTCTCCGCATTGCAAGGTGCAATTCTGAAATTTTTTGCTTTTTCCTGCTCCTCTTAGCATGATAAAGAAGATTCAAAGAGAGTGAGATGCCAGCTCCTTTCATTCAGTCAGTAGCTTCAAACATTTCTGGACGTTTTTCAATGGCAAAAATCAATGAATATTGTAAATGCACAAAAAGTAATTTCTCTGCATTGCAAGGTGCAATTCTGAAATTTTTTGCTTTTTCCTGCTCATCTTAGCATGATAAAGAAGATTCAAAGAGAGTGAGATGCCAGCTCCTTTCATTCAGTCAGTAGCTTCAATCATTTCTGGACGTTTTTCAATGGCAAAAATCAATGAATATTGTAAATGCACAAACAGTAATTTCTCCGCATTGCAAGGTGCAATTCTGAAATTTTTTGCTTTTTCCTGCTCCTCTTAGCATGATAAAGAAGATTCAAAGAGAGTGAGATGCCAGCTCCTTTCATTCAGTCAGTAGCTTCAATCATTTCTGGACGTTTCTCAATGGCAAGAATCAATGAATATTGTAAATGCACAAACAGTAATTTCTCCGCATTGCAAGGTGCAATTCTGAAATTTTTTGCTTTTTCCTGCTCCTCTTAGCATGATAAAGAAGATTCAAAGAGAGTGAGATGCCAGCTCCTTTCATTCAGTCAGTACCTTCAAACATTTCTGGATGTTTTTCAATGGCAAAAATCAATGAATATTGTAAATGCACAAACAGTAATTTCTCCGCATTGCAAGGTGCAATTCTGAAATTTTTTGCTTTTTCCTGCTCCTCTTAGCATGATAAAGAAGATTCAAAGAGAGTGAGATGCCAGCTCCTTTCATTCAGTCAGTAGCTTCAATCATTTCTGGACGTTTTTCAATGGCAAAAATCAATGAATATTGTAAATGCACAAACAGTAATTTCTCCGCATTGCAAGGTGCAATTCTGAAATTTTTTGCTTTTTCCTTCTCCTCTTAGCATGATAAAGAAGATTCAAAGAGAGTGAGATGCCAGCTCCTTTCATTCAGTCAGTAGCTTCAATCATTTCTGGTATATGAATAACATGATGTTTTTCAATGGCAAAAATCAATGAATATTGTAAATGCACAAACAGTAATTTCTCCGCATTGCAAGGTGCAATTCTGAAATTTTTTGCTTTTTCCTGCTCCTCTTAGCATGATAAAGAAGATTCAAAGAGAGTGAGATGCCAGCTCCTTTCATTCAGTCAGTAGCTTCAAAACCAGGGGAGGAGTCCTGAGGAGATAATTTGCATATTCCCACTGCATTTTGGGGTAAGTGAAGAGTCTCCGCGAGCTCAAAGAACACTGGATTTTGGCTGTTGGAGCTGAAAAGAGGACATCGGTAAACCAGGGGAGGAGTCCTGAGGAGATCATTTGCATATTCCCACTGCATTTTGGGGTAAGTGAAGAGTCTCCGCGAGCTCAAAGAACACTGGATTTTGGCTGTTGGAGCTGAAAAGAGGACATCGGTAAACCAGGGGAGGAGTCCTGAGGAGATAATTTGCATATTCCCACTGCATTTTGGGGTAAGTGAAGAGTCTCCGCGAGCTCAAAGAACACTGGATTTTGGCTGTTGGAGCTGAAAAGAGGACATCGGTAAACCAGGGGAGGAGTCCTGAGGAGATAATTTGCATATTCCCACTGCATTTTGGGGTAAGTGAAGAGTCTCCGCGAGCTCAAAGAACACTGGATTTTGGCTGTTGGAGCTGAAAAGAGGACATCGGTAAACCAGGGGAGGAGCGCGCATTTTTAAGCTTTTTTTTTAAGCCTTTTTCACTGTTTTCAGAACATTAACAATAAGAACATGGAAGAGTCCAGGAGCCATTTGGTGAGCTGCATATCCTGCTACATGTTCACAGACTTGCCAGTGGAAAAGCCAAACTTCACATGCCAGAAATGCAAGCTTGTGTCCCTGTTGGAGGAAAAGTTGCGAAATCTAGAAGAGAGGTTAACTACGTTGAAAATCATTAAGGAAGGTGAAGAGTTCTTAGACAGAGCAGAATTATCTCTTCATGATTCAGAAAGAGAAGAAATTCGAACTGCACCTGACGAAACAGAGGAATGGAAGCCTGTGACCCACAGAAGCAGGAGGATCGAGAGGCAGTCAGCACCCATACTGCTCAGGAACCAGTACCAGGCTCTCACGCAGGAGAACCATGAAGAAATACAGCAAAATAAGACTTTGCCAGCAATGAATAACCTTGTAAGCCCTCAGAATCCTCCTGGATGGAGAAAGAAGAATGTTGTGAAGAAAAAACGGAGAGTGGTGGTCATGGGGGATTCCCTGTTAAGAGGAACAGAGGCCGCTATCTGCAGACCAGACATAACCTCAAGAGAAATGTGCTGTCTTCCAGGAGCAAAAATTAAAGATGTGTCGGACAGGATATCAAGACTCTTCAGACCTACAGATCACTACCCATTCCTGCTAATACATGTGGGGACAAATGACACCGCAAGAAAGGACCTGGAAACCATCTGCAGTGACTTTGAAGACTTAGGCAAGAAAGTGAAAGAATTGGGAGCGCAGGTGGTCTTCTCATCCATCCTCCCAGTGGATGGCCATGGAACAATGAGGTGGAATAAGATTCTACAGGTGAACAACTGGCTATGTCGATGGTGCCGTCAACAAGGATTTGGATTTCTGGATCACGGAATGAATTACCTATACGATGGACTACTTGCTAGAGATGGGGTGCACCTTACGAAGACTGGAAAACATGTATTTGGAAGTCGCCTTGCTACACTTATCAGAAGAGCTTTAAACTAGAACAATGTGGGAAGGGAAGCAAAAGGCCAGAAAAAGCCATACAGCTGACAAATACTATTGAGATCTCTGCTACTGGAAGTGGAAAGGAAGAACAAAGACAAAACAATTTAAATAATAAAAATATGGGAGGAAGAGAAACCAATCACAAACTAAAATGTTTTTATACAAATGCACAAAGCATGGGCAACAAACAAGGAGAATTGGAACTACTAATGCAGGAAAAGGAATATGATGTCATTGGAATCACTGAAACTTGGTGGGACGATACACATGACTGGAATAAAAGGCTAAAAGGATACAACTTATTTGCAAGAAACAGACTTGATAAACGAGGAGGAGGTGTTGCATTGTATGTTAGAAAAGCGTATATCTGCACAGAGATTGAAGCTTCAGAGACTGGGAGTTCTGTGGAAACTGTTTGGGTAAGAATACAAGGAGAGAACAACGGAAAGGACACCATTGTAGGCATTTACTACAGGCCACCTGGGCAAGCTGAAGATATGGATGAACTCTTTATGTATCAAATGACCAAGTTCTCCAAAAAATATGACGTAGTGGTCATGGGAGATTTCAACTATCCAGACATTTGTTGGGAATCTCTCTCAAGTAAAACTAACAGGTCAAGCAAATTCTTATCCTCTCTTGCTGACAACTTTATCTTCCAAAAGGTAGGGGAGAAAACAAGGGGATCTGCTACTTTGGATCTAATCCTTATAAACAGGGAGGAAATGGTTGAGGAGGTAAAGGTGGCTGGGACCCTAGGAGGCAGCGATCATGCTATTATAGAATTTTGGATAACTAGAGGAGGAAGACATGTGAAGACTCAAACTTCAAGGTTAGATTTTAGAAAGGCAGATTTTAAGAGACTCAGAAAGAGAATAGGAGGGATCCAATGGCTGGATGTCCTTAAGGACAAAAATGTCCAGGAAGGATGGGAAATTTTTAAAAATGAGATTCTCAAAGCACAATCGTTAACAATCCCGAAAAGTAGGAAGAATGGGAAGCATTTAAGGAAACCAGGATGGATGAACACAGAACTTAAACACATGCTAAAAAGAAAGAAAGAAATGTTTATTAAATGGAAAGAGGGAGGCATATCTAAAGAAGATTATAATACAGTCTGCAGTTCCTGCAGGGCACGTATCAGGGTAGCTAAAGCTGACAATGAATTAAGGCTTGCAAGAGATGTCAAAAGCAATAAAAAAGGATTTTGGGGGTATGTCAAAAGTAAAAGAAAAGTCAAAGATGCTATAGGATTTTTACAGGATGAAAATGGAGAAATGGTAAGAGAGGATGTTGAGAAGGCCGAACTTTTTAATTCCTATTTTGCATCTGTTTTCTCTCAGAAAGAAAATGTAACATCAACTGATCTTCACTGTCCTTTTAAAGGAATAGCGGAATCCAAGTTATCTGTAAACAGAAAGATTGTGAGGGAATATTTAGCTAACATAAATGAGTTCAAGTCTCCAGGTCCAGATGAATTACACCCCAGAGTACTGAAGGAGATCGTAGAAGAAATTTTAGAACCACTCTCCATAATCTTTGAAAATTCTTGGAGAACAGGAGAAGTCCCAGAAGACTGGAGAAGAGCAAATGTTGTTCCTATCTTCAAAAAGGGGAAGAAGGTGGACCCAGGGAACTATAGGCCAGTGAGTCTGACTTCTATACCAGGAAAGATCTTTGAACAAATTATTAAACAACATGTATGTAAGTACATGGATAAGAATGAAGTGATTAACCAGAGTCAGCATGGGTTTGTAACTAACAAGTCATGTCAGACTAACTTAATTTCCTTCTATGACAGAATCACTGACTGGGTGGATCAGGGAAATGCTGTAGATATAGTATATCTTGACTTCAGCAAAGCATTTGACAAAGTATCTCACACCATCCTTATTGAAAAAATGACCAAGTATGCAATGGACCAGGCAACTGTTAGGTGGATTCATAACTGGCTTAGTGATCGAACTCAAAGGGTGGTTGTAAATGGCTTCACATCCAGCTGGATGAATGTCTCAAGTGGGGTACCACAGGGCTCCGTCCTGGGACCTGTATTGTTCAACATCTTTATCAATGATTTAGATGAAGGAATTGAGGGTAAACTGATTAAATTTGCTGATGACACAAAGCTAGGAGGGATAGCTAATACTAGAGAAGAGAGAGAGAGGATTCAAAAAGACCTAAATAAACTGGAGCAGTGGGCAGCAACCAACAGAATGGTTTTTAACAGGGAAAAATGCAAAGTACTACATCTGGGCAATAAAAATGAAAAAAGCATATACAGAATGGGAGGAAAAGAGCTAAGCAACAGTACATGTGAAAAAGACTTAGGTATACTAATAGATCATAGACTGAACATGAGTCAACAGTGTGATGCAGCAGCAAAAAAGGCAAATACAATTCTGGGATGTATTAACAGAAGCATACAGTCTAGATCACGTGAAGTCATTATCGGTCTTTACTCCTCTTTGGTCAGACCTCATCTGGAATACTGTGTACAGTTTTGGGCACCACATTTTAAAAAAGACATAGACAAACTGGAGCAAGTTCAGAGAAGAGCGACCAGAATGGTGACTGGTCTGCAAACCATGTCCTATGAGGAACGGTTGCAGGATTTGGGAATGTTTAGCTTGCAAAAAAGAAGACTGAGAGGAGACTTAATAGCTGTCTACAAATATGTCAAGGGCTGTCACATTGTAGAAGGATCATCTTTATTCTCATTTGCACAAGGAAAGACTAGAAGCAATGGGATGAAACTAAATGGGAGGAGACACAGATTAGATATTAGAAAAAACTTTTTGACAGTTAGGGTGATTAATGAGTGGAACAGGCTGCCACGAGAGGTGGTGAGTTCCCCTTCAATGGACGTCTTCAAACAGAGGCTGGACAGACATCTGTCTGAGATGATCTAGTGAATCCTGCTTTGAGCAGGGGGTTGGACCAGATGACCCAGGAGGTCCCTTCCAACTCTACCATTCTATGATTCTATGATTCTATGATTCAAACATTTCTGGTATATGAATAACATGATGTTTTTCAATGGCAAAAATCAATGAATATTGTAAATGCACAAACAGTAATTTCTCCGCATTGCAAGGTGCAATTCTGAAATTTTTTGCTTTTTCCTGCTCCTCTTAGCATGATAAAGAAGATTCAAAGAGAGTGAGATGCCAGCTCCTTTCATTCAGTCAGTAGCTTCAATCATTTCTGGACGTTTTTCAATGGCAAAAATCAATGAATATTGTAAATGCACAAACAGTAATTTCTCCGCATTGCAAGGTGCAATTCTGAAATTTTTTGCTTTTTCCTGCTCCTCTTAGCATGATAAAGAAGATTCAAAGAGAGTGAGATGCCAGCTCCTTTCATTCAGTCAGTAGCTTCAATCATTTCTGGACGTTTTTCAATGGCAAAAATCAATGAATATTGTAAATGCACAAACAGTAATTTCTCCGCATTGCAAGGTGCAATTCTGAAATTTTTTGCTTTTTCCTGCTCCTCTTAGCATGATAAAGAAGATTGAAAGAGAGTGAGATGCCAGCTCCTTTCATTCAGTCAGTAGCTTCAAACATTTCTGGTATATGAATAACGATGTTTTTCAATGGCAAAAATCAATGAATATTGTAAATGCACAAACAGTAATTTCTCAGTATTGCAAGGTGCAATTCTGAAATTTTTTGCTTTTTCCTGCTCCTCTTAGCATGATAAAGAAGATTCAAAGAGAGTGAGATGCCAGCTCCTTTCATTCAGTCAGTAGCTTCAATCATTTCTGGACGTTTTTCAATGGCAAAAATCAATGAATATTGTAAATGCACAAAGAGTAATTTCTCCGCATTGCAAGGTGCAATTCTGAAATTTTTTGCTTTTTCCTGCTCCTCTTAGCATGATAAAGAAGATTCAAAGAGAGTGAGATGCCAGCTCCTTTCATTCAGTCAGTAGCTTCAAACATTTCTGGTATATGAATAACATGATGTTTTTCAATGGCAAAAATCAATGAATATTGTAAATGCACAAACAGTAATTTCTCCGCATTGCAATGTGCAATTCTGAAATTTTTTGCCTTTTACTGCTCCTCTTAGCATGATAAAGAAGATTCAAAGAGAGTGAGATGCCAGCTCCTTTCATTCAGTCAGTAGCTTCAATCATTTCTGGACGTTTTTCAATGGCAAAAATCAATGAATATTGTAAATGCACAAACAGTAATTTCGCCGCATTGCAAGGTGCAATTCTGAAATTTTTTGCTTTTTCCTGCTCCTCTTAGCATGATAAAGAAGATTCAAAGAGAGTGAGATGCCAGCTCCTTTCATTCAGTCAGTAGCTTCAATCATTTCTGGACGTTTTTCAATGGCAAAAATCAATGAATATTGTAAATGCACAAACAGTAATTTCTCCGCATTGCAAGGTGCAATTCTGAAATTTTTTGCTTTTTCCTGCTCCTCTTAGCATGATAAAGAAGATTCAAAGAGAGTGAGATGCCAGCTCCTTTCATTCAGTCAGTAGCTTCAATCATTTCTGGATGTTTTTCAATGGCAAAAATCAATGAATATTGTAAATGCACAAACAGTAATTTCTCCGCATTGCAAGGTGCAATTCTGAAATTTTTTGCTTTTTCCTGCTCCTCTTAGCATGATAAAGAAGATTCAAAGAGAGTGAGATGCCAGCTCCTTTCATTCAGTCAGTAGCTTCAATCATTTCTGGACGTTTTTCAATGGCAAAAATCAATGAATATTGTAAATGCACAAACAGTAATTTCTCTGCATTGCAAGGTGCAATTCTGAAATTTTTTGCTTTTTCCTGCTCCTCTTAGCATGATAAAGAAGATTCAAAGAGAGTGAGATGCCAGCTCCTTTCATTCAGTCAGTAGCTTCAATCATTTCTGGTATATCAATAACATGATGTTTTTCAATGGCAAAAATCAATGAATATTGTAAATGCACAAACAGTAATTTCTCCGCATTGCAAGGTGCAATTCTGAAATTTTTTGCTTTTTCCTGCTCCTCTTAGCATGATAAAGAAGATTCAAAGAGAGTGAGATGCCAGCTCCTTTCATTCAGTCAGTAGCTTCAATCATTTCTGGTATATGAATAACATGATGTTTTTCAATGGCAAAAATCAATGAATATTGTAAATGCACAAACAGTAATTTCTCCGCATTGCAAGGTGCAATTCTGAAATTTTTTGCTTTTTAGTGCTCCTCTTAGCATGATAAAGAAGATTCAAAGAGAGTGAGATGCCAGCTCCTTTCATTCAGTCAGTAGCTTCAAACATTTCTGGTATATGAATAACATGATGTTTTTCAATGGCAAAAATCAATGAATATTGTAAATGCACAAACAGTAATTTCTCCGCATTGCAAGGTGCAATTCTGAAATTTTTTGCTTTTTCCTGCTCCTCTTAGCATGATAAAGAAGATTCAAAGAGAGTGAGATGCCAGCTCCTTTCATTCAGTCAGTAGCTTCAATCATTTCTGGACGTTTTTCAATGGCAAAAATCAATGAATATTGTAAATGCACAAACAGTAATTTCTCCGCATTGCAAGGTGCAATTCTGAAATTTTTTGCTTTTTCCTGCTCCTCTTAGCATGATAAAGAAGATTCAAAGAGAGTGAGATGCCAGGTCCTTTCATTCAGTCAGTAGCTTCAATCATTTCTGGTATATGAATAACATGATGTTTTTCATTGGCAAAAATCAATGAATATTGTAAATGCACAAACAGTAATTTCTCCGCATTGCAAGGTGCAATTCTGAAATTTTTTGCTTTTTCCTTCTCCTCTTAGCATGATAAAGAAGATTCAAAGAGAGTGAGATGCCAGCTCCTTTCATTCAGTCAGTAGCTTCAAACATATCTGGTATATGAATAACATGATGTTTTTCAATGGCAAAAATCAATGAATATTGTAAATGCACAAACAGTAATTTCTCCGCATTGCAAGGTGCAATTCTGAAATTTTTTGCTTTTTCCTGCTCCTCTTAGCATGATAAAGAAGATTCAAAGAGATTGAGATGCCAGCTCCTTTCATTCAGTCAGTAGCTTCAATCATTTCTGGACGTTTTTCAATGGCAAAAATCAATGAATATTGTAAATGCACAAACAGTAATTTCTCCGCATTGCAAGGTGCAATTCTGAAATTTTTTGCTTTTTCCTGCTCCTCTTAGCATGATAAAGAAGATTCAAAGAGAGTGAGATGCCAGCTCCTTTCATTCAGTCAGTAGCTTCAAACATTTCTGGTATATGAATAACATGATGTTTTTCAATGGCAAAAATCAATGAATATTGTAAATGCACAAACAGGAATTTCTCCGCATTGCAAGGTGCAATTCTGAAATTTTTTGCTTTTTCCTGCTCCTCTTAGCATGATAAAGAAGATTCAAAGAGAGTGAGATGCCAGCTCCTTTCATTCAGTCAGTAGCTTCAATCATTTCTGGACGTTTTTCAATGGCAAAAATCAATGAATATTGTAAATGCACAAACAGTAATTTCTCCGCATTGCAAGGTGCAATTCTGAAATTTTTTGCTTTTTCCTGCTCCTCTTAGCATGATAAAGAAGATTCAAAGAGAGTGAGATGCCAGCTCCTTTCATTCAGTCAGTAGCTTCAATCATTTCTGGTCGTTTTTCAATGGCAAAAATCAATGAATATTGTAAATGCACAAACAGTAATTTCTCCGCATTGCAAGGTGCAATTCTGAAATTTTTTGCTTTTTCCTGCTCCTCTTAGCATGATAAAGAAGATTCAAAGAGAGTGAGATGCCAGCTCCTTTCATTCAGTCAGTAGCTTCAATCATTTCTGGTCGTTTTTCAATGGCAAAAATCAATGAATATTGTAAATGCACAAACAGTAATTTCTCCGCATTGCAAGGTGCAATTCTGAAATTTTTTAGTTTTTCCTGCTCCTCTTAGCATGATAAAGAAGATTCAAAGAGAGTGAGATGCCAGCTCCTTTCATTCAGTCAGTAGCTTCAAACATTTCTGGTATATGAATAACATGATGTTTTTCAATGGCAAAAATCAATGAATATTGTAAATGCACAAACAGTAATTTCTCCGCATTGCAAGGTGCAATTCTGAAATTTTTTGCTTTTTCCTGCTCCTCTTAGCATGATAAAGAAGATTCAAAGAGAGTGAGATGCCAGCTCCTTTCATTCAGTCAGTAGCTTCAATCATTTCTGGACGTTTTTCAATGGCAAAAATCAATGGATATTGTAAATGCACAAACAGTAATTTCTCCGCATTGCAAGGTGCAATTCTGAAATTTTTTGCTTTTTCCTGCTCCTCTTAGCATGATAAAGAAGATTCAAAGAGAGTGAGATGCCAGCTCCTTTCATTCAGTCAGTAGCTTCAATCATTTCTGGTATATGAATAACATGATGTTTTTCAATGGCAAAAATCAATGAATATTGTAAATGCACAAACAGTAATTTCTCCGCATTGCAAGGTGCAATTCTGAAATTTTTTGCTTTTTCCTGCTCCTCTTAGCATGATAAAGAAGATTCAAAGAGAGTGAGATGCCAGCTCCTTTCATTCAGTCAGTAGCTTCAATCATTTCTGTACGTTTTTCAATGGCAAAAATCAATGAATATTGTAAATGCACAAACAGTAATTTCTCCGCATTGCAAGGTGCAATTCTGAAATTTTTTGCTTTTTCCTGCTCCTCTTAGTATGATAAAGAAGATTCAAAGAGAGTGAGATGCCAGCTCCTTTCATTCAGTCAGTAGCTTCAATCATTTCTGGACGTTTTTCAATGGCAAAAATCAATGAATATTGTAAATGCACAAACAGTAATTTCTCCGCATTGCAAGGTGCAATTCTGAAATTTTTTGCTTTTTCCTGCTCCTCTTAGCATGATAAAGAAGATTCAAAGAGAGTGAGATGCCAGCTCCTTTCATTCAGTCAGTAGCTTCAAACATTTCTGGTATATGAATAACATGATGTTTTTCAATGGCAAAAATCAATGAATTTTGTAAATGCACAAACAGTAATTTCTCCACATTGCAAGGTGCAATTCTGAAATTTTTTGCTTTTTCCTGCTCCTCTTAGCATGATAAAGAAGATTCAAAGAGAGTGAGATACCAGCTCCTTTCATTCAGTCAGTAGCTTCAATAATTTCTGGACGTTTTTCAATGGCAAAAATCAATGAATATTGTAAATGCACAAACAGTAATTTCTCCGCATTGCAAGGTGCAATTCTGAAATTTTTTGCTTTTTCCTGCTCCTCTTAGCATGATAAAGAAGATTCAAAGAGAGTGAGATGCCAGCTCCTTTCATTCAGTCAGTAGCTTCAATCATTTCTGGATGTTTTTCAATGGCAAAAATCAATGAATATTGTAAATGCACAGACAGTAATTTCTCCGCATTGCAAGGTGCAATTCTGAAATTTTTTGCTTTTTCCTGCTCCTCTTAGCATGATAAAGAAGATTCAAAGAGATTGAGATGTCAGCTCCTTTCATTCAGTCAGTAGCTTCAAACATTTCTGGTATATGAATAACGGTGTTTTTCAATGGCAAAAATCAATGAATATTGTAAATGCACAAACAGTAATTTCTCCGCATTGCAAGGTGCAATTCTGAAATTTTTTGCTTTTTCCTGCTCCTCTTAGCATGATAAAGAAGATTCAAAGAGAGTGAGATGCCAGCTCCTTTCATTCAGGTAGTAGCTTCAATCATTTCTGGACGTTTTTCAATGGCAAAAATCAATGAATATTGTAAATGCACAAACAGTAATTTCTCCGCATTGCAAGGTGCAATTCGGAAATTTTTTGCTTTTTCCTGCTCCTCTTAGCATGATAAAGAAGATTCAAAGAGAGTGAGATGCCAGCTCCTTTCATTCAGTCAGTAGCTTCAAACATTTCTGGTATATGAATAACATGATGTTTTTCAATGGCAAAAATCAATGAATATTGTAAATGCACAAACAGTAATTTCTCCGCATTGCAATGTGCAATTCTGAAATTTTTTGCTTTTTACTGCTCCTCTTAGCATGATAAAGAAGATTCAAAGAGAGTGAGATGCCAGCTCCTTTCATTCAGTCAGTAGCTTCAATCATTTCTGGACGTTTTTCAATGGCAAAAATCAATGAATATTGTAAATGCACAAACAGTAATTTCTCCGCATTGCAAGGTGCAATTCTGAAATTTTTTGCTTTTTCCTGCTCCTCTTAGCATGATAGAGAAGATTCAAAGAGAGTGAGATGCCAGCTCCTTTCATTCAGTCAGTAGCTTCAATCATTTCTGGACGTTTTTCAATGGCAAAAATCAATGAATATTGTAAATGCACAAACAGTAATTTCTCCGCATTGCAAGGTGCAATTCTGAAATTTTTTGCTTTTTCCTGCTCCTCTTAGCATGATAAAGAAGATTCAAAGAGAGTGAGATGCCAGCTCCTTTCATTCAGTCAGTAGCTTCAAACATTTCTGGTATATGAATAACAATGTTTTTCAATGGCAAAAATCAATGAATATTGTAAATGCACAAACAGTAATTTCTCAGTATTGCAAGGTGCAATTCTGAAATTTTTTGCTTTTTCCTGCTCCTCTTAGCATGATAAAGAAGATTCAAAGAGAGTGAGATGCCAGCTCCTTTCATTCAGTCAGTAGCTTCAATCATTTCTGGTCGTTTTTCAATGGCAAAAATCAATGAATATTGTAAATGCACAAACAGTAATTTCTCCGCATTGCAAGGTGCAATTCTGAAATTTTTTGCTTTTTCCTGCTCCTCTTAGCATGATAAAGAAGATTCAAAGAGAGTGAGATGCCAGCTCCTTTCATTCAGTCAGTAGCTTCAAACATTTCTGGTATATGAATAACAATGTTTTTCAATGGCAAAAATCAATGAATATTGTAAATGCACAAACAGTAATTTCTCAGTATTGCAAGGTGCAATTCTGAAATTTTTTGCTTTTTCCTGCTCCTCTTAGCATGATAAAGAAGATTCAAAGAGAGTGAGATGCCAGCTCCTTTCATTCAGTCAGTAGCTTCAATCATTTCTGGACATTTTTCAATGGCAAAAATCAATGAATATTGTAAATGCACAAACAGTAATTTCTCCGCATTGCAAGGTGCAATTCTGAAATTTTTTGCTTTTTCCTGCTCCTCTTAGCATGATAAAGAAGATTCAAAGAGAGTGAGATGCCAACTCCTTTCATTCAGTCAGTAGCTTCAATCATTTCTGGACGTTTTTCAATGGCAAAAATCAATGAATATTGTAAATGCACAGACAGTAATTTCTCCGCATTGCAAGGTGCAATTCTGAAATTTTTTGCTTTTTCCTGCTCCTCTTAGCATGATAAAGAAGATTCAAAGAGAGTGAGATGCCAGCTCCTTTCATTCAGTCAGTAGCTTCAAACATTTCTGGTATATGAATAACAATGTTTTTCAATGGCAAAAATCAATGAATATTGTAAATGCACAAACAGTAATTTCTCAGTATTGCAAGGTGCAATTCTGAAATTTTTTGCTTTTTCCTGCTCCTCTTAGCATGATAAAGAAGATTCAAAGAGAGTGAGATGCCAGCTCCTTTTATTCAGTCAGTAGCTTCAATCATTTCTGGACGTTTTTCAATGGCAAAAATCAATGAATATTGTAAATGCACAAAGAGTAATTTCTCCGCATTGCAAGGTGCAATTCTGAAATTTTTTGCTTTTTCCTGCTCCTCTTAGCATGATAAAGAAGATTCAAAGAGAGTGAGATGCCAGCTCCTTTCATTCAGTCAGTAGCTTCAAACATTTCTGGTATATGAATAACATGATGTTTTTCAATGGCAAAAATCAATGAATATTGTAAATGCACAAACAGTAATTTCTCTGCATTGCAAGGTGCAATTCTGAAATTTTTTGCTTTTTCCTGCTCCTCTTAGCATGATAAAGAAGATTCAAAGAGAGTGAGATGCCAGCTCCTTTCATTCAGTCAGTAGCTTCAATCATTTCTGGACGTTTTTCAATGGCAAAAATCAATGAATATTGTAAATGCACAAACAGTAATTTCTCCGCATTGCAAGGTGCAATTCTGAAATTTTTTGCTTTTTCCTGCTCCTCTTAGCATGATAAAGAAGATTCAAAGAGAGTGAGATGCCAGCTCCTTTCATTCAGTCAGTAGCTTCAATCATTTCTGGACGTTTTTCAATGGCAAAAATCAATGAATATTGTAAATGCACAAACAGTAATTTCTCCGCATTGCAAGGTGCAATTCTGAAATTTTTTGCTTTTTCCTGCTCCTCTTAGCATGATAAAGAAGATTCAAAGAGAGTGAGATGCCAGCTCCTTTCATTCAGTCAGTAGCTTCAAACATTTCTGGACGTTTTTCAATGGCAAAAATCAATGAATATTGTAAATGCACAAACAGTAATTTCTCCGCATTGCAAGGTGCAATTCGGAAATTTTTTGCTTTTTCCTGCTCCTCTTAGCATGATAAAGAAGATTCAAAGAGAGTGAGATGTCAGCTCCTTTCATTCAGTCAGTAGCTTCAAACATTTCTGGTATATGAATAACATGATGTTTTTCAATGGCAAAAATCAATGAATATTGTAAATGCACAAACAGTAATTTCTCCGCATTGCAATGTGCAATTCTGAAATTTTTTGCTTTTTACTGCTCCTCTTAGCATGATAAAGAAGATTCAAAGAGAGTGAGATGCCAGCTCCTTTCATTCAGTCAGTAGCTTCAATCATTTCTGGACGTTTTTCAATGGCAAAAATCAATGAATATTGTAAATGCACAAACAGAAATTTCTCCGCATTGCAAGGTGCAATTCTGAAATTTTTTGCTTTTTCCTGCTCCTCTTAGCATGATAAAGAAGATTCAAAGAGAGTGAGATGCCTGCTCCTTTCATTCAGTCAGTAGCTTCAATCATTTCTGGACATTTTTCAATGGCAAAAATCAATGAATATTGTAAATGCACAAACAGTAATTTCTCCGCATTGCAAGGTGCAATTCTGAAATTTTTTGCTTTTTCCTGCTCCTCTTAGCATGATAAAGAAGATTCAAAGAGAGTGAGATGCCAGCTCCTTTCATTCAGTCAGTAGCTTCAATCATTTCTGGATGTTTTTCAATGGCAAAAATCAATGAATATTGTAAATGCACAAACAGTAATTTCTCCGCATTGCAAGGTGCAATTCTGAAATTTTTTGCTTTTTCCTGCTCCTCTTAGCATGATAAAGAAGATTCAAAGAGACTGAGATGCCAGCTCCTTTCATTCAGTCAGTAGCTACAATCATTTCTGGATGTTTTTCAATGGCAAAAATCAATGAATATTGTAAATGCACAAACAGTAATTTCTCCGCATTGCAAGGTGCAATTCTGAAATTTTTTGCTTTTTCCTGCTCCTCTTAGCATGATAAAGAAGATTCAAAGAGAGTGAGATGCCAGCTCCTTTCATTCAGTCAGTAGCTTCAATCATTTCTGGTATATCAATAACATGATGTTTTTCAATGGCAAAAATCAATGAATATTGTAAATGCACAAACAGTAATTTCTCCGCATTGCAAGGTGCAATTCTGAAATTTTTTGCTTTTTCCTGCTCCTCTTAGCATGATAAAGAAGATTCAAAGAGAGTGAGATGCCAGCTCCTTTCATTCAGTCAGTAGCTTCAATCATTTCTGGTATATGAATAACATGATGTTTTTCAATGGCAAAAATCAATGAATATTGTAAATGCACAAACAGTAATTTCTCCGCATTGCAAGGTGCAATTCTGAAATTTTTTGCTTTTTAGTGCTCCTCTTAGCATGATAAAGAAGATTCAAAGAGAGTGAGATGCCAGCTCCTTTCATTCAGTCAGTAGCTTCAAACATTTCTGGTATATGAATAACGATGTTTTTCAATGGCAAAAATCAATGAATATTGTAAATGCACAAACAGTAATTTCTCCGCATTGCAAGGTGCAATTCTGAAATTTTTTGCTTTTTACTGCTCCTCTTAGCATGATAAAGAAGATTCAAAGAGAGTGAGATGCCAGCTCCTTTCATTCAGTCAGTAGCTTCAATCATTTCTGGACGTTTTTCAATGGCAAAAATCAATGAATATTGTAAATGCACAAACAGTAATTTCTCCGCATTGCAAGGTGCAATTCTGAAATTTTTTGCTTTTTCCTGCTCCTCTTAGCATGATAAAGAAGATTCAAAGAAAGTGAGATGCCAGCTCCTTTCATTCAGTCAGTAGCTTCAAACATTTCTGGTATATGAATAACATGATGTTTTTCAATGGCAAAAATCAATGAATATTGTAAATGCACAAACAGTAATTTCTCCGCATTGCAAGGTGCAATTCTGAAATTTTTTGCTTTTTCCTGCTCCTCTTAGCATGATAAAGAAGATTCAAAGAGACTGAGAAGCCAGCTCCTTTCATTCAGTCAGTAGCTTCAATCATTTCTGGACGTTTTTCAATGGCAAAAATCAATGGATATTGTAAATGCACAAACAGTAATTTCTCCGCATTGCAAGGTGCAATTCTGAAATTTTTTGCTTTTTCCTGCTCCTCTTAGCATGATAAAGAAGATTCAAAGAAAGTGAGATGCCAGCTCCTTTCATTCAGTCAGTAGCTTCAATCATTTCTGGTATATGAATAACATGATGTTTTTCAATGGCAAAAATCAATGAATATTGTAAATGCACAAACAGTAATTTCTCCGCATTGCAAGGTGCAATTCTGAAATTTTTTGCTTTTTCCTGCTCCTCTTAGTATGATAAAGAAGATTCAAAGAGAGTGAGATGCCAGGTCCTTTCATTCAGTCAGTAGCTTCAATCATTTCTGGACGTTTTTCAATGGCAAAAATCAATGAATATTGTAAATGCACAAACAGTAATTTCTCCGCATTGCAAGGTGCAATTCTGAAATTTTTTGCTTTTTCCTGCTCCTCTTAGCATGATAAAGAAGATTCAAAGAGAGTGAGATGCCAGCTCCTTTCATTCAGTCAGTAGCTTCAAACATTTCTGGTATATGAATAACATGATGTTTTTCAATGGCAAAAATCAATGAATTTTGTAAATGCACAAACAGTAATTTCTCCGCATTGCAAGGTGCAATTCTGAAATTTTTTGCTTTTTCCTGCTCCTCTTAGCATGATAAAGAAGATTCAAAGAGAGTGAGATACCAGCTCCTTTCATTCAGTCAGTAGCTTCAATAATTTCTGGACGTTTTTCAATGGCAAAAATCAATGAATATTGTAAATGCACAAACAGTAATTTCTCCGCATTGCAAGGTGCAATTCTGAAATTTTTTGCTTTTTCCTGCTCCTCTTAGCATGATAAAGAAGATTCAAAGAGAGTGAGATGCCAGCTCCTTTCATTCAGTCAGTAGCTTCAATCATTTCTGGTCGTTTTTCAATGGCAAAAATCAATGAATATTGTAAATGCACAAACATTAATTTCTCCGCATTGCAAGGTGCAATTCTGAAATTTTTTAATTTTTCCTGCTCCTCTTAGCATGACAAAGAAGATTCAAAGAGAGTGAGATGCCAGCTCCTTTCATTCAGTCAGTAGCTTCAAACATTTCTGGTATATGAATAACATGATGTTTTTCAATGGCAAAAATCAATGAATATTGTAAATGCACAAACAGTAATTTCTCCGCATTGCAAGGTGCAATTCTGAAATTTTTTGCTTTTTCCTGCTCCTCTTAGCATGATAAATAAGATTCAAAGAGATTGAGATGCCAGCTCCTTTCATTCAGTCAGTAGCTTCAATCATTTCTGGACGTTTTTCAATGGCAAAAATCAATGAATATTGTAAATGCACAAACAGTAATTTCTCCGCATTGCAAGGTGCAATTCTGAAATTTTTTGCTTTTTCCTGCTCCTCTTAGCATGATAAAGAAGATTCAAAGAGAGTGAGATGCCAGCTCCTTTCATTCAGTCAGTAGCTTCAAACATTTCTGGTATATGAATAACATGATGTTTTTCAATGGCAAAAATCAATGAATATTGTAAATGCACAAACAGTAATTTCTCCGCATTGCAAGGTGCAATTCTGAAATTTTTTGCTTTTTCCTGCTCCTCTTAGCATGATAAAGAAGATTCAAAGAGAGTGAGATGCCAGCTCCTTTCATTCAGTCAGTAGCTTCAATCATTTCTGGACGTTTTTCAATGGCAAAAATCAATGAATATTGTAAATGCACAAACAGTAATTTCTCCGCATTGCAAGGTGCAATTCTGAAATTTTTTGCTTTTTCCTGCTCCTCTTAGCATGATAAAGAAGATTCAAAGAGAGTGAGATGCCAGCTCCTTTCATTCAGTCAGTAGCTTCAATCATTTCTGGTCGTTTTTCAATGGCAAAAATCAATGAATATTGTAAATGCACAAACAGTAATTTCTCCGCATTGCAAGGTGCAATTCTGAAATTTTTTAGTTTTTCCTGCTCCTCTTAGCATGATAAAGAAGATTCAAAGAGAGTGAGATGCCAGCTCCTTTCATTCAGTCAGTAGCTTCAAACATTTCTGGTATATGAATAACATGATGTTTTTCAATGTCAAAAATCAATGAATATTGTAAATGCACAAACAGTAATTTCTCCGCATTGCAAGGTGCAATTCTGAAATTTTTTGCTTTTTCCTGCTCCTCTTAGCATGATAAAGAAGATTCAAAGAGAGTGAGATGCCAGCTCCTTTCATTCAGTCAGTAGCTTCAATCATTTCTGGACGTTTTTCAATGGCAAAAATCAATGAATATTGTAAATGCACAAACAGTAATTTCTCCGCATTGCAAGGTGCAATTCTGAAATTTTTTGCTTTTTCCTGCTCCTCTTAGCATGATAAAGAAGATTCAAAGAGAGTGAGATGCCAGCTCCTTTCATTCAGTCAGTAGCTTCAATCATTTCTGGTCGTTTTTCAATGGCAAAAATCAATGAATATTGTAAATGCACAAACAGTAATTTCTCCGCATTGCAAGGTGCAATTCTGAAATTTTTTAGTTTTTCCTGCTCCTCTTAGCATGATAAAGAAGATTCAAAGAGAGTGAGATGCCAGCTCCTTTCATTCAGTCAGTAGCTTCAAACATTTCTGGTATATGAATAACATGATGTTTTTCAATGGCAAAAATCAATGAATATTGTAAATGCACAAACAGTAATTTCTCCGCATTGCAAGGTGCAATTCTGAAATTTTTTGCTTTTTCCTGCTCCTCTTAGCATGATAAAGAAGATTCAAAGAGAGTGAGATGCCAGCTCCTTTCATTCAGTCAGTAGCTTCAATCATTTCTGGACGTTTTTCAATGGCAAAAATCAATGGATATTGTAAATGCACAAACAGTAATTTCTCCGCATTGCAAGGTGCAATTCTGAAATTTTTTGCTTTTTCCTGCTCCTCTTAGCATGATAAAGAAGATTCAAAGAGAGTGAGATGCCAGCTCCTTTCATTCAGTCAGTAGCTTCAAGCATTTCTGGTATATGAATAACATGATGTTTTTCAAAGGCAAAAATCAATGAATTTTGTAAATGCACAAACAGTAATTTCTCCACATTGCAAGGTGCAATTCTGAAATTTTTTGCTTTTTCCTGCTCCTCTTAGCATGATAAAGAAGATTCAAAGAGAGTGAGATACCAGCTCCTTTCATTCAGTCAGTAGCTTCAATAATTTCTGGACGTTTTTCAATGGCAAAAATCAATGAATATTGTAAATGCACAAACAGTAATTTCTCCGCATTGCAAGGTGCAATTCTGAAATTTTTTGCTTTTTCCTGCTCCTCTTAGCATGATAAAGAAGATTCAAAGAGAGTGAGATGCCAGCTCCTTTCATTCAGTCAGTAGCTTCAATCATTTCTGGATGTTTTTCAATGGCAAAAATCAATGAATATTGTAAATGCACAGACAGTAATTTCTCCGCATTGCAAGGTGCAATTCTGAAATTTTTTGCTTTTTCCTGCTCCTCTTAGCATGATAAAGAAGATTCAAAGAGACTGAGATGCCAGCTCCTTTCATTCAGTCAGTAGCTTCAATCATTTCTGGACGTTTTTCAATGGCAAAAATCAATGAATATTGTAAATGCACAAACAGTAATTTCTCCGCATTGCAAGGTGCAATTCTGAAATTTTTTGCTTTTTCCTGCTCCTCTTAGCATGATAAAGAAGATTCAAAGAGAGTGAGATGCCAGCTCCTTTCATTCAGTCAGTAGCTTCAATCATTTCTGGACGTTTTTCAATGGCAAAAATCAATGAATATTGTAAATGCACAAACAGTAATTTCTCCGCATTGCAAGGTGCAATTCTGAAATTTTGCTTTTTCCTGCTCCTCTTAGCATGATAAAGAAGATTCAAAGAGAGTGAGATGCCAGCTCCTTTCATTCAGTCAGTAGCTTCAATCATTTCTGTTCGTTTTTCAATGGCAAAAATCAATGAATATTGTACATGCACAAACATTAATTTCTCCGCATTGCAAGGTGCAATTCTGAAATTTTTTAATTTTTCCTGCTCCTCTTAGCATGACAAAGAAGATTCAAAGAGAGTGAGATGCCAGCTCCTTTCATTCAGTCAGTAGCTTCAAACATTTCTGGTATATGAATAACATGATGTTTTTCAATGGCAAAAATCAATGAATATTGTAAATGCACAAACAGTAATTTCTCCGCATTGCAAGGTGCAATTCTGAAATTTTTTGCTTTTTCCTGCTCCTCTTAGCATGATAAAGAAGATTCAAAGAGATTGAGATGCCAGCTCCTTTCATTCAGTCAGTAGCTTCAATCATTTCTGGACGTTTTTCAATGGCAAAAATCAATGAATATTGTAAATGCACAAACAGTAATTTCTCCGCATTGCAAGGTGCAATTCTGAAATTTTTTGCTTTTTCCTGCTCCTCTTAGCATGATAAAGAAGATTCAAAGAGAGTGAGATGCCAGCTCCTTTCATTCAGTCAGTAGCTTCAAACATTTCTGGTATATGAATAACATGATGTTTTTCAATGGCAAAAATCAATGAATATTGTAAATGCACAAACAGGAATTTCTCCGCATTGCAAGGTGCAATTCTGAAATTTTTTGCTTTTTCCTGCTCCTCTTAGCATGGTAAAGAAGATTCAAAGAGAGTGAGATGCCAGCTCCTTTCATTCAGTCAGTAGCTTCAATCATTTCTGGACGTTTTTCAATGGCAAAAATCAATGAATATTGTAAATGCACAAACAGTAATTTCTCCGCATTGCAAGGTGCAATTCTGAAATTTTTTGCTTTTTCCTGCTCCTCTTAGCATGATAAAGAAGATTCAAAGAGAGTGAGATGCCAGCTCCTTTCATTCAGTCAGTAGCTTCAATCATTTCTGGTCGTTTTTCAATGGCAAAAATCAATGAATATTGTAAATGCACAAACAGTAATTTCTCCGCATTGCAAGGTGCAATTCTGAAATTTTTTAGTTTTTCCTGCTCCTCTTAGCATGATAAAGAAGATTCAAAGAGAGTGAGATGCCAGCTCCTTTCATTCAGTCAGTAGCTTCAAACATTTCTGGTATATGAATAACATGATGTTTTTCAATGGCAAAAATCAATGAATATTGTAAATGCACAAACAGTAATTTCTCCGCATTGCAAGGTGCAATTCTGAAATTTTTTGCTTTTTCCTGCTCCTCTTAGCATGATAAAGAAGATTCAAAGAGAGTGAGATGCCAGCTCCTTTCATTCAGTCAGTAGCTTCAATCATTTCTGGTATATGAATAACATGATGTTTTTCAATGGCAAAAATCAATGAATATTGTAAATGCACAAACAGTAATTTCTTCGCATTGCAAGGTGCAATTCTGAAATTTTTTGCTTTTTCCTGCTCCTCTTAGCATGATAAAGAAGATTCAAAGAGAGTGAGATGCCAGCTCCTTTCATTCAGTCAGTAGCTTCAATCATTTCTGTACGTTTTTCAATGGCAAAAATCAATGAATATTGTAAATGCACAAACAGTAATTTCTCCGCATTGCAAGGTGCAATTCTGAAATTTTTTGCTTTTTCCTGCTCCTCTTAGTATGATAAAGAAGATTCAAAGAGAGTGAGATGCCAGCTCCTTTCATTCAGTCAGTAGCTTCAATCATTTCTGGACGTTTTTCAATGGCAAAAATCAATGAATATTGTAAATGCACAAACAGTAATTTCTCCGCATTGCAAGGTGCAATTCTGAAATTTTTTGCTTTTTCCTGCTCCTCTTAGCATGATAAAGAAGATTCAAAGAGAGTGAGATGCCAGCTCCTTTCATTCAGTCAGTAGCTTCAAACATTTCTGGTATATGAATAACATGATGTTTTTCAATGGCAAAAATCAATGAATTTTGTAAATGCACAAACAGTAATTTCTCCACATTGCAAGGTGCAATTCTGAAATTTTTTGCTTTTTCCTGCTCCTCTTAGCATGATAAAGAAGATTCAAAGAGAGTGAGATACCAGCTCCTTTCATTCAGTCAGTAGCTTCAATAATTTCTGGACGTTTTTCAATGGCAAAAATCAATGAATATTGTAAATGCACAAACAGTAATTTCTCCGCATTGCAAGGTGCAATTCTGAAATTTTTTGCTTTTTCCTGCTCCTCTTAGCATGATAAAGAAGATTCAAAGAGAGTGAGATGCCAGCTCCTTTCATTCAGTCAGTAGCTTCAATCATTTCTGGATGTTTTTCAATGGCAAAAATCAATGAATATTGTAAATGCACAGACAGTAATTTCTCCGCATTGCAAGGTGCAATTCTGAAATTTTTTGCTTTTTCCTGCTCCTCTTAGCATGATAAAGAAGATTCAAAGAGACTGAGATGCCAGCTCCTTTCATTCAGTCAGTAGCTTCAATCATTTCTGGACGTTTTTCAATGGCAAAAATCAATGAATATTGTAAATGCACAAACAGTAATTTCTCCGCATTGCAAGGTGCAATTCTGAAATTTTTTGCTTTTTCCTGCTCCTCTTAGCATGATAAAGAAGATTCAAAGAGAGTGAGATGCCAGCTCCTTTCATTCAGTCAGTAGCTTCAATCATTTCTGGACGTTTTTCAATGGCAAAAATCAATGAATATTGTAAATGCACAAACAGTAATTTCTCCGCATTGCAAGGTGCAATTCTGAAATTTTGCTTTTTCCTGCTCCTCTTAGCATGATAAAGAAGATTCAAAGAGAGTGAGATGCCAGCTCCTTTCATTCAGTCAGTAGCTTCAAACATTTCTGGTATATGAATAACATGATGTTTTTCAATGGCAAAAATCAATGAATATTTTAAATGCACAAACAGTAATTTCTCCGCATTGCAAGGTGCAATTCTGAAATTTTTTGCTTTTTCCTGCTCCTCTTAGCATGATAAAGAAGATTCAAAGAGAGTGAGATACCAGCTCCTTTCATTCAGTCAGTAGCTTCAATCATTTCTGGACGTTTTTCAATGGCAAAAATCAATGAATATTGTAAATGCACAAACAGTAATTTCTCCGCATTGCAAGGTGCAATTCTGAAATTTTTTGCTTTTTCCTGCTCCTCTTAGCATGATAAAGAAGATTCAAAGAGAGTGAGATGCCAACTCCTTTCATTCAGTCAGTAGCTTCAATCATTTCTGGACGTTTTTCAATGGCAAAAATCAATGAATATTGTAAATGCACAGACAGTAATTTCTCCGCATTGCAAGGTGCAATTCTGAAATTTTTTGCTTTTTCCTGCTCCTCTTAGCATGATAAAGAAGATTCAAAGAGAGTGAGATGCCAGCTCCTTTCATTCAGTCAGTAGCTTCAAACATTTCTGGTATATGAATAACAATGTTTTTCAATGGCAAAAATCAATGAATATTGTAAATGCACAAACAGTAATTTCTCAGTATTGCAAGGTGCAATTCTGAAATTTTTTGCTTTTTCCTGCTCCTCTTAGCATGATAAAGAAGATTCAAAGAGAGTGAGATGCCAGCTCCTTTTATTCAGTCAGTAGCTTCAATCATTTCTGGACGTTTTTCAATGGCAAAAATCAATGAATATTGTAAATGCACAAAGAGTAATTTCTCCGCATTGCAAGGTGCAATTCTGAAATTTTTTGCTTTTTCCTGCTCCTCTTAGCATGATAAAGAAGATTCAAAGAGAGTGAGATGCCAGCTCCTTTCATTCAGTCAGTAGCTTCAATCATTTCTGGACATTTTTCAATGGCAAAAATCAATGAATATTGTAAATGCACAAACAGTAATTTCTCCGCATTGCAAGGTGCAATTCTGAAATTTTTTGCTTTTTCCTGCTCCTCTTAGCATGATAAAGAAGATTCAAAGAGAGTGAGATGCCAGCTCCTTTCATTCAGTCAGTAGCTTCAAACATTTCTGGACGTTTTTCAATGGCAAAAATCAATGAATATTGTAAATGCACAAACAGTAATTTCTCCGCATTGCAAGGTGCAATTCGGAAATTTTTTGCTTTTTCCTGCTCCTCTTAGCATGATAAAGAAGATTCAAAGAGAGTGAGATGTCAGCTCCTTTCATTCAGTCAGTAGCTTCAAACATTTCTGGTATATGAATAACAAGATGTTTTTCAATGGCAAAAATCAATGAATATTGTAAATGCACAAACAGTAATTTCTCCGCATTGCAATATGCAATTCTGAAATTTTTTGCTTTTTACTGCTCCTCTTAGCATGATAAAGAAGATTCAAAGAGAGTGAGATGCCAGCTCCTTTCATTCAGTCAGTAGCTTCAATCATTTCTGGACGTTTTTCAATGGCAAAAATCAATGAATATTGTAAATGCACAAACAGAAATTTCTCCGCATTGCAAGGTGCAATTCTGAAATTTTTTGCTTTTTCCTGCTCCTCTTAGCATGATAAAGAAGATTCAAAGAGAGTGAGATGCCAGCTCCTTTCATTCAGTCAGTAGCTTCAATCATTTCTGGACGTTTTTCAATGGCAAAAATCAATGAATATTGTAAATGCACAAACAGTAATTTCTCCGCATTGCAAGGTGCAATTCTGAAATTTTTTGCTTTTTCCTGCTCCTCTTAGCATGATAAAGATTCAAAGAGAGTGAGATGCCAGCTCCTTTCATTCAGTCAGTAGCTTCAATCATTTCTGGATGTTTTTCAATGGCAAAAATCAATGAATATTGTAAATGCACAAACAGTAATTTCTCCGCATTGCAAGGTGCAATTCTGAAATTTTTTGCTTTTTCCTGCTCCTCTTAGCATGATAAAGAAGATTCAAAGAGAGTGAGATGCCAGCTCCTTTCATTCAGTCAGTAGCTTCAATCATTTCTGGTATATCAATAACATGATGTTTTTCAATGGCAAAAATCAATGAATATTGTAAATGCACAAACAGTAATTTCTCCGCATTGCAAGGTGCAATTCTGAAATTTTTTGCTTTTTAGTGCTCCTCTTAGCATGATAAAGAAGATTCAAAGAGAGTGAGATGCCAGCTCCTTTCATTCAGTCAGTAGCTTCAAACATTTCTGGTATATGAATAACATGATGTTTTTCAATGGCAAAAATCAATGAATATTGTAAATGCACAAACAGTAATTTCTCCGCATTGCAAGGTGCAATTCTGAAATTTTTTGCTTTTTACTGCTCCTCTTAGCATGATAAAGAAGATTCAAAGAGAGTGAGATGCCAGCTCCTTTCATTCAGTCAGTAGCTTCAATCATTTCTGGACGTTTTTCAATGGCAAAAATCAATGAATATTGTAAATGCACAAACAGTAATTTCTCCGCATTGCAAGGTGCAATTCTGAAATTTTTTGCTTTTTCCTGCTCCTCTTAGCATGATAAAGAAGATTCAAAGAGAGTGAGATGCCAGCTCCTTTCATTCAGTCAGTAGCTTCAAACATTTCTGGTATATGAATAACATGATGTTTTTCAATGGCAAAAATCATTGAATTTTGTAAATGGACAAACAGTAATTTCTCCGCATTGCAAGGTGCAATTCTGAAATTTTTTGCTTTTTCCTGCTCCTCTTAGCATGATAAAGAAGATTCAAAGAGAGTGAGATACCAGCTCCTTTCATTCAGTCAGTAGCTTCAATAATTTCTGGACGTTTTTCAATGGCAAAAATCAATGAATATTGTAAATGCACAAACAGTAATTTCTCCGCATTGCAAGGTGCAATTCTGAAATTTTTTGCTTTTTCCTGCTCCTCTTAGCATGATAAAGAAGATTCAAAGAGAGTGAGATGCCAGCTCCTTTCATTCAGTCAGTAGCTTCAATCATTTCTGGTCGTTTTTCAATGGCAAAAATCAATGAATATTGTAAATGCACAAACAGTAATTTCTCCGCATTGCAAGGTGCAATTCTGAAATTTTTTAATTTTTCCTGCTCCTCTTAGCATGACAAAGAAGATTCAAAGAGAGTGAGATGCCAGCTCCTTTCATTCAGTCAGTAGCTTCAAACATTTCTGGTATATGAATAACATGATGTTTTTCAATGGCAAAAATCATTGAATATTGTAAATGCACAAACAGTAATTTCTCCGCATTGCAAGGTGCAATTCTGAAATTTTTTGCTTTTTCCTGCTCCTCTTAGCATGATAAAGAAGATTCAAAGAGAGTGAGATGCCAGCTCCTTTCATTCAGTCAGTAGCTTCAATCATTTCTGGACGTTTTTCAATGGCAAAAATCAATGGATATTGTAAATGCACAAACAGTAATTTCTCCGCATTGCAAGGTGCAATTCTGAAATTTTTTGCTTTTTCCTGCTCCTCTTAGCATGATAAAGAAGATTCAAAGAGAGTGAGATGCCAGCTCCTTTCATTCAGTCAGTAGCTTCAATCATTTCTGGTATATGAATAACATAATGTTTTTCAATGGCAAAAATCAATGAATATTGTAAATGCACAAACAGTAATTTCTCCGCATTGCAAGGTGCAATTCTGAAATTTTTTGCTTTTTCCTGCTCCTCTTAGCATGATAAAGAAGATTCAAAGAGAGTGAGATGCCAGCTCCTTTCATTCAGTCAGTAGCTTCAATCATTTCTGTACGTTTTTCAATGGCAAAAATCAATGAATATTGTAAATGCACAAACAGTAATTTCTCCGCATTGCAAGGTGCAATTCTGAAATTTTTTGCTTTTTCCTGCTCCTCTTAGTATGATAAAGAAGATTCAAAGAGAGTGAGTTGCCAGCTCCTTTCATTCAGTCAGTAGCTTCAATCATTTCTGGACGTTTTTCAATGGCAAAAATCAATGAATATTGTAAATGCACAAACAGTAATTTCTCCGCATTGCAAGGTGCAATTCTGAAATTTTTTGCTTTTTCCTGCTCCTCTTAGCATGATAAAGAAGATTCAAAGAGAGTGAGATGCCAGCTCCTTTCATTCAGTCAGTAGCTTCAAACATTTCTGGTATATGAATAACATGATGTTTTTCAATGGCAAAAATCAATGAATTTTGTAAATGCACAAACAGTAATTTCTCCGCATTGCAAGGTGCAATTCTGAAATTTTTTGCTTTTTCCTGCTCCTCTTAGCATGATAAAGAAGATTCAAAGAGAGTGAGATACCAGCTCCTTTCATTCAGTCAGTAGCTTCAATAATTTCTGGACGTTTTTCAATGGCAAAAATCAATGAATATTGTAAATGCACAAACAGTAATTTCTCCGCATTGCAAGGTGCAATTCTGAAATTTTTTAATTTTTCCTGCTCCTCTTAGCATGACAAAGAAGATTCAAAGAGAGTGAGATGCCAGCTCCTTTCATTCAGTCAGTAGCTTCAAACATTTCTGGTATATGAATAACATGATGTTTTTCAATGGCAAAAATCATTGAATATTGTAAATGCACAAACAGTAATTTCTCCGCATTGCAAGGTGCAATTCTGAAATTTTTTGCTTTTTCCTGCTCCTCTTAGCATGATAAAGAAGATTCAAAGAGAGTGAGATGCCAGCTCCTTTCATTCAGTCAGTAGCTTCAATCATTTCTGGACGTTTTTCAATGGCAAAAATCAATGGATATTGTAAATGCACAAACAGTAATTTCTCCGCATTGCAAGGTGCAATTCTGAAATTTTTTGCTTTTTCCTGCTCCTCTTAGCATGATAAAGAAGATTCAAAGAGAGTGAGATGCCAGCTCCTTTCATTCAGTCAGTAGCTTCAATCATTTCTGGTATATGAATAACATAATGTTTTTCAATGGCAAAAATCAATGAATATTGTAAATGCACAAACAGTAATTTCTCCGCATTGCAAGGTGCAATTCTGAAATTTTTTGCTTTTTCCTGCTCCTCTTAGCATGATAAAGAAGATTCAAAGAGAGTGAGATGCCAGTTCCTTTCATTCAGTCAGTAGCTTCAATCATTTCTGTACGTTTTTCAATGGCAAAAATCAATGAATATTGTAAATGCACAAACAGTAATTTCTCCGCATTGCAAGGTGCAATTCTGAAATTTTTTGCTTTTTCCTGCTCCTCTTAGTATGATAAAGAAGATTCAAAGAGAGTGAGTTGCCAGCTCCTTTCATTCAGTCAGTAGCTTCAATCATTTCTGGACGTTTTTCAATGGCAAAAATCAATGAATATTGTAAATGCACAAACAGTAATTTCTCCGCATTGCAAGGTGCAATTCTGAAATTTTTTGCTTTTTCCTGCTCCTCTTAGCATGATAAAGAAGATTCAAAGAGAGTGAGATGCCAGCTCCTTTCATTCAGTCAGTAGCTTCAAACATTTCTGTTATATGAATAACATGATGTTTTTCAATGGCAAAAATCAATGAATTTTGTAAATGCACAAACAGTAATTTCTCCGCATTGCAAGGTGCAATTCTGAAATTTTTTGCTTTTTCCTGCTCCTCTTAGCATGATAAAGAAGATTCAAAGAGAGTGAGATACCAGCTCCTTTCATTCAGTCAGTAGCTTCAATAATTTCTGGACGTTTTTCAATGGCAAAAATCAATGAATATTGTAAATGCACAAACAGTAATTTCTCCGCATTGCAAGGTGCAATTCTGAAATTTTTTGCTTTTTCCTGCTCCTCTTAGCATGATAAAGAAGATTCAAAGAGACTGAGATGCCAGCTCCTTTCATTCAGTCAGTAGCTTCAATCATTTCTGGACGTTTTTCAATGGTAAAAATCAATGAATATTGTAAATGCACAAACAGTAATTTCTCCGCATTGCAAGGTGCAATTCTGAAATTTTTTGCTTTTTCCTGCTCCTCTTAGCATGATAAAGAAGATTCAAAGAGAGTGAGATGCCAGCTCCTTTCATTCAGTCAGTATCTTCAATCATTTCTGGACGTTTTTCAATGGCAAAAATCAATGAATATTGTAAATGCACAAACAGTAATTTCTCCGCATTGCAAGGTGCAATTCTGAAATTTTTTGCTTTTTCCTGCTCCTCTTAGCATGATAAAGAAGATTCAAAGAGACTGAGATGCCAGCTCCTTTCATTCAGTCAGTAGCTTCAATCATTTCTGGACGTTTTTCAATGGCAAAAATCAATGAATATTGTAAATGCACAAACAGTAATTTCTCCGCATTGCAAGGTGCAATTCTGAAATTTTTTGCTTTTTTCTGCTCCTCTTAGCATGATAAAGAAGATTCAAAGAGAGTGAGATGCCAGCTCCTTTCATTCAGTCAGTAGCTTCAATCATTTCTGGACGTTTTTCAATGGCAAAAATCAATGGATATTGTAAATGCACAAACAGTAATTTCTCCGCATTGCAAGGTGCAATTCTGAAATTTGTTGCTTTTTCCTGCTCCTCTTAGCATGATAAAGAAGATTCAAAGAGAGTGAGATGCCAGCTCCTTTCTTTCAGTCAGTAGCTTCAATCATTTCTGTACGTTTTTCAATGGCAAAAATCAATGAATATTGTAAATGCACAAACAGTAATTTCTCCGCATTGCAAGGTGCAATTCTGAAATTTTTTGCTTTTTCCTGCTCCTCTTAGCATGATAAAGAAGATTCAAAGAGAGTGAGATGCCAGCTCCTTTCATTCAGTCAGTAGCTTCAAACATTTCTGGTATATGAATAACATGATGTTTTTCAATGGCAAAAATCAATGAATTTTGTAAATGCACAAACAGTAATTTCTCCGCATTGCAAGGTGCAATTCTGAAATTTTTTGCTTTTTCCTGCTCCTCTTAGCATGATAAAGAAGATTCAAAGAGAGTGAGATACCAGCTCCTTTCATTCAGTCAGTAGCTTCAATAATTTCTGGACGTTTTTCAATGGCAAAAATCAATGAATATTGTAAATGCACAAACAGTAATTTCTCCGCATTGCAAGGTGCAATTCTGAAATTTTTTGCTTTTTAGTGCTCCTCTTAGCATGATAAAGAAGATTCAAAGAGAGTGAGATGCCAGCTCCTTTCATTCAGTCAGTAGCTTCAAACATTTCTGGTATATGAATAACGATGTTTTTCAATGGCAAAAATCAATGAATATTGTAAATGCACAAACAGTAATTTCTCCGCATTGCAAGGTGCAATTCTGAAATTTTTTGCTTTTTACTGCTCCTCTTAGCATGATAAAGAAGATTCAAAGAGAGTGAGATGCCAGCTCCTTTCATTCAGTCAGTAGCTTCAATCATTTCTGGACGTTTTTCAATGGCAAAAATCAATGAATATTGTAAATGCACAAACAGTAATTTCTCCGCATTGCAAGGTGCAATTCTGAAATTTTTTGCTTTTTCCTGCTCCTCTTAGCATGATAAAGAAGATTCAAAGAAAGTGAGATGCCAGCTCCTTTCATTCAGTCAGTAGCTTCAAACATTTCTGGTATATGAATAACATGATGTTTTTCAATGGCAAAAATCAATGAATATTGTAAATGCACAAACAGTAATTTCTCCGCATTGCAAGGTGCAATTCTGAAATTTTTTGCTTTTTCCTGCTCCTCTTAGCATGATAAAGAAGATTCAAAGAGACTGAGAAGCCAGCTCCTTTCATTCAGTCAGTAGCTTCAATCATTTCTGGACGTTTTTCAATGGCAAAAATCAATGGATATTGTAAATGCACAAACAGTAATTTCTCCGCATTGCAAGGTGCAATTCTGAAATTTTTTGCTTTTTCCTGCTCCTCTTAGCATGATAAAGAAGATTCAAAGAAAGTGAGATGCCAGCTCCTTTCATTCAGTCAGTAGCTTCAATCATTTCTGGTATATGAATAACATGATGTTTTTCAATGGCAAAAATCAATGAATATTGTAAATGCACAAACAGTAATTTCTCCGCATTGCAAGGTGCAATTCTGAAATTTTTTGCTTTTTCCTGCTCCTCTTAGTATGATAAAGAAGATTCAAAGAGAGTGAGATGCCAGCTCCTTTCATTCAGTCAGTAGCTTCAATCATTTCTGGACGTTTTTCAATGGCAAAAATCAATGAATATTGTAAATGCACAAACAGTAATTTCTCCGCATTGCAAGGTGCAATTCTGAAATTTTTTGCTTTTTCCTGCTCCTCTTAGCATGATAAAGAAGATTCAAAGAGAGTGAGATGCCAGCTCCTTTCATTCAGTCAGTAGCTTCAAACATTTCTGGTATATGAATAACATGATGTTTTTCAATGGCAAAAATCAATGAATTTTGTAAATGCACAAACAGTAATTTCTCCGCATTGCAAGGTGCAATTCTGAAATTTTTTGCTTTTTCCTGCTCCTCTTAGCATGATAAAGAAGATTCAAAGAGAGTGAGATACCAGCTCCTTTCATTCAGTCAGTAGCTTCAATAATTTCTGGACGTTTTTCAATGGCAAAAATCAATGAATATTGTAAATGCACAAACAGTAATTTCTCCGCATTGCAAGGTGCAATTCTGAAATTTTTTGCTTTTTCCTGCTCCTCTTAGCATGATAAAGAAGATTCAAAGAGAGTGAGATGCCAGCTCCTTTCATTCAGTCAGTAGCTTCAATCATTTCTGGTCGTTTTTCAATGGCAAAAATCAATGAATATTGTAAATGCACAAACATTAATTTCTCCGCATTGCAAGGTGCAATTCTGAAATTTTTTAATTTTTCCTGCTCCTCTTAGCATGACAAAGAAGATTCAAAGAGAGTGAGATGCCAGCTCCTTTCATTCAGTCAGTAGCTTCAAACATTTCTGGTATATGAATAACATGATGTTTTTCAATGGCAAAAATCAATGAATATTGTAAATGCACAAACAGTAATTTCTCCGCATTGCAAGGTGCAATTCTGAAATTTTTTGCTTTTTCCTGCTCCTCTTAGCATGATAAAGAAGATTCAAAGAGAGTGAGATACCAGCTCCTTTCATTCAGTCAGTAGCTTCAATAATTTCTGGACGTTTTTCAATGGCAAAAATCAATGAATATTGTAAATGCACAAACAGTAATTTCTCCGCATTGCAAGGTGCAATTCTGAAATTTTTTGCTTTTTCCTGCTCCTCTTAGCATGATAAAGAAGATTCAAAGAGAGTGAGATGCCAGCTCCTTTCATTCAGTCAGTAGCTTCAATCATTTCTGGTCGTTTTTCAATGGCAAAAATCAATGAATATTGTAAATGCACAAACATTAATTTCTCCGCATTGCAAGGTGCAATTCTGAAATTTTTTTATTTTTCCTGCTCCTCTTAGCATGACAAAGAAGATTCAAAGAGAGTGAGATGCCAGCTCCTTTCATTCAGTCAGTAGCTTCAAACATTTCTGGTATATGAATAACATGATGTTTTTCAATGGCAAAAATCAATGAATATTGTAAATGCACAAACAGTAATTTCTCCGCATTGCAAGGTGCAATTCTGAAATTTTTTGCTTTTTCCTGCTCCTCTTAGCATGATAAAGAAGATTCAAAGAGATTGAGATGCCAGCTCCTTTCATTCAGTCAGTAGCTTCAATCATTTCTGGTCGTTTTTCAATGGCAAAAATCAATGAATATTGTAAATGCACAAACATTAATTTCTCCGCATTGCAAGGTGCAATTCTGAAATTTTTTAATTTTTCCTGCTCCTCTTAGCATGACAAAGAAGATTCAAAGAGAGTGAGATGCCAGCTCCTTTCATTCAGTCAGTAGCTTCAAACATTTCTGGTATATGAATAACATGATGTTTTTCAATGGCAAAAATCAATGAATATTGTAAATGCACAAACAGTAATTTCTCCGCATTGCAAGGTGCAATTCTGAAATTTTTTGCTTTTTCCTGCTCCTCTTAGCATGATAAAGAAGATTCAAAGAGATTGAGATGCCAGCTCCTTTCATTCAGTCAGTAGCTTCAATCATTTCTGGACGTTTTTCAATGGCAAAAATCAATGAATATTGTAAATGCACAAACAGTAATTTCTCCGCATTGCAAGGTGCAATTCTGAAATTTTTTGCTTTTTCCTGCTCCTCTTAGCATGATAAAGAAGATTCAAAGAGAGTGAGATGCCAGCTCCTTTCATTCAGTCAGTAGCTTCAAACATTTCTGGTATATGAATAACATGATGTTTTTCAATGGCAAAAATCAATGAATATTGTAAATGCACAAACAGTAATTTCTCCGCATTGCAAGGTGCAATTCTGAAATTTTTTGCTTTTTCCTGCTCCTCTTAGCATGATAAAGAAGATTCAAAGAGAGTGAGATGCCAGCTCCTTTCATTCAGTCAGTAGCTTCAATCATTTCTGGACGTTTTTCAATGGCAAAAATCAATGAATATTGTAAATGCACAAACAGTAATTTCTCCGCATTGCAAGGTGCAATTCTGAAATTTTTTGCTTTTTCCTGCTCCTCTTAGCATGATAAAGAAGATTCAAAGAGAGTGAGATGCCAGCTCCTTTCATTCAGTCAGTAGCTTCAATCATTTCTGGTCGTTTTTCAATGGCAAAAATCAATGAATATTGTAAATGCACAAACAGTAATTTCTCCGCATTGCAAGGTGCAATTCTGAAATTTTTTAGTTTTTCCTGCTCCTCTTAGCATGATAAAGAAGATTCAAAGAGAGTGAGATGCCAGCTCCTTTCATTCAGTCAGTAGCTTCAAACATTTCTGGTATATGAATAACATGATGTTTTTCAATGGCAAAAATCAATGAATATTGTAAATGCACAAACAGTAATTTCTCCGCATTGCAAGGTGCAATTCTGAAATTTTTTGCTTTTTCCTGCTCCTCTTAGCATGATAAAGAAGATTCAAAGAGAGTGAGATGCCAGCTCCTTTCATTCAGTCAGTAGCTTCAATCATTTCTGGACGTTTTTCAATGGCAAAAATCAATGAATATTGTAAATGCACAAACAGTAATTTCTCCGCATTGCAAGGTGCAATTCTGAAATTTTTTGCTTTTTCCTGCTCCTCTTAGCATGATAAAGAAGATTCAAAGAGAGTGAGATGCCAGTTCCTTTCATTCAGTCAGTAGCTTCAATCATTTCTGGTCGTTTTTCAATGGCAAAAATCAATGAATATTGTAAATGCACAAACAGTAATTTCTCCGCATTGCAAGGTGCAATTCTGAAATTTTTTAGTTTTTCCTGCTCCTCTTAGCATGATAAAGAAGATTCAAAGAGAGTGAGATGCCAGCTCCTTTCATTCAGTCAGTAGCTTCAAACATTTCTGGTATATGAATAACATGATGTTTTTCAATGGCAAAAATCAATGAATATTGTAAATGCACAAACAGTAATTTCTCCGCATTGCAAGGTGCAATTCTGAAATTTTTTGCTTTTTCCTGCTCCTCTTAGCATGATAAAGAAGATTCAAAGAGAGTGAGATGCCAGCTCCTTTCATTCAGTCAGTAGCTTCAATCATTTCTGGACGTTTTTCAATGGCAAAAATCAATGGATATTGTAAATGCACAAACAGTAATTTCTCCGCATTGCAAGGTGCAATTCTGAAATTTTTTGCTTTTTCCTGCTCCTCTTAGCATGATAAAGAAGATTCAAAGAGAGTGAGATGCCAGCTCCTTTCATTCAGTCAGTAGCTTCAAGCATTTCTGGTATATGAATAACATGATGTTTTTCAATGGCAAAAATCAATGAATTTTGTAAATGCACAAACAGTAATTTCTCCACATTGCAAGGTGCAATTCTGAAATTTTTTGCTTTTTCCTGCTCCTCTTAGCATGATAAAGAAGATTCAAAGAGAGTGAGATACCAGCTCCTTTCATTCAGTCAGTAGCTTCAATAATTTCTGGACGTTTTTCAATGGCAAAAATCAATGAATATTGTAAATGCACAAACAGTAATTTCTCCGCATTGCAAGGTGCAATTCTGAAATTTTTTGCTTTTTCCTGCTCCTCTTAGCATGATAAAGAAGATTCAAAGAGAGTGAGATGCCAGCTCCTTTCATTCAGTCAGTAGCTTCAATCATTTCTGGATGTTTTTCAATGGCAAAAATCAATGAATATTGTAAATGCACAGACAGTAATTTCTCCGCATTGCAAGGTGCAATTCTGAAATTTTTTGCTTTTTCCTGCTCCTCTTAGCATGATAAAGAAGATTCAAAGAGACTGAGATGCCAGCTCCTTTCATTCAGTCAGTAGCTTCAATCATTTCTGGACGTTTTTCAATGGCAAAAATCAATGAATATTGTAAATGCACAAACAGTAATTTCTCCGCATTGCAAGGTGCAATTCTGAAATTTTTTGCTTTTTCCTGCTCCTCTTAGCATGATAAAGAAGATTCAAAGAGAGTGAGATGCCAGCTCCTTTCATTCAGTCAGTAGCTTCAATCATTTCTGGACGTTTTTCAATGGCAAAAATCAATGAATATTGTAAATGCACAAACAGTAATTTCTCCGCATTGCAAGGTGCAATTCTGAAATTTTGCTTTTTCCTGCTCCTCTTAGCATGATAAAGAAGATTCAAAGAGAGTGAGATGCCAGCTCCTTTCATTCAGTCAGTAGCTTCAATCATTTCTGGTCGTTTTTCAATGGCAAAAATCAATGAATATTGTAAATGCACAAACATTAATTTCTCCGCATTGCAAGGTGCAATTCTGAAATTTTTTAATTTTTCCTGCTCCTCTTAGCATGACAAAGAAGATTCAAAGAGAGTGAGATGCCAGCTCCTTTCATTCAGTCAGTAGCTTCAAACATTTCTGGTATATGAATAACATGATGTTTTTCAATGGCAAAAATCAATGAATATTGTAAATGCACAAACAGTAATTTCTCCGCATTGCAAGGTGCAATTCTGAAATTTTTTGCTTTTTCCTGCTCCTCTTAGCATGATAAAGAAGATTCAAAGAGATTGAGATGCCAGCTCCTTTCATTCAGTCAGTAGCTTCAATCATTTCTGGACGTTTTTCAATGGCAAAAATCAATGAATATTGTAAATGCACAAACAGTAATTTCTCCGCATTGCAAGGTGCAATTCTGAAATTTTTTGCTTTTTCCTGCTCCTCTTAGCATGATAAAGAAGATTCAAAGAGAGTGAGATGCCAGCTCCTTTCATTCAGTCAGTAGCTTCAAACATTTCTGGTATATGAATAACATGATGTTTTTCAATGGCAAAAATCAATGAATATTGTAAATGCACAAACAGGAATTTCTCCGCATTGCAAGGTGCAATTCTGAAATTTTTTGCTTTTTCCTGCTCCTCTTAGCATGGTAAAGAAGATTCAAAGAGAGTGAGATGCCAGCTCCTTTCATTCAGTCAGTAGCTTCAATCATTTCTGGACGTTTTTCAATGGCAAAAATCAATGAATATTGTAAATGCACAAACAGTAATTTCTCCGCATTGCAAGGTGCAATTCTGAAATTTTTTGCTTTTTCCTGCTCCTCTTAGCATGATAAAGAAGATTCAAAGAGAGTGAGATGCCAGCTCCTTTCATTCAGTCAGTAGCTTCAATCATTTCTGGTCGTTTTTCAATGGCAAAAATCAATGAATATTGTAAATGCACAAACAGTAATTTCTCCGCATTGCAAGGTGCAATTCTGAAATTTTTTAGTTTTTCCTGCTCCTCTTAGCATGATAAAGAAGATTCAAAGAGAGTGAGATGCCAGCTCCTTTCATTCAGTCAGTAGCTTCAAACATTTCTGGTATATGAATAACATGATGTTTTTCAATGGCAAAAATCAATGAATATTGTAAATGCACAAACAGTAATTTCTCCGCATTGCAAGGTGCAATTCTGAAATTTTTTGCTTTTTCCTGCTCCTCTTAGCATGATAAAGAAGATTCAAAGAGAGTGAGATGCCAGCTCCTTTCATTCAGTCAGTAGCTTCAATCATTTCTGGTATATGAATAACATGATGTTTTTCAATGGCAAAAATCAATGAATATTGTAAATGCACAAACAGTAATTTCTCCGCATTGCAAGGTGCAATTCTGAAATTTTTTGCTTTTTCCTGCTCCTCTTAGCATGATAAAGAAGATTCAAAGAGAGTGAGATGCCAGCTCCTTTCATTCAGTCAGTAGCTTCAATCATTTCTGTATGTTTTTCAATGGCAAAAATCAATGAATATTGTAAATGCACAAACAGTAATTTCTCCGCATTGCAAGGTGCAATTCTGAAATTTTTTGCTTTTTCCTGCTCCTCTTAGTATGATAAAGAAGATTCAAAGAGAGTGAGATGCCAGCTCCTTTCATTCAGTCAGTAGCTTCAATCATTTCTGGACGTTTTTCAATGGCAAAAATCAATGAATATTGTAAATGCACAAACAGTAATTTCTCCGCATTGCAAGGTGCAATTCTGAAATTTTTTGCTTTTTCCTGCTCCTCTTAGCATGATAAAGAAGATTCAAAGAGAGTGAGATGCCAGCTCCTTTCATTCAGTCAGTAGCTTCAAACATTTCTGGTATATGAATAACATGATGTTTTTCAATGGCAAAAATCAATGAATTTTGTAAATGCACAAACAGTAATTTCTCCACATTGCAAGGTGCAATTCTGAAATTTTTTGCTTTTTCCTGCTCCTCTTAGCATGATAAAGAAGATTCAAAGAGAGTGAGATACCAGCTCCTTTCATTCAGTCAGTAGCTTCAATAATTTCTGGACGTTTTTCAATGGCAAAAATCAATGAATATTGTAAATGCACAAACAGTAATTTCTCCGCATTGCAAGGTGCAATTCTGAAATTTTTTGCTTTTTCCTGCTCCTCTTAGCATGATAAAGAAGATTCAAAGAGAGTGAGATGCCAGCTCCTTTCATTCAGTCAGTAGCTTCAATCATTTCTGGATGTTTTTCAATGGCAAAAATCAATGAATATTGTAAATGCACAGACAGTAATTTCTCCGCATTGCAAGGTGCAATTCTGAAATTTTTTGCTTTTTCCTGCTCCTCTTAGCATGATAAAGAAGATTCAAAGAGACTGAGATGCCAGCTCCTTTCATTCAGTCAGTAGCTTCAATCATTTCTGGACGTTTTTCAATGGCAAAAATCAATGAATATTGTAAATGCACAAACAGTAATTTCTCCGCATTGCAAGGTGCAATTCTGAAATTTTTTGCTTTTTCCTGCTCCTCTTAGCATGATAAAGAAGATTCAAAGAGAGTGAGATGCCAGCTCCTTTCATTCAGTCAGTAGCTTCAATCATTTCTGGACGTTTTTCAATGGCAAAAATCAATGAATATTGTAAATGCACAAACAGTAATTTCTCCGCATTGCAAGGTGCAATTCTGAAATTTTGCTTTTTCCTGCTCCTCTTAGCATGATAAAGAAGATTCAAAGAGAGTGAGATGCCAGCTCCTTTCATTCAGTCAGTAGCTTCAAACATTTCTGGTATATGAATAACATGATGTTTTTCAATGGCAAAAATCAATGAATATTTTAAATGCACAAACAGTAATTTCTCCGCATTGCAAGGTGCAATTCTGAAATTTTTTGCTTTTTCCTGCTCCTCTTAGCATGATAAAGAAGATTCAAAGAGAGTGAGATACCAGCTCCTTTCATTCAGTCAGTAGCTTCAATCATTTCTGGACGTTTTTCAATGGCAAAAATCAATGAATATTGTAAATGCACAAACAGTAATTTCTCCGCATTGCAAGGTGCAATTCTGAAATTTTTTGCTTTTTCCTGCTCCTCTTAGCATGATAAAGAAGATTCAAAGAGAGTGAGATGCCAACTCCTTTCATTCAGTCAGTAGCTTCAATCATTTCTGGACGTTTTTCAATGGCAAAAATCAATGAATATTGTAAATGCACAGACAGTAATTTCTCCGCATTGCAAGGTGCAATTCTGAAATTTTTTGCTTTTTCCTGCTCCTCTTAGCATGATAAAGAAGATTCAAAGAGAGTGAGATGCCAGCTCCTTTCATTCAGTCAGTAGCTTCAAACATTTCTGGTATATGAATAACAATGTTTTTCAATGGCAAAAATCAATGAATATTGTAAATGCACAAACAGTAATTTCTCAGTATTGAAAGGTGCAATTCTGAAATTTTTTGCTTTTTCCTGCTCCTCTTAGCATGATAAAGAAGATTCAAAGAGAGTGAGATGCCAGCTCCTTTTATTCAGTCAGTAGCTTCAATCATTTCTGGACGTTTTTCAATGGCAAAAATCAATGAATATTGTAAATGCACAAAGAGTAATTTCTCCGCATTGCAAGGTGCAATTCTGAAATTTTTTGCTTTTTCCTGCTCCTCTTAGCATGATAAAGAAGATTCAAAGAGAGTGAGATGCCAGCTCCTTTCATTCAGTCAGTAGCTTCAATCATTTCTGGACATTTTTCAATGGCAAAAATCAATGAATATTGTAAATGCACAAACAGTAATTTCTCCGCATTGCAAGGTGCAATTCTGAAATTTTTTGCTTTTTCCTGCTCCTCTTAGCATGATAAAGAAGATTCAAAGAGAGTGAGATGCCAGCTCCTTTCATTCAGTCAGTAGCTTCAAACATTTCTGGACGTTTTTCAATGGCAAAAATCAATGAATATTGTAAATGCACAAACAGTAATTTCTCCGCATTGCAAGGTGCAATTCGGAAATTTTTTGCTTTTTCCTGCTCCTCTTAGCATGATAAAGAAGATTCAAAGAGAGTGAGATGTCAGCTCCTTTCATTCAGTCAGTAGCTTCAAACATTTCTGGTATATGAATAACATGATGTTTTTCAATGGCAAAAATCAATGAATATTGTAAATGCACAAACAGTAATTTCTCCGCATTGCAATATGCAATTCTGAAATTTTTTGCTTTTTACTGCTCCTCTTAGCATGATAAAGAAGACTCAAAGAGAGTGAGATGCCAGCTCCTTTCATTCAGTCAGTAGCTTCAATCATTTCTGGACGTTTTTCAATGGCAAAAATCAATGAATATTGTAAATGCACAAACAGAAATTTCTCCGCATTGCAAGGTGCAATTCTGAAATTTTTTGCTTTTTCCTGCTCCTCTTAGCATGATAAAGAAGATTCAAAGAGAGTGAGATGCCAGCTCCTTTCATTCAGTCAGTAGCTTCAATCATTTCTGGACGTTTTTCAATGGCAAAAATCAATGAATATTGTAAATGCACAAACAGTAATTTCTCCGCATTGCAAGGTGCAATTCTGAAATTTTTTGCTTTTTCCTGCTCCTCTTAGCATGATAAAGAAGATTCAAAGAGAGTGAGATGCCAGCTCCTTTCATTCAGTCAGTAGCTTCAATCATTTCTGGATGTTTTTCAATGGCAAAAATCAATGAATATTGTAAATGCACAAACAGTAACTTCTCCGCATTGCAAGGTGCAATTCTGAAATTTTTTGCTTTTTCCTGCTCCTCTTAGCATGATAAAGAAGATTCAAAGAGAGTGAGATGCCAGCTCCTTTCATTCAGTCAGTAGCTACAATCATTTCTGGATGTTTTTCAATGGCAAAAATCAATGAATATTGTAAATGCACAAACAGTAATTTCTCCGCATTGCAAGGTGCAATTCTGAAATTTTTTGCTTTTTCCTGCTCCTCTTAGCATGATAAAGAAGATTCAAAGAGAGTGAGATGCCAGCTCCTTTCATTCAGTCAGTAGCTTCAATCATTTCTGGTATATCAATAACATGATGTTTTTCAATGGCAAAAATCAATGAATATTGTAAATGCACAAACAGTAATTTCTCCGCATTGCAAGGTGCAATTCTGAAATTTTTTGCTTTTTAGTGCTCCTCTTAGCATGATAAAGAAGATTCAAAGAGAGTGAGATGCCAGCTCCTTTCATTCAGTCAGTAGCTTCAAACATTTCTGGTATATGAATAACATGATGTTTTTCAATGGCAAAAATCAATGAATATTGTAAATGCACAAACAGTAATTTCTCCGCATTGCAAGGTGCAATTCTGAAATTTTTTGCTTTTTACTGCTCCTCTTAGCATGATAAAGAAGATTCAAAGAGAGTGAGATGCCAGCTCCTTTCATTCAGTCAGTAGCTTCAATCATTTCTGGACGTTTTTCAATGGCAAAAATCAATGAATATTGTAAATGCACAAACAGTAATTTCTCCGCATTGCAAGGTGCAATTCTGAAATTTTTTGCTTTTTCCTGCTCCTCTTAGCATGATAAAGAAGATTCAAAGAGAGTGAGATGCCAGCTCCTTTCATTCAGTCAGTGGCTTCAAACATTTCTGGTATATGAATAACATGATGTTTTTCAATGGCAAAAATCATTGAATTTTGTAAATGGACAAACAGTAATTTCTCCGCATTGCAAGGTGCAATTCTGAAATTTTTTGCTTTTTCCTGCTCCTCTTAGCATGATAAAGAAGATTCAAAGAGAGTGAGATACCAGCTCCTTTCATTCAGTCAGTAGCTTCAATAATTTCTGGACGTTTTTCAATGGCAAAAATCAATGAATATTGTAAATGCACAAACAGTAATTTCTCCGCATTGCAAGGTGCAATTCTGAAATTTTTTGCTTTTTCCTGCTCCTCTTAGCATGATAAAGAAGATTCAAAGAGAGTGAGATGCCAGCTCCTTTCATTCAGTCAGTAGCTTCAATCATTTCTGGTCGTTTTTCAATGGCAAAAATCAATGAATATTGTAAATGCACAAACAGTAATTTCTCCGCATTGCAAGGTGCAATTCTGAAATTTTTTAATTTTTCCTGCTCCTCTTAGCATGACAAAGAAGATTCAAAGAGAGTGAGATGCCAGCTCCTTTCATTCAGTCAGTAGCTTCAAACATTTCTGGTATATGAATAACATGATGTTTTTCAATGGCAAAAATCATTGAATATTGTAAATGCACAAACAGTAATTTCTCCGCATTGCAAGGTGCAATTCTGAAATTTTTTGCTTTTTCCTGCTCCTCTTAGCATGATAAAGAAGATTCAAAGAGAGTGAGATGCCAGCTCCTTTCATTCAGTCAGTAGCTTCAATCATTTCTGGACGTTTTTCAATGGCAAAAATCAATGGATATTGTAAATGCACAAACAGTAATTTCTCCGCATTGCAAGGTGCAATTCTGAAATTTTTTGCTTTTTCCTGCTCCTCTTAGCATGATAAAGAAGATTCAAAGAGAGTGAGATGCCAGCTCCTTTCATTCAGTCAGTAGCTTCAATCATTTCTGGTATATGAATAACATAATGTTTTTCAATGGCAAAAATCAATGAATATTGTAAATGCACAAACAGTAATTTCTCCGCATTGCAAGGTGCAATTCTGAAATTTTTTGCTTTTTCCTGCTCCTCTTAGCATGATAAAGAAGATTCAAAGAGAGTGAGATGCCAGCTCCTTTCATTCAGTCAGTAGCTTCAATCATTTCTGTACGTTTTTCAATGGCAAAAATCAATGAATATTGTAAATGCACAAACAGTAATTTCTCCGCATTGCAAGGTGCAATTCTGAAATTTTTTGCTTTTTCCTGCTCCTCTTAGTATGATAAAGAAGATTCAAAGAGAGTGAGTTGCCAGCTCCTTTCATTCAGTCAGTAGCTTCAATCATTTCTGGACGTTTTTCAATGGCAAAAATCAATGAATATTGTAAATGCACAAACAGTAATTTCTCCGCATTGCAAGGTGCAATTCTGAAATTTTTTGCTTTTTCCTGCTCCTCTTAGCATGATAAAGAAGATTCAAAGAGAGTGAGATGCCAGCTCCTTTCATTCAGTCAGTAGCTTCAAACATTTCTGGTATATGAATAACATGATGTTTTTCAATGGCAAAAATCAATGAATTTTGTAAATGCACAAACAGTAATTTCTCCGCATTGCAAGGTGCAATTCTGAAATTTTTTGCTTTTTCCTGCTCCTCTTAGCATGATAAAGAAGATTCAAAGAGAGTGAGATACCAGCTCCTTTCATTCAGTCAGTAGCTTCAATAATTTCTGGACGTTTTTCAATGGCAAAAATCAATGAATATTGTAAATGCACAAACAGTAATTTCTCCGCATTGCAAGGTGCAATTCTGAAATTTTTTAATTTTTCCTGCTCCTCTTAGCATGACAAAGAAGATTCAAAGAGAGTGAGATGCCAGCTCCTTTCATTCAGTCAGTAGCTTCAAACATTTCTGGTATATGAATAACATGATGTTTTTCAATGGCAAAAATCATTGAATATTGTAAATGCACAAACAGTAATTTCTCCGCATTGCAAGGTGCAATTCTGAAATTTTTTGCTTTTTCCTGCTCCTCTTAGCATGATAAAGAAGATTCAAAGAGAGTGAGATGCCAGCTCCTTTCATTCAGTCAGTAGCTTCAATCATTTCTGGACGTTTTTCAATGGCAAAAATCAATGGATATTGTAAATGCACAAACAGTAATTTCTCCGCAATGCAAGGTGCAATTCTGAAATTTTTTGCTTTTTCCTGCTCCTCTTAGCATGATAAAGAAGATTCAAAGAGAGTGAGATGCCAGCTCCTTTCATTCAGTCAGTAGCTTCAATCATTTCTGGTATATGAATAACATAATGTTTTTCAATGGCAAAAATCAATGAATATTGTAAATGCACAAACAGTAATTTCTCCGCATTGCAAGGTGCAATTCTGAAATTTTTTGCTTTTTCCTGCTCCTCTTAGCATGATAAAGAAGATTCAAAGAGAGTGAGATGCCAGCTCCTTTCATTCAGTCAGTAGCTTCAATCATTTCTGTACGTTTTTCAATGGCAAAAATCAATGAATATTGTAAATGCACAAACAGTAATTTCTCCGCATTGCAAGGTGCAATTCTGAAATTTTTTGCTTTTTCCTGCTCCTCTTAGTATGATAAAGAAGATTCAAAGAGAGTGAGTTGCCAGCTCCTTTCATTCAGTCAGTAGCTTCAATCATTTCTGGACGTTTTTCAATGGCAAAAATCAATGAATATTGTAAATGCACAAACAGTAATTTCTCCGCATTGCAAGGTGCAATTCTGAAATTTTTTGCTTTTTCCTGCTCCTCTTAGCATGATAAAGAAGATTCAAAGAGAGTGAGATGCCAGCTCCTTTCATTCAGTCAGTAGCTTCAAACATTTCTGTTATATGAATAACATGATGTTTTTCAATGGCAAAAATCAATGAATTTTGTAAATGCACAAACAGTAATTTCTCCGCATTGCAAGGTGCAATTCTGAAATTTTTTGCTTTTTCCTGCTCCTCTTAGCATGATAAAGAAGATTCAAAGAGAGTGAGATACCAGCTCCTTTCATTCAGTCAGTAGCTTCAATAATTTCTGGACGTTTTTCAATGGCAAAAATCAATGAATATTGTAAATGCACAAACAGTAATTTCTCCGCATTGCAAGGTGCAATTCTGAAATTTTTTGCTTTTTCCTGCTCCTCTTAGCATGATAAAGAAGATTCAAAGAGACTGAGATGCCAGCTCCTTTCATTCAGTCAGTAGCTTCAATCATTTCTGGACGTTTTTCAATGGTAAAAATCAATGAATATTGTAAATGCACAAACAGTAATTTCTCCGCATTGCAAGGTGCAATTCTGAAATTTTTTGCTTTTTCCTGCTCCTCTTAGCATGATAAAGAAGATTCAAAGAGAGTGAGATGCCAGCTCCTTTCATTCAGTCAGTATCTTCAATCATTTCTGGACGTTTTTCAATGGCAAAAATCAATGAATATTGTAAATGCACAAACAGTAATTTCTCCGCATTGCAAGGTGCAATTCTGAAATTTTTTGCTTTTTCCTGCTCCTCTTAGCATGATAAAGAAGATTCAAAGAGACTGAGATGCCAGCTCCTTTCATTCAGTCAGTAGCTTCAATCATTTCTGGACGTTTTTCAATGGCAAAAATCAATGAATATTGTAAATGCACAAACAGTAATTTCTCCGCATTGCAAGGTGCAATTCTGAAATTTTTTGCTTTTTTCTGCTCCTCTTAGCATGATAAAGAAGATTCAAAGAGAGTGAGATGCCAGCTCCTTTCATTCAGTCAGTAGCTTCAATCATTTCTGGACGTTTTTCAATGGCAAAAATCAATGAATATTGTAAATGCACAAACAGTAATTTCTCCGCATTGCAAGGTGCAATTCTGAAATTTGTTGCTTTTTCCTGCTCCTCTTAGCATGATAAAGAAGATTCAAAGAGAGTGAGATGCCAGCTCCTTTCTTTCAGTCAGTAGCTTCAATCATTTCTGTACGTTTTTCAATGGCAAAAATCAATGAATATTGTAAATGCACAAACAGTAATTTCTCCGCATTGCAAGGTGCAATTCTGAAATTTTTTGCTTTTTCCTGCTCCTCTTAGCATGATAAAGAAGATTCAAAGAGAGTGAGATGCCAGCTCCTTTCATTCAGTCAGTAGCTTCAAACATTTCTGGTATATGAATAACATGATGTTTTTCAATGGCAAAAATCAATGAATTTTGTAAATGCACAAACAGTAATTTCTCCGCATTGCAAGGTGCAATTCTGAAATTTTTTGCTTTTTCCTGCTCCTCTTAGCATGATAAAGAAGATTCAAAGAGAGTGAGATACCAGCTCCTTTCATTCAGTCAGTAGCTTCAATAATTTCTGGACGTTTTTCAATGGCAAAAATCAATGAATATTGTAAATGCACAAACAGTAATTTCTCCGCATTGCAAGGTGCAATTCTGAAATTTTTTGCTTTTTCCTGCTCCTCTTAGCATGATAAAGAAGATTCAAAGAGACTGAGATGCCAGCTCCTTTCATTCAGTCAGTAGCTTCAATCATTTCTGGACGTTTTTCAATGGCAAAAATCAATGAATATTGTAAATGCACAAACAGTAATTTCTCCGCATTGCAAGGTGCAATTCTGAAATTTTTTGCTTTTTCCTGCTCCTCTTAGCATGATAAAGAAGATTCAAAGAGAGTGAGATGCCAGCTCCTTTCATTCAGTCAGTAGCTTCAATCATTTCTGGACGTTTTTCAATGGCAAAAATCAATGAATATTGTAAATGCACAAACAGTAATTTCTCCGCATTGCAAGGTGCAATTCTGAAATTTTTTGCTTTTTCCTGCTCCTCTTAGCATGATAAAGAAGATTCAAAGAGACTGAGATGCCAGCTCCTTTCATTCAGTCAGTAGCTTCAATCATTTCTGGACGTTTTTCAATGGCAAAAATCAATGAATATTGTAAATGCACAAACAGTAATTTCTCCGCATTGCAAGGTGCAATTCTGAAATTTTTTGCTTTTTCCTGCTCCTCTTAGCATGATAAAGAAGATTCAAAGAGAGTGAGATGCCAGCTCCTTTCATTCAGTCAGTAGCTTCAATCATTTCTGGACGTTTTTCAATGGCAAAAATCAATGAATATTGTAAATGCACAAACAGTAATTTCTCCGCATTGCAAGGTGCAATTCTGAAATTTTTTGCTTTTTCCTGCTCCTCTTAGCATGATAAAGAAGATTCAAAGAGATTGAGATGCCAGCTCCTTTCATTCAGTCAGTAGCTTCAAACATTTCTGGTATATGAATAACATGATGTTTTTCAATGGCAAAAATCAATGAATATTTTAAATGCACAAACAGTAATTTCTCCGCATTGCAAGGTGCAATTCTGAAATTTTTTGCTTTTTCCTGCTCCTCTTAGCATGATAAAGAAGATTCAAAGAGAGTGAGATACCAGCTCCTTTCATTCAGTCAGTAGCTTCAATCATTTCTGGACGTTTTTCAATGGCAAAAATCAATGAATATTGTAAATGCACAAACAGTAATTTCTCCGCATTGCAAGGTGCAATTCTGAAATTTTTTGCTTTTTCCTGCTCCTCTTAGCATGATAAAGAAGATTCAAAGAGAGTGAGATGCCAGCTCCTTTCATTCAGTCAGTAGCTTCAATCATTTCTGGACGTTTTTCAATGGCAAAAATCAATGAATATTGTAAATGCACAGACAGTAATTTCTCCGCATTGGAAGGTGCAATTCTGAAATTTTTTGCTTTTTCCTGCTCCTCTTAGCATGATAAAGAAGATTCAAAGAGAGTGAGATGTCAGCTCCTTTCATTCAGTCAGTAGCTTCAAACATTTCTGGTATATGAATAACATGATGTTTTTCAATGGCAAAAATCAATGAATATTGTAAATGCACAAACAGTAATTTCTCCGCATTGCAAGGTGCAATTCTGAAATTTTTTGCTTTTTCCTGCTCCTCTTAGCATGATAAAGAAGATTCAAAGAGAGTAAGATGCCAGCTCCTTTCATTCAGTCAGTAGCTTCAATCATTTCTGGACGTTTTTCAATGGCAAAAATCAATGAATATTGTAAATGCACAAACAGTAATTTCTCCGCATTGCAAGGTGCAATTCTGAAATTTTTTGCTTTTTCCTGCTCCTCTTAGCATGATAAAGAAGATTCAAAGAGAGTGAGATGCCAGCTCCTTTCATTCAGTCAGTAGCTTCAATCATTTCTGGACGTTTTTCAGTGGCAAAAATCAATGAATATTGTAAATGCACAAACAGTAATTTCTCCGCATTGCAAGGTGCAATTCTGAAATTTTTTGCTTTTTCCTGCTCCTCTTAGCATGATAAAGAAGATTCAAAGAGAGTGAGATGCCAGCTCCTTTCATTCAGTCAGTAGCTTCAAACATTTCTGGTATATGAATAACATGTTTTTCAATGGCAAAAATCAATGAATATTTTAAATGCACAAACAGTAATTTCTCCGCATTGCAAGGTGCAATTCTGAAATTTTTTGCTTTTTCTTGCTCCTCTTAGCATGATAAAGAAGATTCAAAGAGAGTGAGATACCAGCTCCTTTCATTCAGTCAGTAGCTTCAATCATTTCTGGACGTTTTTCAATGGCAAAAATCAATGAATATTGTAAATGCACAAACAGTAATTTCTCCGCATTGCAAGGTGCAATTCTGAAATTTTTTGCTTTTTCCTGCTCCTCTTAGCATGATAAAGAAGATTCAAAGAGAGTGAGATGCCAGATCCTTTCATTCAGTCAGTAGCTTCAATCATTTCTGGACGTTTTTCAATGGCAAAAATCAATGAATATTGTAAATGCACAGACAGTAATTTCTCCGCATTGGAAGGTGCAATTCTGAAATTTTTTGCTTTTTCCTGCTCCTCTTAGCATGATAAAGAAGATTCAAAGAGACTGAGATGTCAACTCCTTTCATTCAGTCAGTAGCTTCAAACATTTCTGGTATATGAATAACATGATGTTTTTCAATGGCAAAAATCAATGAATATTGTAAATGCACAAACAGTAATTTCTCCGCATTGCAAGGTGCAATTCTGAAATTTTTTGCTTTTTCCTGCTCCTCTTAGCATGATAAAGAAGATTCAAAGAGAGTAAGATGCCAGCTCCTTTCATTCAGTCAGTAGCTTCAATCATTTCTGGACGTTTTTCAATGGCAAAAATCAATGAATATTGTAAATGCACAAACAGTAATTTCTCCGCATTGCAAGGTGCAATTCTGAAATTTTTTGCTTTTTCCTGCTCCTCTTAGCATGATAAAGAAGATTCAAAGAGAGTGAGATGCCAGCTCCTTTCATTCAGTCAGTAGCTTCAATCATTTCTGGACGTTTTTCAATGGCAAAAATCAATGAATATTGTAAATGCACAGACAGTAATTTCTCCGCATTGGAAGGTGCAATTCTGAAATTTTTTGCTTTTTCCTGCTCCTCTTAGCATGATAAAGAAGATTCAAAGAGAGTGAGATGTCAACTCCTTTCATTCAGTCAGTAGCTTCAAACATTTCTGGTATATGAATAACATGATGTTTTTCAATGGCAAAAATCAATGAATATTGTAAATGCACAAACAGTAATTTCTCCGCATTGCAAGGTGCAATTCTGAAATTTTTTGCTTTTTCCTGCTCCTCTTAGCATGATAAAGAAGATTCAAAGAGAGTAAGATGCCAGCTCCTTTCATTCAGTCAGTAGCTTCAATCATTTCTGGACGTTTTTCAATGGCAAAAATCAATGAATATTGTAAATGCACAAACAGTAATTTCTCCGCATTGCAAGGTGCAATTCTGAAATTTTTTGCTTTTTCCTGCTCCTCTTAGCATGATAAAGAAGATTCAAAGAGAGTGAGATGCCAGCTCCTTTCATTCAGTCAGTAGCTTCAATCATTTCTGGACGTTTTTCAGTGGCAAAAATCAATGAATATTGTAAATGCACAAACAGTAATTTCTCCGCATTGCAAGGTGCAATTCTGAAATTTTTTGCTTTTTCCTGCTCCTCTTAGCATGATAAAGAAGATTCAAAGAGAGTGAGATGCCAGCTCCTTTCATTCAGTCAGTAGCTTCAAACATTTCTGGTATATGAATAACATGTTTTTCAATGGCAAAAATCAATGAATATTTTAAATGCACAAACAGTAATTTCTCCGCATTGCAAGGTGCAATTCTGAAATTTTTTGCTTTTTCTTGCTCCTCTTAGCATGATAAAGAAGATTCAAAGAGAGTGAGATACCAGCTCCTTTCATTCAGTCAGTAGCTTCAATCATTTCTGGACGTTTTTCAATGGCAAAAATCAATGAATATTGTAAATGCACAAACAGTAATTTCTCCGCATTGCAAGGTGCAATTCTGAAATTTTTTGCTTTTTCCTGCTCCTCTTAGCATGATAAAGAAGATTCAAAGAGAGTGAGATGCCAGATACTTTCATTCAGTCAGTAGCTTCAATCATTTCTGGACGTTTTTCAATGGCAAAAATCAATGAATATTGTAAATGCACAGAGTAATTTCTCCGCATTGGAAGGTGCAATTCTGAAATTTTTTGCTTTTTCCTGCTCCTCTTAGCATGATAAAGAAGATTCAAAGAGACTGAGATGTCAACTCCTTTCATTCAGTCAGTAGCTTCAAACATTTCTGGTATATGAATAACATGATGTTTTTCAATGGCAAAAATCAATGAATATTGTAAATGCACAAACAGTAATTTCTCCGCATTGCAAGGTTCAATTCTGAAATTTTTTGCTTTTTCCTGCTCCTCTTAGCATGATAAAGAAGATTCAAAGAGAGTAAGATGCCAGCTCCTTTCATTCAGTCAGTAGCTTCAATCATTTCTGGACGTTTTTCAATGGCAAAAATCAATGAATATTGTAAATGCACAAACAGTAATTTCTCCGCATTGCAAGGTGCAATTCTGAAATTTTTTGCTTTTTCCTGCTCCTCTTAGCATGATAAAGAAGATTCAAAGAGAGTGAGATGCCAGCTCCTTTCATTCAGTCAGTAGCTTCAATCATTTCTGGACGTTTTTCAATGGCAAAAATCAATGAATATTGTAAATGCACAAACAGTAATTTCTCCGCATTGCAAGGTGCAATTCTGAAATTTTTTGCTTTTTCCTGCTCCTCTTAGCATGATAAAGAAGATTCAAAGAGAGTGAGATGCCAGCTCCTTTCATTCAGTCAGTAGCTTCAAACATTTCTGGTATATGAATAACATGATGTTTTTCAATGGCAAAAATCAATGAATATTGTAAATGCACAAACAGTAATTTCTCCGCATTGCAAGGTGCAATTCTGAAATTTTTTGCTTTTTCCTGCTCCTCTTAGCATGATAAAGAAGATTCAAAGAGAGTAAGATGCCAGCTCCTTTCATTCAGTCAGTAGCTTCAATCATTTCTGGACGTTTTTCAATGGCAAAAATCAATGAATATTGTAAATGCACAAACAGTAATTTCTCCGCATTGCAAGGTGCAATTCTGAAATTTTTTGCTTTTTCCTGCTCCTCTTAGCATGATAAAGAAGATTCAAAGAGAGTGAGATGCCAGCTCCTTTCATTCAGTCAGTAGCTTCAATCATTTCTGGACGTTTTTCAATGGCAAAAATCAATGAATATTGTAAATGCACAAACAGTAATTTCTCCGCATTGCAAGGTGCAATTCTGAAATTTTTTGCTTTTTCCTGCTCCTCTTAGCATGATAAAGAAGATTCAAAGAGAGTGAGATGCCAGCTCCTTTCATTCAGTCAGTAGCTTCAAACATTTCTGGTATATGAATAACATGATGTTTTTCAATGGCAAAAATCAATGAATATTGTAAATGCACAAACAGTAATTTCTCCGCATTGCAAGGTGCAATTCTGAAATTTTTTGGTTTTTCCTGCTCCTCTTAGCATGATAAAGAAGATTCAAAGAGAGTGAGATGCCAGCTCCTTTCATTCAGTCAGTAGCTTCAATCATTTCTGGACGTTTTTCAATGGCAAAAATCAATGAATATTGTAAATGCACAAACAGTAATTTCTCCGCATTGCAAGGTGCAATTCTGAAATTTTTTGCTTTTTCCTGCTCCTCTTAGCATGATAAAGAAGATTCAAAGAGAGTGAGATGCCAGCTCCTTTCATTCAGTCAGTAGCTTCAATCATTTCTGGACGTTTTTCAATGGCAAAAATCAATGAATATTGTAAATGCACAAACAGTAATTTCTCCGCATTGCAAGGTGCAATTCTGAAATTTTTTGCTTTTTCCTGCTCCTCTTAGCATGATAAAGAAGATTCAAAGAGAGTGAGATGCCAGCTCCTTTCAGTCAGTCAGTAGCTTCAAACATTTCTGGTATATGAATAACATGATGTTTTTCAATGGCAAAAATCAATGAATATTGTAAATGCACAAACAGTAATTTCTCCGCATTGCAAGGTGCAATTCTGAAATTTTTTGCTTTTTCCTGCTCCTCTTAGCATGATAAAGAAGATTCAAAGAGAGTGAGATGCCAGCTCCTTTCATTCAGTCAGTAGCTTCAATCATTTCTGGACGTTTTTCAATAGCAAAAATCAATGAATATTGTAAATGCACAAACAGTAATTTCTCTGCATTGCAAAGTGCAATTCTGAAATTTTTTGCTTTTTCCTGCTCCTCTTAGCATGATAAAGAAGATTCAAAGAGAGTGAGATGCCAGCTCCTTTCATTCAGTCAGTAGCTTCAAACATTTCTAGTATATGAATAACATGATGTTTTTCAATGGCAAAAATCAATGAATATTGTAAATGCACAAACAGTAATTTCTCCGCATTGCAAGGTGCAATTCTGAAATTTTTTGCTTTTTCCTGCTCCTCTTAGCATGATAAAGAAGATTCAAAGAGAGTGAGATGCCAGCTCCTTTCATTCAGTCAGTAGCTTCAATCATTTCTGGACGTTTTTCAACGGCAAAAATCAATGAATATTGTAAATGCACAAACAGTAATTTCTCCGCATTGCAAGGTGCAATTCTGAAATTTTTTGCTTTTTCCTGCTCCTCTTAGCATGATAAAGAAGATTCAAAGAGAGTGAGATGCCAGCTCCTTTCATTTAGTCAGTAGCTTCAATCATTTATGGTATATGAATAACATGATGTTTTTCAATGGCAAAAATCAATGAATATTGTAAATGCACAAACAGTAATTTCTCCGCATTGCAAGGTGCAATTCTGAAATTTTTTGCTTTTTCCTGCTCCTCTTAGCATGATAAAGAAGATTCAAAGAGAGTGAGATGCCAGCTCCTTTCATTCAGTCAGTAGCTTCAAACATTTCTGGTATATGAATAACATGATGTTTTTCAATGGCAAAAATCAATGAATATTGTAAATGCACAAACAGTAATTTCTCCGCATTGCAAGGTGCAATTCTGAAATTTTTTGCTTTTTCCTGCTCCTCTTAGCATGATAAAGAAGATTCAAAGAGAGTGAGATGCCAGCTCCTTTCATTCAGTCAGTAGCTTCAATCATTTCTGGACGTTTTTCAATGGGAAAAATCAAAGAATATTGTAAATGCACAAACAGTAATTTCTCCGCATTGCAAGGTGCAATTCTGAAATTTTTTGCTTTTTCCTGCTCCTCTTAGCATGATAAAGAAGATTCAAAGAGAGTGAGATGCCAGCTCCTTTCATTCAGTCAGTAGCTTCAATCATTTCTGGACGTTTTTCAATGGCAAAAATCAATGAATATTGTAAATGCACAAACAGTAATTTCTACGCATTGCAAGGTGCAATTCTGAAATTTTTTGCTTTTTCCTGCTCCTCTTAGCATGATAAAGAAGTTTCAAAGAGAGTGAGATGTCAGCTCCTTTCATTCAGTCAGTAGCTTCAAACATTTCTGGTATATGAATAACATGATGTTTTTCAATGGCAAAAATCAATGAATATTGTAAATGCACAAACAGTAATTTCTCCGCATTGCAAGGTGCAATTCTGAAATTTTTTGCTTTTTCCTGCTCCTCTTAGCATGATAAAGAAGATTCAAAGAGAGTGAGATGCCAGCTCCTTTCATTCAGTCAGTAGCTTCAATCATTTCTGGACGTTTTTCAATGGGAAAAATCAATGAATATTGTAAATGCACAAACAGTAATTTCTCCGCATTGCAAGGTGCAATTCTGAAATTTTTTGCTTTTTCCTGCTCCTCTTAGCATGATAAAGAAGATTCAAAGAGAGTGAGATGCCAGCTCCTTTCATTCAGTCAGTAGCTTCAATCATTTCTGGACGTTTTTCAATGGCAAAAATCAATGAATATTGTAAATGCACAAACAGTAATTTCTCCGCATTGCAAGGTGCAATTCTGAAATTTTTTGCTTTTTCCTGCTCCTCTTAGCATGATAAAGAAGACTCAAAGAGAGTGAGATGCCAGCTCCTTTCATTCAGTCAGTAGCTTCAAACATTTCTGGTATATGAATAACATGATGTTTTTCAATGGCAAAAATCAATGAATATTGTAAATGCACAAACAGTAATTTCTCCGCATTGCAAGGTGCAATTCTGAAATTTTATGCTTTTTCCTGCTCCTCTTAGCATGATAAAGAAGATTCAAAGAGAGTGAGATGCCAGCTCCTTTCATTCAGTCAGTAGCTTCAATCATTTCTGGACGTTTTTCAATGGCAAAAATCAATGAATATTGTAAATGCACAAACAGTAATTTCTCCGCATTGCAAGGTGCAATTCTGAAATTTTTTGCTTTTTCCTGCTCCTCTTAGCATGATAAAGAAGATTCAAAGAGAGTGAGATGCCAGCTCCTTTCATTCAGTCAGTAGCTTCAATCATTTCTGGTATATGAACAACATGATGTTTTTCAATGGCAAAAATCAATGAATATTGTAAATCACAAACAGTAATTTCTCCGCATTGCAAGGTGCAATTCTGAAATTTTTTGCTTTTTCCTGCTCCTCTTAGCATGATAAAGAAGATTCAAAGAGAGTGAGATGCCAGCTCCTTTCATTCAGTCAGTAGCTTCAATCATTTCTGGACGTTTTTCAATGGCAAAAATCAATGAATATTGTAAATGCACAAACAGTAATTTCTCCGCATTGCAAGGTGCAATTCTGAAATTTTTTGCTTTTTCCTGCTCCTCTTAGCATGATAAAGAAGATTCAAAGAGAGTGAGATGCCAGCTCCTTTCATTCAGTCAGTAGCTTCAAACATTTCTGGTATATGAATAACGATGTTTTTCAATGGCAAAAATCAATGAATATTGTAAATGCACAAACAGTAATTTCTCCGCATTGCAAGGTGCAATTCTGAAATTTTTTGCCTTTTCCTGCTCCTCTTAGCATGATAAAGAAGATTCAAAGAGAGTGAGATGCCAGCTCCTTTCATTCAGTCAGTAGCTTCAATCATTTCTGGACGTTTTTCAATGGCAAAAATCAATGAATATTGTAAATGCACAAACAGTAATTTCTCCACATTGCAAGGTGCAATTCTGAAATTTTTTGCTATTTCCTGCTCCTCTTAGCATGATAAAGAAGATTCAAAGAGAGTGAGATGCCAGCTCCTTTCATTCAGTCAGTAGCTTCAATCATTTCTGGTATATGAATAACATGATGTTTTTCAATGGCAAAAATCAATGAATATTGTAAATGCACAAACAGTAATTTCTCCGCATTGCAAGGTGCAATTGTGAAATTTTTTGCTTTTTCCTGCTCCTCTTAGCATGATAAAGAAGATTCAAAGAGAGTGAGATGCCAGCTCCTTTCATTCAGTCAGTAGCTTCAATCATTTCTGGACGTTTTTCAATGGCAAAAATCATTGAATATTGTAAATGCACAAACAGTAATTTCTTCGCATTGCAAGGTGCAATTCTGAAATTTTTTGCTTTTTCCTGCTCCTCTTAGCATGATAAAGAAGATTCAAAGAGAGTGAGATGCCAGCTCCTTTCATTCAGTCAGTAGCTTCAATCATTTCTGGTATATGAATAACATGATGTTTTTCAATGGCAAAAATCAATGAATATTGTAAATGCACAAACAGTAATTTCTCCGCATTGCAAGGTGCAATTCTGAAATTTTTTGCTTTTTCCTGCTCCTCTTAGCATGATAAAGAATATTCAAAGAGAGTGAGATGCCAGCTCCTTTCATTCAGTCAGTAGCTTCAATCATTTCTGGACGTTTTTCAATGGCAAAAATCAATGAATATTGTAAATGCACAAACAGTAATTTCTCCGCATTGCAAGGTGCAATTCTGAAATTTTTTGCTTTTTCCTGCTCCTCTTAGCATGATAAAGAAGATTCAAAGAGAGTGAGATGCCAGCTCCTTTCATTCAGTCAGTAGCTTCAATCATTTCTGGTATATGAATAACGATGTTTTTCAATGGCAAAAATCAATGAATATTGTAAATGCACAAACAGTAATTTCTCCGCATTGCAAGGTGCAATTCTGAAATTTTTTGCTTTTTCCTGCTCCTCTTAGCATGATAAAGAAGATTCAAAGAGAGTGAGATGCCAGCTCCTTTCATTCAGTCAGTAGCTTCAATCATTTCTGGACGTTTTTCAATGGGAAAAATCAATGAATATTGTAAATGCACAAACAGTAATTTCTCCGCATTGCAAGGTGCAATTCTGAAATTTTTTGCTTTTTCCTGCTCCTCTTAGCATGATAAAGAAGATTCAAAGAGAGTGAGATGCCAGCTCCTTTCATTCAGTCAGTAGCTTCAATCATTTCTGGACGTTTTTCAATGGCAAAAATCAATGAATATTGTAAATGCACAAACAGTAATTTCTCCGCATTGCAAGGTGCAATTCTGAAATTTTTTGCTTTTTCCTGCTCCTCTTAGCATGATAAAGAAGACTCAAAGAGAGTGAGATGCCAGCTCCTTTCATTCAGTCAGTAGCTTCAAACATTTCTGGTATATGAATAACATGATGTTTTTCAATGGCAAAAATCAATGAATATTGTAAATGCACAAACAGTAATTTCTCCGCATTGCAAGGTGCAATTCTGAAATTTTATGCTTTTTCCTGCTCCTCTTAGCATGATAAAGAAGATTCAAAGAGAGTGAGATGCCAGCTCCTTTCATTCAGTCAGTAGCTTCAATCATTTCTGGACGTTTTTCAATGGCAAAAATCAATGAATATTGTAAATGCACAAACAGTAATTTCTCCGCATTGCAAGGTGCAATTCTGAAATTTTTTGCTTTTTCCTGCTCCTCTTAGCATGATAAAGAAGATTCAAAGAGAGTGAGATGCCAGCTCCTTTCATTCAGTCAGTAGCTTCAATCATTTCTGGTATATGTACAACATGATGTTTTTCAATGGCAAAAATCAATGAATATTGTAAATGCACAAACAGTAATTTCTCCGCATTGCAAGGTGCAATTCTGAAATTTTTTGCTTTTTCCTGCTCCTCTTAGCATGATAAAGAAGATTCAAAGAGAGTGAGATGCCAGCTCCTTTCATTCAGTCAGTAGCTTCAATCATTTCTGGACGTTTTTCAATGGCAAAAATCAATGAATATTGTAAATGCACAAACAGTAATTTCTCCGCATTGCAAGGTGCAATTCTGAAATTTTTTGCTTTTTCCTGCTCCTCTTAGCATGATAAAGAAGATTCAAAGAGAGTGAGATGCCAGCTCCTTTCATTCAGTCAGTAGCTTCAAACATTTCTGGTATATGAATAACGATGTTTTTCAATGGCAAAAATCAATGAATATTGTAAATGCACAAACAGTAATTTCTCCGCATTGCAAGGTGCAATTCTGAAATTTTTTGCCTTTTCCTGCTCCTCTTAGCATGATAAAGAAGATTCAAAGAGAGTGAGATGCCAGCTCCTTTCATTCAGTCAGTAGCTTCAATCATTTCTGGACGTTTTTCAATGGCAAAAATCAATGAATATTGTAAATGCACAAACAGTAATTTCTCCGCATTGCAAGGTGCAATTCTGAAATTTTTTGCTATTTCCTGCTCCTCTTAGCATGATAAAGAAGATTCAAAGAGAGTGAGATGCCAGCTCCTTTCATTCAGTCAGTAGCTTCAATCATTTCTGGTATATGAATAACATGATGTTTTTCAATGGCAAAAATCAATGAATATTGTAAATGCACAAACAGTAATTTCTCCGCATTGCAAGGTGCAATTGTGAAATTTTTTGCTTTTTCCTGCTCCTCTTAGCATGATAAAGAAGATTCAAAGAGAGTGAGATGCCAGCTCCTTTCATTCAGTCAGTAGCTTCAATCATTTCTGGACGTTTTTCAATGGCAAAAATCATTGAATATTGTAAATGCACAAACAGTAATTTCTTCGCATTGCAAGGTGCAATTCTGAAATTTTTTGCTTTTTCCTGCTCCTCTTAGCATGATAAAGAAGATTCAAAGAGAGTGAGATGCCAGCTCCTTTCATTCAGTCAGTAGCTTCAATCATTTCTGGTATATGAATAACATGATGTTTTTCAATGGCAAAAATCAATGAATATTGTAAATGCACAAACAGTAATTTCTCCGCATTGCAAGGTGCAATTCTGAAATTTTTTGCTTTTTCCTGCTCCTCTTAGCATGATAAAGAATATTCAAAGAGAGTGAGATGCCAGCTCCTTTCATTCAGTCAGTAGCTTCAATCATTTCTGGACGTTTTTCAATGGCAAAAATCAATGAATATTGTAAATGCACAAACAGTAATTTCTCCGCATTGCAAGGTGCAATTCTGAAATTTTTTGCTTTTTCCTGCTCCTCTTAGCATGATAAAGAAGATTCAAAGAGAGTGAGATGCCAGCTCCTTTCATTCAGTCAGTAGCTTCAATCATTTCTGGTATATGAATAACGATGTTTTTCAATGGCAAAAATCAATGAATATTGTAAATGCACAAACAGTAATTTCTCCGCATTGCAAGGTGCAATTCTGAAATTTTTTGCTTTTTCCTGCTCCTCTTAGCATGATAAAGAAGATTCAAAGAGAGTGAGATGCCAGCTCCTTTCATTCAGTCAGTAGCTTCAAATATTTCTGGTATATGAATAACATGATGTTTTTCAATGGCAAAAATCAATGAATATTGTAAATGCACAAACAGTAATTTCTCCGCATTGCAAGGTTCAATTCTGAAATTTTTTGCTTTTTCCTACTCCTCTTAGCATGATAAAGAAGATTCAAAGAGAGTGAGATGCCAGCTCCTTTCATTTAGTCAGGAGCTTCAATCATTTCTGGTATATGAATAACATGATGTTTTTCAATGGCAAAAATCAATGAATATTGTAAATGCACAAACAGTAATTTCTCCGCATTGCAAGGTGCAATTCTGAAATTTTTTGCTTTTTCCTGCTCCTCTTAGCATGATAAAGAAGATTGAAAGAGAGTGAGATGCCAGATCCTTTCATTCAGTCAGTAGCTTCAAACATTTCTGGTATATGAATAACATGATGTTTTTCAATGGCAAAAATCAATGAATATTGTAAATGCACAAACAGTAATTTCTCCGCATTGCAAGGTGCAATTCTGAAATTTTTTGCTTTTTCCTGCTCCTCTTAGCATGATAAAGAAGATTCAAAGAGAGTGAGATGCCAGCTCCTTTCATTCAGTCAGTAGCTTCAATCATTTCTGGACGTTTTTCAATGGGAAAAATCAATGAATATTGTAAATGCACAAACAGTAATTTCTCCGCATTGCAAGGTGCAATTCTGAAATTTTTTGCTTTTTCCTGCTCCTCTTAGCATGATAAAGAAGATTCAAAGAGAGTGAGATGCCAGCTCCTTTCATTCAGTCAGTAGCTTCAATCATTTCTGGACGTTTTTCAATGGCAAAAATCAATGAATATTGTAAATGCACAAACAGTAATTTCTCCGCATTGCAAGGTGCAATTCTGAAATTTTTTGCTTTTTCCTGCTCCTCTTAGCATGATAAAGAAGATTCAAAGAGAGTGAGATGCCAGCTCCTTTCATTCAGTCAGTAGCTTCAATCATTTCTGGTATATGAATAACATGATGTTTTTCAATGGCAAAAATCAATGAATATTGTAAATGCACAAACATTAATTTCTCCGCATTGCAAGGTGCAATTCTGAAATTTTTTGCTTTTTCCTGCTCCTCTTAGCATGATAAAGAAGATTCAAAGAGAGTGAGATGCCAGCTCCTTTCATTCAGTCAGTAGCTTCAATCATTTCTGTACGTTTTTCAATGGCAAAAATCAATGAATATTGTAAATGCACAAACAGTAATTTCTCCGCATTGCAAGGTGCAATTCTGAAATTTTTTGCTTTTTCCTGCTCCTCTTAGTATGATAAAGAAGATTCAAAGAGAGTGAGTTGCCAGCTCCTTTCATTCAGTCAGTAGCTTCAATCATTTCTGGACGTTTTTCAATGGCAAAAATCAATGAATATTGTAAATGCACAAACAGTAATTTCTCCGCATTGCAAGGTGCAATTCTGAAATTTTTTGCTTTTTCCTGCTCCTCTTAGCATGATAAAGAAGATTCAAAGAGAGTGAGATGCCAGCTCCTTTCATTCAGTCAGTAGCTTCAAACATTTCTGGTATATGAATAACATGATGTTTTTCAATGGCAAAAATCAATGAATTTTGTAAATGCACAAACAGTAATTTCTCCGCATTGCAAGGTGCAATTCTGAAATTTTTTGCTTTTTCCTGCTCCTCTTAGCATGATAAAGAAGATTCAAAGAGAGTGAGATACCAGCTCCTTTCATTCAGTCAGTAGCTTCAATAATTTCTGGACGTTTTTCAATGGCAAAAATCAATGAATATTGTAAATGCACAAACAGTAATTTCTCCGCATTGCATGGTGCAATTCTGAAATTTTTTGCTTTTTCCTGCTCCTCTTAGCATGATAAAGAAGATTCAAAGAGACTGAGATGCCAGCTCCTTTCATTCAGTCAGTAGCTTCAATCATTTCTGGACGTTTTTCAATGGCAAAAATCAATGAATATTGTAAATGCACAAACAGTAATTTCTCCGCATTGCAAGGTGCAATTCTGAAATTTTTTGCTTTTTCCTGCTCCTCTTAGCATGATAAAGAAGATTCAAAGAGAGTGAGATGCCAGCTCCTTTCATTCAGTCAGTAGCTTCAATCATTTCTGGACGTTTTTCAATGGCAAAAATCAATGAATATTGTAAATGCACAAACAGTAATTTCTCCGCATTGCAAGGTGCAATTCTGAAATTTTTTGCTTTTTCCTGCTCCTCTTAGCATGATAAAGAAGATTCAAAGAGACTGAGATGCCAGCTCCTTTCATTCAGTCAGTAGCTTCAATCATTTCTGGACGTTTTTCAATGGCAAAAATCAATGAATATTGTAAATGCACAAACAGTAATTTCTCCGCATTGCAAGGTGCAATTCTGAAATTTTTTGCTTTTTTCTGCTCCTCTTAGCATGATAAAGAAGATTCAAAGAGAGTGAGATGCCAGCTCCTTTCATTCAGTCAGTAGCTTCAATCATTTCTGGACGTTTTTCAATGGCAAAAATCAATGGATATTGTAAATGCACAAACAGTAATTTCTCCGCATTGCAAGGTGCAATTCTGAAATTTTTTGCTTTTTCCTGCTCCTCTTAGCATGATAAAGAAGATTCAAAGAGAGTGAGATGCCAGCTCCTTTCATTCAGTCAGTAGCTTCAATCATTTCTGGTATATGAATAACATGATGTTTTTCAATGGCAAAAATCAATGAATATTGTAAATGCACAAACAGTAATTTCTCCGCATTGCAAGGTGCAATTCTGAAATTTTTTGCTTTTTCCTGCTCCTCTTAGCATGATAAAGAAGATTCAAAGAGAGTGAGATGCCAGCTCCTTTCATTCAGTCAGTAGCTTCAATCATTTCTGTACGTTTTTCAATGGCAAAAATCAATGAATATTGTAAATGCACAAACAGTAATTTCTCCGCATTGCAAGGTGCAATTCTGAAATTTTTTGCTTTTTCCTGCTCCTCTTAGCATGATAAAGAAGATTCAAAGAGAGTGAGATGCCAGCTCCTTTCATTCAGTCAGTAGCCTCAAACATTTCTGGTATATGAATAACATGATGTTTTTCAATGGCAAAAATCAATGAATTTTGTAAATGCACAAACAGTAATTTCTCCGCATTGCAAGGTGCAATTCTGAAATTTTTTGCTTTTTCCTGCTCCTCTTAGCATGATAAAGAAGATTCAAAGAGAGTGAGATACCAGCTCCTTTCATTCAGTCAGTAGCTTCAATAATTTCTGGACGTTTTTCAATGGCAAAAATCAATGAATATTGTAAATGCACAAACAGTAATTTCTCCGCATTGCAAGGTGCAATTCTGAAATTTTTTGCTTTTTCCTGCTCCTCTTAGCATGATAAAGAAGATTCAAAGAGAGTGAGATGCCAGCTCCTTTCATTCAGTCAGTAGCTTCAAATATTTCTGGTATATGAATAACATGATGTTTTTCAATGGCAAAAATCAATGAATATTGTAAATGCACAAACAGTAATTTCTCCGCATTGCAAGGTTCAATTCTGAAATTTTTTGCTTTTTCCTACTCCTCTTAGCATGATAAAGAAGATTCAAAGAGAGTGAGATGCCAGCTCCTTTCATTTAGTCAGGAGCTTCAATCATTTCTGGTATATGAATAACATGATGTTTTTCAATGGCAAAAATCAATGAATATTGTAAATGCACAAACAGTAATTTCTCCGCATTGCAAGGTGCAATTCTGAAATTTTTTGCTTTTTCCTGCTCCTCTTAGCATGATAAAGAAGATTGAAAGAGAGTGAGATGCCAGATCCTTTCATTCAGTCAGTAGCTTCAAACATTTCTGGTATATGAATAACATGATGTTTTTCAATGGCAAAAATCAATGAATATTGTAAATGCACAAACAGTAATTTCTCCGCATTGCAAGGTGCAATTCTGAAATTTTTTGCTTTTTCCTGCTCCTCTTAGCATGATAAAGAAGATTCAAAGAGAGTGAGATGCCAGCTCCTTTCATTCAGTCAGTAGCTTCAATCATTTCTGGACGTTTTTCAATGGGAAAAATCAATGAATATTGTAAATGCACAAACAGTAATTTCTCCGCATTGCAAGGTGCAATTCTGAAATTTTTTGCTTTTTCCTGCTCCTCTTAGCATGATAAAGAAGATTCAAAGAGAGTGAGATGCCAGCTCCTTTCATTCAGTCAGTAGCTTCAATCATTTCTGGACGTTTTTCAATGGCAAAAATCAATGAATATTGTAAATGCACAAACAGTAATTTCTCCGCATTGCAAGGTGCAATTCTGAAATTTTTTGCTTTTTCCTGCTCCTCTTAGCATGATAAAGAAGATTCAAAGAGAGTGAGATGCCAGCTCCTTTCATTCAGTCAGTAGCTTCAATCATTTCTGGTATATGAATAACATGATGTTTTTCAATGGCAAAAATCAATGAATATTGTAAATGCACAAACATTAATTTCTCCGCATTGCAAGGTGCAATTCTGAAATTTTTTGCTTTTTCCTGCTCCTCTTAGCATGATAAAGAAGATTCAAAGAGAGTGAGATGCCAGCTCCTTTCATTCAGTCAGTAGCTTCAATCATTTCTGTACGTTTTTCAATGGCAAAAATCAATGAATATTGTAAATGCACAAACAGTAATTTCTCCGCATTGCAAGGTGCAATTCTGAAATTTTTTGCTTTTTCCTGCTCCTCTTAGTATGATAAAGAAGATTCAAAGAGAGTGAGTTGCCAGCTCCTTTCATTCAGTCAGTAGCTTCAATCATTTCTGGACGTTTTTCAATGGCAAAAATCAATGAATATTGTAAATGCACAAACAGTAATTTCTCCGCATTGCAAGGTGCAATTCTGAAATTTTTTGCTTTTTCCTGCTCCTCTTAGCATGATAAAGAAGATTCAAAGAGAGTGAGATGCCAGCTCCTTTCATTCAGTCAGTAGCTTCAAACATTTCTGGTATATGAATAACATGATGTTTTTCAATGGCAAAAATCAATGAATTTTGTAAATGCACAAACAGTAATTTCTCCGCATTGCAAGGTGCAATTCTGAAATTTTTTGCTTTTTCCTGCTCCTCTTAGCATGATAAAGAAGATTCAAAGAGAGTGAGATACCAGCTCCTTTCATTCAGTCAGTAGCTTCAATAATTTCTGGACGTTTTTCAATGGCAAAAATCAATGAATATTGTAAATGCACAAACAGTAATTTCTCCGCATTGCATGGTGCAATTCTGAAATTTTTTGCTTTTTCCTGCTCCTCTTAGCATGATAAAGAAGATTCAAAGAGACTGAGATGCCAGCTCCTTTCATTCAGTCAGTAGCTTCAATCATTTCTGGACGTTTTTCAATGGCAAAAATCAATGAATATTGTAAATGCACAAACAGTAATTTCTCCGCATTGCAAGGTGCAATTCTGAAATTTTTTGCTTTTTCCTGCTCCTCTTAGCATGATAAAGAAGATTCAAAGAGAGTGAGATGCCAGCTCCTTTCATTCAGTCAGTAGCTTCAATCATTTCTGGACGTTTTTCAATGGCAAAAATCAATGAATATTGTAAATGCACAAACAGTAATTTCTCCGCATTGCAAGGTGCAATTCTGAAATTTTTTGCTTTTTCCTGCTCCTCTTAGCATGATAAAGAAGATTCAAAGAGACTGAGATGCCAGCTCCTTTCATTCAGTCAGTAGCTTCAATCATTTCTGGACGTTTTTCAATGGCAAAAATCAATGAATATTGTAAATGCACAAACAGTAATTTCTCCGCATTGCAAGGTGCAATTCTGAAATTTTTTGCTTTTTTCTGCTCCTCTTAGCATGATAAAGAAGATTCAAAGAGAGTGAGATGCCAGCTCCTTTCATTCAGTCAGTAGCTTCAATCATTTCTGGACGTTTTTCAATGGCAAAAATCAATGGATATTGTAAATGCACAAACAGTAATTTCTCCGCATTGCAAGGTGCAATTCTGAAATTTTTTGCTTTTTCCTGCTCCTCTTAGCATGATAAAGAAGATTCAAAGAGAGTGAGATGCCAGCTCCTTTCATTCAGTCAGTAGCTTCAATCATTTCTGGTATATGAATAACATGATGTTTTTCAATGGCAAAAATCAATGAATATTGTAAATGCACAAACAGTAATTTCTCCGCATTGCAAGGTGCAATTCTGAAATTTTTTGCTTTTTCCTGCTCCTCTTAGCATGATAAAGAAGATTCAAAGAGAGTGAGATGCCAGCTCCTTTCATTCAGTCAGTAGCTTCAATCATTTCTGTACGTTTTTCAATGGCAAAAATCAATGAATATTGTAAATGCACAAACAGTAATTTCTCCGCATTGCAAGGTGCAATTCTGAAATTTTTTGCTTTTTCCTGCTCCTCTTAGCATGATAAAGAAGATTCAAAGAGAGTGAGATGCCAGCTCCTTTCATTCAGTCAGTAGCCTCAAACATTTCTGGTATATGAATAACATGATGTTTTTCAATGGCAAAAATCAATGAATTTTGTAAATGCACAAACAGTAATTTCTCCGCATTGCAAGGTGCAATTCTGAAATTTTTTGCTTTTTCCTGCTCCTCTTAGCATGATAAAGAAGATTCAAAGAGAGTGAGATACCAGCTCCTTTCATTCAGTCAGTAGCTTCAATAATTTCTGGACGTTTTTCAATGGCAAAAATCAATGAATATTGTAAATGCACAAACAGTAATTTCTCCGCATTGCAAGGTGCAATTCTGAAATTTTTTGCTTTTTCCTGCTCCTCTTAGCATGATAAAGAAGATTCAAAGAGAGTGAGATGCCAGCTCCTTTCATTCAGTCAGTAGCTTCAATCATTTCTGGTATATGAATAACATGATGTTTTTCAATGGCAAAAATCAATGAATATTGTAAATGCACAAACATTAATTTCTCCGCATTGCAAGGTGCAATTCTGAAATTTTTTGCTTTTTCCTGCTCCTCTTAGCATGATAAAGAAGATTCAAAGAGAGTGAGATGCCAGCTCCTTTCATTCAGTCAGTAGCTTCAATCATTTCTGTAGGTTTTTCAATGGCAAAAATCAATGAATATTGTAAATGCACAAACAGTAATTTCTCCGCATTGCAAGGTGCAATTCTGAAATTTTTTGCTTTTTCCTGCTCCTCTTAGTATGATAAAGAAGATTCAAAGAGAGTGAGTTGCCAGCTCCTTTCATTCAGTCAGTAGCTTCAATCATTTCTGGACGTTTTTCAATGGCAAAAATCAATGAATATTGTAAATGCACAAACAGTAATTTCTCCGCATTGCAAGGTGCAATTCTGAAATTTTTTGCTTTTTCCTGCTCCTCTTAGCATGATAAAGAAGATTCAAAGAGAGTGAGATGCCAGCTCCTTTCATTCAGTCAGTAGCTTCAAACATTTCTGGTATATGAATAACATGATGTTTTTCAATGGCAAAAATCAATGAATTTTGTAAATGCACAAACAGTAATTTCTCCGCATTGCAAGGTGCAATTCTGAAATTTTTTGCTTTTTCCTGCTCCTCTTAGCATGATAAAGAAGATTCAAAGAGAGTGAGATACCAGCTCCTTTCATTCAGTCAGTAGCTTCAATAATTTCTGGACGTTTTTCAATGGCAAAAATCAATGAATATTGTAAATGCACAAACAGTAATTTCTCCGCATTGCAAGGTGCAATTCTGAAATTTTTTGCTTTTTCCTGCTCCTCTTAGCATGATAAAGAAGATTCAAAGAGACTGAGATGCCAGCTCCTTTCATTCAGTCAGTAGCTTCAATCATTTCTGGACGTTTTTCAATGGCAAAAATCAATGAATATTGTAAATGCACAAACAGTAATTTCTCCGCATTGCAAGGTGCAATTCTGAAATTTTTTGCTTTTTCCTGCTCCTCTTAGCATGATAAAGAAGATTCAAAGAGAGTGAGATGCCAGCTCCTTTCATTCAGTCAGTAGCTTCAATCATTTCTGGACGTTTTTCAATGGCAAAAATCAATGAATATTGTAAATGCACAAACAGTAATTTCTCCGCATTGCAAGGTGCAATTCTGAAATTTTTTGCTTTTTCCTGCTCCTCTTAGCATGATAAAGAAGATTCAAAGAGACTGAGATGCCAGCTCCTTTCATTCAGTCAGTAGCTTCAATCATTTCTGGACGTTTTTCAATGGCAAAAATCAATGAATATTGTAAATGCACAAACAGTAATTTCTCCGCATTGCAAGGTGCAATTCTGAAATTTTTTGCTTTTTTCTGCTCCTCTTAGCATGATAAAGAAGATTCAAAGAGAGTGAGATGCCAGCTCCTTTCATTCAGTCAGTAGCTTCAATCATTTCTGGACGTTTTTCAATGGCAAAAATCAATGGATATTGTAAATGCACAAACAGTAATTTCTCCGCATTGCAAGGTGCAATTCTGAAATTTTTTGCTTTTTCCTGCTCCTCTTAGCATGATAAAGAAGATTCAAAGAGAGTGAGATGCCAGCTCCTTTCATTCAGTCAGTAGCTTCAATCATTTCTGGTATATGAATAACATGATGTTTTTCAATGGCAAAAATCAATGAATATTGTAAATGCACAAACAGTAATTTCTCCGCATTGCAAGGTGCAATTCTGAAATTTTTTGCTTTTTCCTGCTCCTCTTAGCATGATAAAGAAGATTCAAAGAGAGTGAGATACCAGCTCCTTTCATTCAGTCAGTAGCTTCAATAATTTCTGGATGTTTTTCAATGGCAAAAATCAATGAATATTGTAAATGCACAAACAGTAATTTCTCCGCATTGCAAGGTGCAATTCTGAAATTTTTTGCTTTTTCCTGCTCCTCTTAGCATGATAAAGAAGATTCAAAGAGACTGAGATGCCAGCTCCTTTCATTCAGTCAGTAGCTTCAATCATTTCTGGACGTTTTTCAATGGCAAAAATCAATGAATATTGTAAATGCACAAACAGTAATTTCTCCGCATTGCAAGGTGAAATTCTGAAATTTTTTGCTTTTTCCTGCTCCTCTTAGCATGATAAAGAAGATTCAAAGAGAGTGAGATGCCAGCTCCTTTCATTCAGTCAGTAGCTTCAATCATTTCTGGACGTTTTTCAATGGCAAAAATCAATGAATATTGTAAATGCACAAACAGTAATTTCTCCGCATTGCAAGGTGCAATTCTGAAATTTTTTGCTTTTTCCTGCTCCTCTTAGCATGATAAAGAAGATTCAAAGAGACTGAGATGCCAGCTCCTTTCATTCAGTCAGTAGCTTCAATCATTTCTGGACGTTTTTCAATGGCAAAAATCAATGAATATTGTAAATGCACAAACAGTAATTTCTCCGCATTGCAAGGTGCAATTCTGAAATTTTTTGCTTTTTCCTGCTCCTCTTAGCATGATAAAGAAGATTCAAAGAGAGTGAGATGCCAGCTCCTTTCATTCAGTCAGTAGCTTCAATCATTTCTGGACGTTTTTCAATGGCAAAAATCAATGAATATTGTAAATGCACAAACAGTAATTTCTCCGCATTGCAAGGTGCAATTCTGAAATTTTTTACTTTTTCCTGCTCCTCTTAGCATGATAAAGAAGATTCAAAGAGAGTGAGATGCCAGCTCCTTTCATTCAGTCAGTAGCTTCAAACATTTCTGATATATGAATAACATGATGATTTTCAATGGCAAAAATCAATGAATATTTTAAATGCACAAACAGTAATTTCTCCGCATTGCAAGGTGCAATTCTGAAATTTTTTGCTTTTTCCTGCTCCTCTTAGCATGATAAAGAAGATTCAAAGAGAGTGAGATACCAGCTCCTTTCATTCAGTCAGTAGCTTCAATCATTTCTGGACGTTTTTCAATGGCAAAAATCAATGAATATTGTAAATGCACAAACAGTAATTTCTCCGCATTGCAAGGTGCAATTCTGAAATTTTTTGCTTTTTCCTGCTCCTCTTAGCATGATAAAGAAGATTCAAAGAGAGTGAGATGCCAGCTCCTTTCATTCAGTCAGTAGCTTCAATCATTTCTGGACGTTTTTCAATGGCAAAAATCAATGAATATTGTAAATGCACAGACAGTAATTTCTCCTCATTGGAAGGTGCAATTCTGAAATTTTTTGCTTTTTCCTGCTCCTCTTAGCATGATAAAGAAGATTCAAAGAGAGTGAGATGCCAGCTCCTTTCATTCAGTCAGTAGCTTCAATCATTTCTGGTATATGAATAACATGATGTTTTTCAATGGCAAAAATCAATGAATATTGTAAATGCACAAACAGTAATTTCTCCGCATTGCAAGGTGCAATTCTGAAATTTTTTGCTTTTTCCTGCTCCTCTTAGCATGATAAAGAATATTCAAAGAGAGTGAGATGCCAGCTCCTTTCATTCAGTCAGTAGCTTCAATCATTTCTGGACGTTTTTCAATGGCAAAAATCAATGAATATTGTAAATGCACAAACAGTAATTTCTCCGCATTGCAAGGTGCAATTCTGAAATTTTTTGCTTTTTCCTGCTCCTCTTAGCATGATAAAGAAGATTCAAAGAGAGTGAGATGCCAGCTCCTTTCATTCAGTCAGTAGCTTCAATCATTTCTGGTATATGAATAACATGATGTTTTTCAATGGCAAAAATCAATGAATATTGTAAATGCACAAACAGTAATTTCTCCGCATTGCAAGGTGCAATTCTGAAATTTTTTGCTTTTTCCTGCTCCTCTTAGCATGATAAAGAAGATTCAAAGAGAGTGAGATGCCAGCTCCTTTCATTCAGTCAGTAGCTTCAAACATTTCTGGTATATGAATAACATGATGTTTTTCAATGGCAAAAATCAATGAATATTGTAAATGCACAAACAGTAATTTCTCCGCATTGCAAGGTTCAATTCTGAAATTTTTTGCTTTTTCCTACTCCTCTTAGCATGATAAAGAAGATTCAAAGAGAGTGAGATGCCAGCTCCTTTCATTTAGTCAGGAGCTTCAATCATTTCTGGTATATGAATAACATGATGTTTTTCAATGGCAAAAATCAATGAATATTGTAAATGCACAAACAGTAATTTCTCCGCATTGCAAGGTGCAATTCTGAAATTTTTTGCTTTTTCCTGCTCCTCTTAGCATGATAAAGAAGATTGAAAGAGAGTGAGATGCCAGCTCCTTTCATTCAGTCAGTAGCTTCAAACATTTCTGGTATATGAATAACATGATGTTTTTCAATGGCAAAAATCAATGAATATTGTAAATGCACAAACAGTAATTTCTCCGCATTGCAAGGTGCAATTCTGAAATTTTTTGCTTTTTCCTGCTCCTCTTAGCATGATAAAGAAGATTCAAAGAGAGTGAGATGCCAGCTCCTTTCATTCAGTCAGTAGCTTCAATCATTTCTGGACGTTTTTCAATGGGAAAAATCAATGAATATTGTAAATGCACAAACAGTAATTTCTCCGCATTGCAAGGTGCAATTCTGAAATTTTTTGCTTTTTCCTGCTCCTCTTAGCATGATAAAGAAGATTCAAAGAGAGTGAGATGCCAGCTCCTTTCATTCAGTCAGTAGCTTCAATCATTTCTGGACGTTTTTCAATGGCAAAAATCAATGAATATTGTAAATGCACAAACAGTAATTTCTCCGCATTGCAAGGTGCAATTCTGAAATTTTTTGCTTTTTCCTGCTCCTCTTAGCATGATAAAGAAGATTCAAAGAGAGTGAGATGCCAGCTCCTTTCATTCAGTCAGTAGCTTCAATCATTTCTGGTATATGAATAACATGATGTTTTTCAATGGCAAAAATCAATGAATATTGTAAATGCACAAACATTAATTTCTCCGCATTGCAAGGTGCAATTCTGAAATTTTTTGCTTTTTCCTGCTCCTCTTAGCATGATAAAGAAGATTCAAAGAGAGTGAGATGCCAGCTCCTTTCATTCAGTCAGTAGCTTCAATCATTTCTGTACGTTTTTCAATGGCAAAAATCAATGAATATTGTAAATGCACAAACAGTAATTTCTCCGCATTGCAAGGTGCAATTCTGAAATTTTTTGCTTTTTCCTGCTCCTCTTAGTATGATAAAGAAGATTCAAAGAGAGTGAGTTGCCAGCTCCTTTCATTCAGTCAGTAGCTTCAATCATTTCTGGACGTTTTTCAATGGCAAAAATCAATGAATATTGTAAATGCACAAACAGTAATTTCTCCGCATTGCAAGGTGCAATTCTGAAATTTTTTGCTTTTTCCTGCTCCTCTTAGCATGATAAAGAAGATTCAAAGAGAGTGAGATGCCAGCTCCTTTCATTCAGTCAGTAGCTTCAAACATTTCTGGTATATGAATAACATGATGTTTTTCAATGGCAAAAATCAATGAATTTTGTAAATGCACAAACAGTAATTTCTCCGCATTGCAAGGTGCAATTCTGAAATTTTTTGCTTTTTCCTGCTCCTCTTAGCATGATAAAGAAGATTCAAAGAGAGTGAGATACCAGCTCCTTTCATTCAGTCAGTAGCTTCAATAATTTCTGGACGTTTTTCAATGGCAAAAATCAATGAATATTGTAAATGCACAAACAGTAATTTCTCCGCATTGCAAGGTGCAATTCTGAAATTTTTTGCTTTTTCCTGCTCCTCTTAGCATGATAAAGAAGATTCAAAGAGACTGAGATGCCAGCTCCTTTCATTCAGTCAGTAGCTTCAATCATTTCTGGACGTTTTTCAATGGCAAAAATCAATGAATATTGTAAATGCACAAACAGTAATTTCTCCGCATTGCAAGGTGCAATTCTGAAATTTTTTGCTTTTTCCTGCTCCTCTTAGCATGATAAAGAAGATTCAAAGAGAGTGAGATGCCAGCTCCTTTCATTCAGTCAGTAGCTTCAATCATTTCTGGACGTTTTTCAATGGCAAAAATCAATGAATATTGTAAATGCACAAACAGTAATTTCTCCGCATTGCAAGGTGCAATTCTGAAATTTTTTGCTTTTTCCTGCTCCTCTTAGCATGATAAAGAAGATTCAAAGAGACTGAGATGCCAGCTCCTTTCATTCAGTCAGTAGCTTCAATCATTTCTGGACGTTTTTCAATGGCAAAAATCAATGAATATTGTAAATGCACAAACAGTAATTTCTCCGCATTGCAAGGTGCAATTCTGAAATTTTTTGCTTTTTTCTGCTCCTCTTAGCATGATAAAGAAGATTCAAAGAGAGTGAGATGCCAGCTCCTTTCATTCAGTCAGTAGCTTCAATCATTTCTGGACGTTTTTCAATGGCAAAAATCAATGGATATTGTAAATGCACAAACAGTAATTTCTCCGCATTGCAAGGTGCAATTCTGAAATTTTTTGCTTTTTCCTGCTCCTCTTAGCATGATAAAGAAGATTCAAAGAGAGTGAGATGCCAGCTCCTTTCATTCAGTCAGTAGCTTCAATCATTTCTGGTATATGAATAACATGATGTTTTTCAATGGCAAAAATCAATGAATATTGTAAATGCACAAACAGTAATTTCTCCGCATTGCAAGGTGCAATTCTGAAATTTTTTGCTTTTTCCTGCTCCTCTTAGCATGATAAAGAAGATTCAAAGAGAGTGAGATGCCAGCTCCTTTCATTCAGTCAGTAGCTTCAATCATTTCTGTACGTTTTTCAATGGCAAAAATCAATGAATATTGTAAATGCACAAACAGTAATTTCTCCGCATTGCAAGGTGCAATTCTGAAATTTTTTGCTTTTTCCTGCTCCTCTTAGCATGATAAAGAAGATTCAAAGAGAGTGAGATGCCAGCTCCTTTCATTCAGTCAGTAGCTTCAAACATTTCTGGTATATGAATAACATGATGTTTTTCAATGGCAAAAATCAATGAATTTTGTAAATGCACAAACAGTAATTTCTCCGCATTGCAAGGTGCAATTCTGAAATTTTTTGCTTTTTCCTGCTCCTCTTAGCATGATAAAGAAGATTCAAAGAGAGTGAGATACCAGCTCCTTTCATTCAGTCAGTAGCTTCAATAATTTCTGGACGTTTTTCAATGGCAAAAATCAATGAATATTGTAAATGCACAAACAGTAATTTCTCCGCATTGCAAGGTGCAATTCTGAAATTTTTTGCTTTTTCCTGCTCCTCTTAGCATGATAAAGAAGATTCAAAGAGACTGAGATGCCAGCTCCTTTCATTCAGTCAGTAGCTTCAATCATTTCTGGACGTTTTTCAATGGCAAAAATCAATGAATATTGTAAATGCACAAACAGTAATTTCTCCGCATTGCAAGGTGAAATTCTGAAATTTTTTGCTTTTTCCTGCTCCTCTTAGCATGATAAAGAAGATTCAAAGAGAGTGAGATGCCAGCTCCTTTCATTCAGTCAGTAGCTTCAATCATTTCTGGACGTTTTTCAATGGCAAAAATCAATGAATATTGTAAATGCACAAACAGTAATTTCTCCGCATTGCAAGGTGCAATTCTGAAATTTTTTGCTTTTTCCTGCTCCTCTTAGCATGATAAAGAAGATTCAAAGAGACTGAGATGCCAGCTCCTTTCATTCAGTCAGTAGCTTCAATCATTTCTGGACGTTTTTCAATGGCAAAAATCAATGAATATTGTAAATGCACAAACAGTAATTTCTCCGCATTGCAAGGTGCAATTCTGAAATTTTTTGCTTTTTCCTGCTCCTCTTAGCATGATAAAGAAGATTCAAAGAGAGTGAGATGCCAGCTCCTTTCATTCAGTCAGTAGCTTCAATCATTTCTGGACGTTTTTCAATGGCAAAAATCAATGAATATTGTAAATGCACAAACAGTAATTTCTCCGCATTGCAAGGTGCAATTCTGAAATTTTTTACTTTTTCCTGCTCCTCTTAGCATGATAAAGAAGATTCAAAGAGAGTGAGATGCCAGCTCCTTTCATTCAGTCAGTAGCTTCAAACATTTCTGATATATGAATAACATGATGATTTTCAATGGCAAAAATCAATGAATATTTTAAATGCACAAACAGTAATTTCTCCGCATTGCAAGGTGCAATTCTGAAATTTTTTGCTTTTTCCTGCTCCTCTTAGCATGATAAAGAAGATTCAAAGAGAGTGAGATACCAGCTCCTTTCATTCAGTCAGTAGCTTCAATCATTTCTGGACGTTTTTCAATGGCAAAAATCAATGAATATTGTAAATGCACAAACAGTAATTTCTCCGCATTGCAAGGTGCAATTCTGAAATTTTTTGCTTTTTCCTGCTCCTCTTAGCATGATAAAGAAGATTCAAAGAGAGTGAGATGCCAGCTCCTTTCATTCAGTCAGTAGCTTCAATCATTTCTGGACGTTTTTCAATGGCAAAAATCAATGAATATTGTAAATGCACAGACAGTAATTTCTCCGCATTGGAAGGTGCAATTCTGAAATTTTTTGCTTTTTCCTGCTCCTCTTAGCATGATAAAGAAGATTCAAAGAGAGTGAGATGCCAGCTCCTTTCATTCAGTCAGTAGCTTCAATCATTTCTGGTATATGAATAACATGATGTTTTTCAATGGCAAAAATCAATGAATATTGTAAATGCACAAACAGTAATTTCTCCGCATTGCAAGGTGCAATTCTGAAATTTTTTGCTTTTTCCTGCTCCTCTTAGCATGATAAAGAATATTCAAAGAGAGTGAGATGCCAGCTCCTTTCATTCAGTCAGTAGCTTCAATCATTTCTGGACGTTTTTCAATGGCAAAAATCAATGAATATTGTAAATGCACAAACAGTAATTTCTCCGCATTGCAAGGTGCAATTCTGAAATTTTTTGCTTTTTCCTGCTCCTCTTAGCATGATAAAGAAGATTCAAAGAGAGTGAGATGCCAGCTCCTTTCATTCAGTCAGTAGCTTCAATCATTTCTGGTATATGAATAACATGATGTTTTTCAATGGCAAAAATCAATGAATATTGTAAATGCACAAACAGTAATTTCTCCGCATTGCAAGGTGCAATTCTGAAATTTTTTGCTTTTTCCTGCTCCTCTTAGCATGATAAAGAAGATTCAAAGAGAGTGAGATGCCAGCTCCTTTCATTCAGTCAGTAGCTTCAAACAGTTCTGGTATATGAATAACATGATGTTTTTCAATGGCAAAAATCAATGAATATTGTAAATGCACAAACAGTAATTTCTCCGCATTGCAAGGTTCAATTCTGAAATTTTTTGCTTTTTCCTACTCCTCTTAGCATGATAAAGAAGATTCAAAGAGAGTGAGATGCCAGCTCCTTTCATTTAGTCAGGAGCTTCAATCATTTCTGGTATATGAATAACATGATGTTTTTCAATGGCAAAAATCAATGAATATTGTAAATGCACAAACAGTAATTTCTCCGCATTGCAAGGTGCAATTCTGAAATTTTTTGCTTTTTCCTGCTCCTCTTAGCATGATAAAGAAGATTGAAAGAGAGTGAGATGCCAGCTCCTTTCATTCAGTCAGTAGCTTCAAACATTTCTGGTATATGAATAACATGATGTTTTTCAATGGCAAAAATCAATGAATATTGTAAATGCACAAACAGTAATTTCTCCGCATTGCAAGGTGCAATTCTGAAATTTTTTGCTTTTTCCTGCTCCTCTTAGCATGATAAAGAAGATTCAAAGAGAGTGAGATGCCAGCTCCTTTCATTCAGTCAGTAGCTTCAATCATTTCTGGACGTTTTTCAATGGGAAAAATCAATGAATATTGTAAATGCACAAACAGTAATTTCTCCGCATTGCAAGGTGCAATTCTGAAATTTTTTGCTTTTTCCTGCTCCTCTTAGCATGATAAAGAAGATTCAAAGAGAGTGAGATGCCAGCTCCTTTCATTCAGTCAGTAGCTTCAATCATTTCTGGACGTTTTTCAATGGCAAAAATCAATGAATATTGTAAATGCACAAACAGTAATTTCTCCGCATTGCAAGGTGCAATTCTGAAATTTTTTGCTTTTTCCTGCTCCTCTTAGCATGATAAAGAAGATTCAAAGAGAGTGAGATGCCAGCTCCTTTCATTCAGTCAGTAGCTTCAATCATTTCTGGTATATGAATAACATGATGTTTTTCAATGGCAAAAATCAATGAATATTGTAAATGCACAAACATTAATTTCTCCGCATTGCAAGGTGCAATTCTGAAATTTTTTGCTTTTTCCTGCTCCTCTTAGCATGATAAAGAAGATTCAAAGAGAGTGAGATGCCAGCTCCTTTCATTCAGTCAGTAGCTTCAATCATTTCTGTACGTTTTTCAATGGCAAAAATCAATGAATATTGTAAATGCACAAACAGTAATTTCTCCGCATTGCAAGGTGCAATTCTGAAATTTTTTGCTTTTTCCTGCTCCTCTTAGTATGATAAAGAAGATTCAAAGAGAGTGAGTTGCCAGCTCCTTTCATTCAGTCAGTATCTTCAATCATTTCTGGACGTTTTTCAATGGCAAAAATCAATGAATATTGTAAATGCACAAACAGTAATTTCTCCGCATTGCAAGGTGCAATTCTGAAATTTTTTGCTTTTTCCTGCTCCTCTTAGCATGATAAAGAAGATTCAAAGAGAGTGAGATGCCAGCTCCTTTCATTCAGTCAGTAGCTTCAAACATTTCTGGTATATGAATAACATGATGTTTTTCAATGGCAAAAATCAATGAATTTTGTAAATGCACAAACAGTAATTTCTCCGCATTGCAAGGTGCAATTCTGAAATTTTTTGCTTTTTCCTGCTCCTCTTAGCATGATAAAGAAGATTCAAAGAGAGTGAGATACCAGCTCCTTTCATTCAGTCAGTAGCTTCAATAATTTCTGGACGTTTTTCAATGGCAAAAATCAATGAATATTGTAAATGCACAAACAGTAATTTCTCCGCATTGCAAGGTGCAATTCTGAAATTTTTTGCTTTTTCCTGCTCCTCTTAGCATGATAAAGAAGATTCAAAGAGACTGAGATGCCAGCTCCTTTCATTCAGTCAGTAGCTTCAATCATTTCTGGACGTTTTTCAATGGCAAAAATCAATGAATATTGTAAATGCACAAACAGTAATTTCTCCGCATTGCAAGGTGCAATTCTGAAATTTTTTGCTTTTTCCTGCTCCTCTTAGCATGATAAAGAAGATTCAAAGAGAGTGAGATGCCAGCTCCTTTCATTCAGTCAGTAGCTTCAATCATTTCTGGACGTTTTTCAATGGCAAAAATCAATGAATATTGTAAATGCACAAACAGTAATTTCTCCGCATTGCAAGGTGCAATTCTGAAATTTTTTGCTTTTTCCTGCTCCTCTTAGCATGATAAAGAAGATTCAAAGAGACTGAGATGCCAGCTCCTTTCATTCAGTCAGTAGCTTCAATCATTTCTGGACGTTTTTCAATGGCAAAAATCAATGAATATTGTAAATGCACAAACAGTAATTTCTCCGCATTGCAAGGTGCAATTCTGAAATTTTTTGCTTTTTTCTGCTCCTCTTAGCATGATAAAGAAGATTCAAAGAGAGTGAGATGCCAGCTCCTTTCATTCAGTCAGTAGCTTCAATCATTTCTGGACGTTTTTCAATGGCAAAAATCAATGGATATTGTAAATGCACAAACAGTAATTTCTCCGCATTGCAAGGTGCAATTCTGAAATTTTTTGCTTTTTCCTGCTCCTCTTAGCATGATAAAGAAGATTCAAAGAGAGTGAGATGCCAGCTCCTTTCATTCAGTCAGTAGCTTCAATCATTTCTGGTATATGAATAACATGATGTTTTTCAATGGCAAAAATCAATGAATATTGTAAATGCACAAACAGTAATTTCTCCGCATTGCAAGGTGCAATTCTGAAATTTTTTGCTTTTTCCTGCTCCTCTTAGCATGATAAAGAAGATTCAAAGAGAGTGAGATGCCAGCTCCTTTCATTCAGTCAGTAGCTTCAATCATTTCTGTACGTTTTTCAATGGCAAAAATCAATGAATATTGTAAATGCACAAACAGTAATTTCTCCGCATTGCAAGGTGCAATTCTGAAATTTTTTGCTTTTTCCTGCTCCTCTTAGCATGATAAAGAAGATTCAAAGAGAGTGAGATGCCAGCTCCTTTCATTCAGTCAGTAGCTTCAAACATTTCTGGTATATGAATAACATGATGTTTTTCAATGGCAAAAATCAATGAATTTTGTAAATGCACAAACAGTAATATCTCCGCATTGCAAGGTGCAATTCTGAAATTTTTTGCTTTTTCCTGCTCCTCTTACCATGATAAAGAAGATTCAAAGAGAGTGAGATACCAGCTCCTTTCATTCAGTCAGTAGCTTCAATAATTTCTGGACGTTTTTCAATGGCAAAAATCAATGAATATTGTAAATGCACAAACAGTAATTTCTCCGCATTGCAAGGTGCAATTCTGAAATTTTTTGCTTTTTCCTGCTCCTCTTAGCATGATAAAGAAGATTCAAAGAGAGTGAGATGCCAGCTCCTTTCATTCAGTCAGTAGCTTCAATCATTTCTGGTATATGAATAACATGATGTTTTTCAATGGCAAAAATCAATGAATATTGTAAATGCACAAACATTAATTTCTCCGCATTGCAAGGTGCAATTCTGAAATTTTTTGCTTTTTCCTGCTCCTCTTAGCATGATAAAGAAGATTCAAAGAGAGTGAGATGCCAGCTCCTTTCATTCAGTCAGTAGCTTCAATCATTTCTGTACGTTTTTCAATGGCAAAAATCAATGAATATTGTAAATGCACAAACAGTAATTTCTCCGCATTGCAAGGTGCAATTCTGAAAATTTTTGCTTTTTCCTGCTCCTCTTAGTATGATAAAGAAGATTCAAAGAGAGTGAGTTGCCAGCTCCTTTCATTCAGTCAGTAGCTTCAATCATTTCTGGACGTTTTTCAATGGCAAAAATCAATGAATATTGTAAATGCACAAACAGTAATTTCTCCGCATTGCAAGGTGCAATTCTGAAATTTTTTGCTTTTTCCTGCTCCTCTTAGCATGATAAAGAAGATTCAAAGAGAGTGAGATGCCAGCTCCTTTCATTCAGTCAGTAGCTTCAAACATTTCTGGTATATGAATAACATGATGTTTTTCAATGGCAAAAATCAATGAATTTTGTAAATGCACAAACAGTAATTTCTCCGCATTGCAAGGTGCAATTCTGAAATTTTTTGCTTTTTCCTGCTCCTCTTAGCATGATAAAGAAGATTCAAAGAGAGTGAGATACCAGCTCCTTTCATTCAGTCAGTAGCTTCAATAATTTCTGGACGTTTTTCAATGGCAAAAATCAATGAATATTGTAAATGCACAAACAGTAATTTCTCCGCATTGCAAGGTGCAATTCTGAAATTTTTTGCTTTTTCCTGCTCCTCTTAGCATGATAAAGAAGATTCAAAGAGACTGAGATGCCAGCTCCTTTCATTCAGTCAGTAGCTTCAATCATTTCTGGACGTTTTTCAATGGCAAAAATCAATGAATATTGTAAATGCACAAACAGTAATTTCTCCGCATTGCAAGGTGCAATTCTGAAATTTTTTGCTTTTTCCTGCTCCTCTTAGCATGATAAAGAAGATTCAAAGAGAGTGAGATGCCAGCTCCTTTCATTCAGTCAGTAGCTTCAATCATTTCTGGACGTTTTTCAATGGCAAAAATCAATGAATATTGTAAATGCACAAACAGTAATTTCTCCGCATTGCAAGGTGCAATTCTGAAATTTTTTGCTTTTTCCTGCTCCTCTTAGCATGATAAAGAAGATTCAAAGAGACTGAGATGCCAGCTCCTTTCATTCAGTCAGTAGCTTCAATCATTTCTGGACGTTTTTCAATGGCAAAAATCAATGAATATTGTAAATGCACAAACAGTAATTTCTCCGCATTGCAAGGTGCAATTCTGAAATTTTTTGCTTTTTTCTGCTCCTCTTAGCATGATAAAGAAGATTCAAAGAGAGTGAGATGCCAGCTCCTTTCATTCAGTCAGTAGCTTCAATCATTTCTGGACGTTTTTCAATGGCAAAAATCAATGGATATTGTAAATGCACAAACAGTAATTTCTCCGCATTGCAAGGTGCAATTCTGAAATTTTTTGCTTTTTCCTGCTCCTCTTAGCATGATAAAGAAGATTCAAAGAGAGTGAGATGCCAGCTCCTTTCATTCAGTCAGTAGCTTCAATCATTTCTGGTATATGAATAACATGATGTTTTTCAATGGCAAAAATCAATGAATATTGTAAATGCACAAACAGTAATTTCTCCGCATTGCAAGGTGCAATTCTGAAATTTTTTGCTTTTTCCTGCTCCTCTTAGCATGATAAAGAAGATTCAAAGAGAGTGAGATGCCAGCTCCTTTCATTCAGTCAGTAGCTTCAATCATTTCTGTACGTTTTTCAATGGCAAAAATCAATGAATATTGTAAATGCACAAACAGTAATTTCTCCGCATTGCAAGGTGCAATTCTGAAATTTTTTGCTTTTTCCTGCTCCTCTTAGCATGATAAAGAAGATTCAAAGAGAATGAGATGCCAGCTCCTTTCATTCAGTCAGTAGCTTCAAACATTTCTGGTATATGAATAACATGATGTTTTTCAATGGCAAAAATCAATGAATTTTGTAAATGCACAAACAGTAATTTCTCCGCATTGCAAGGTGCAATTCTGAAATTTTTTGCTTTTTCCTGCTCCTCTTAGCATGATAAAGAAGATTCAAAGAGAGTGAGATACCAGCTCCTTTCATTCAGTCAGTAGCTTCAATAATTTCTGGACGTTTTTCAATGGCAAAAATCAATGAATATTGTAAATGCACAAACAGTAATTTCTCCGCATTGCAAGTTGCAATTCTGAAATTTTTTGCTTTTTCCTGCTCCTCTTAGCATGATAAAGAAGATTCAAAGAGACTGAGATGCCAGCTCCTTTCATTCAGTCAGTAGCTTCAATCATTTCTGGACGTTTTTCAATGGCAAAAATCAATGAATATTGTAAATGCACAAACAGTAATTTCTCCGCATTGCAAGGTGCAATTCTGAAATTTTTTGCTTTTTCCTGCTCCTCTTAGCATGATAAAGAAGATTCAAAGAGAGTGAGATGCCAGCTCCTTTCATTCAGTCAGTAGCTTCAATCATTTCTGGACGTTTTTCAATGGCAAAAATCAATGAATATTGTAAATGCACAAACAGTAATTTCTCCGCATTGCAAGGTGCAATTCTGAAATTTTTTGCTTTTTCCTGCTCCTCTTAGCATGATAAAGAAGATTCAAAGAGACTGAGATGCCAGCTCCTTTCATTCAGTCAGTAGCTTCAATCATTTCTGGACGTTTTTCAATGGCAAAAATCAATGAATATTGTAAATGCACAAACAGTAATTTCTCCGCATTGCAAGGTGCAATTCTGAAATTTTTTGCTTTTTCCTGCTCCTCTTAGCATGATAAAGAAGATTCAAAGAGAGTGAGATGCCAGCTCCTTTCATTCAGTCAGTAGCTTCAATCATTTCTGGACGTTTTTCAATGGCAAAAATCAATGAATATTGTAAATGCACAAACAGTAATTTCTCCGCATTGCAAGGTGCAATTCTGAAATTTTTTACTTTTTCCTGCTCCTCTTAGCATGATAAAGAAGATTCAAAGAGAGTGAGATGCCAGCTCCTTTCATTCAGTCAGTAGCTTCAAACATTTCTGATATATGAATAACATGATGATTTTCAATGGCAAAAATCAATGAATATTTTAAATGCACAAACAGTAATTTCTCCGCATTGCAAGGTGCAATTCTGAAATTTTTTGCTTTTTCCTGCTCCTCTTAGCATGATAAAGAAGATTCAAAGAGAGTGAGATACCAGCTCCTTTCATTCAGTCAGTAGCTTCAATCATTTCTGGACGTTTTTCAATGGCAAAAATCAATGAATATTGTAAATGCACAAACAGTAATTTCTCCGCATTGCAAGGTGCAATTCTGAAATTTTTTGCTTTTTCCTGCTCCTCTTAGCATGATAAAGAAGATTCAAAGAGAGTGAGATGCCAGCTCCTTTCATTCAGTCAGTATCTTCAATCATTTCTGGACGTTTTTCAATGGCAAAAATCAATGAATATTGTAAATGCACAGACAGTAATTTCTCCGCATTGGAAGGTGCAATTCTGAAATTTTTTGCTTTTTCCTGCTCCTCTTAGCATGATAAAGAAGATTCAAAGAGAGTGAGATGTCAGCTCCTTTCATTCAGTCAGTAGCTTCAAACATTTCTGGTATATGAATAACATGATGTTTTTCAATGGCAAAAATCAATGAATATTGTAAATGCACAAACAGTAATTTCTCCGCATTGCAAGGTGCAATTCTGAAAATTTTTGCTTTTTCCTGCTCCTCTTAGCATGATAAAGAAGATTCAAAGAGAGTGAGATGCCAGCTCCTTTCATTCAGTCAGTAGCTTCAATCATTTCTGGACGTTTTTCAGTGGCAAAAATCAATGAATATTGTAAATGCACAAACAGTAATTTCTCCGCATTGCAAGGTGCAATTCTGAAATTTTTTGCTTTTTCCTGCTCCTCTTAGCATGATAAAGAAGATTCAAAGAGAGTGAGATGCCAGCTCCTTTCATTCAGTCAGTAGCTTCAAACATTTCTGGTATATGAATAACATGTTTTTCAATGGCAAAAATCAATGAATATTTTAAATGCACAAACAGTAATTTCTCCGCATTGCAAGGTGCAATTCTGAAATTTTTTGCTTTTTCTTGCTCCTCTTAGCATGATAAAGAAGATTCAAAGAGAGTGAGATACCAGCTCCTTTCATTCAGTCAGTAGCTTCAATCATTTCTGGACGTTTTTCAATGGCAAAAATCAATGAATATTGTAAATGCACAAACAGTAATTTCTCCGCATTGCAAGGTGCAATTCTGAAATTTTTTGCTTTTTCCTGCTCCTCTTAGCATGATAAAGAAGATTCAAAGAGAGTGAGATGCCAGCTCCTTTCATTCAGTCAGTAGCTTCAATCATTTCTGGACGTTTTTCAATGGCAAAAATCAATGAATATTGTAAATGCACAGACAGTAATTTCTCCGCATTGGAAGGTGCAATTCTGAAATTTTTTGCTTTTTCCTGCTCCTCTTAGCATGATAAAGAAGATTCAAAGAGACTGAGATGTCAACTCCTTTCATTCAGTCAGTAGCTTCAAACATTTCTGGTATATGAATAACATGATGTTTTTCAATGGCAAAAATCAATGAATATTGTAAATGCACAAACAGTAATTTCTCCGCATTGCAAGGTGCAATTCTGAAATTTTTTGCTTTTTCCTGCTCCTCTTAGCATGATAAAGAAGATTCAAAGAGAGTAAGATGCCAGCTCCTTTCATTCAGTCAGTAGCTTCAATCATTTCTGGATGTTTTTCAATGGCAAAAATCAATGAATATTGTAAATGCACAAACAGTAATTTCTCCGCATTGCAAGGTGCAATTCTGAAATTTTTTGCTTTTTCCTGCTCCTCTTAGCATGATAAAGAAGATTCAAAGAGAGTGAGATGCCAGCTCCTTTCATTCAGTCAGTAGCTTCAATCATTTCTGGACGTTTTTCAATGGCAAAAATCAATGAATATTGTAAATGCACAAACAGTAATTTCTCCGCATTGCAAGGTGCAATTCTGAAATTTTTTGCTTTTTCCTGCTCCTCTTAGCATGATAAAGAAGATTCAAAGAGAGTGAGATGCCAGCTCCTTTCATTCAGTCAGTAGCTTCAAACATTTCTGGTATATGAATAACATGATGTTTTTCAATGGCAAAAATCAATGAATATTGTAAATGCACAAACAGTAATTTCTCCGCATTGCAAGGTGCAATTCTGAAATTTTTTGCTTTTTCCTGCTCCTCTTAGCATGATAAAGAAGATTCAAAGAGAGTAAGATGCCAGCTCCTTTCATTCAGTCAGTAGCTTCAATCATTTCTGGACGTTTTTCAATGGCAAAAATCAATGAATATTGTAAATGCACAAACAGTAATTTCTCCGCATTGCAAGGTGCAATTCTGAAATTTTTTGCTTTTTCCTGCTCCTCTTAGCATGATAAAGAAGATTCAAAGAGAGTGAGATGCCAGCTCCTTTCATTCAGTCAGTAGCTTCAATCATTTCTGGACGTTTTTCAATGGCAAAAATCAATGAATATTGTAAATGCACAAACAGTAATTTCTCCGCATTGCAAGGTGCAATTCTGAAATTTTTTGCTTTTTCCTGCTCCTCTTAGCATGATAAAGAAGATTCAAAGAGAGTGAGATGCCAGCTCCTTTCATTCAGTCAGTAGCTTCAAACATTTCTGGTATATGAATAACATGATGTTTTTCAATGGCAAAAATCAATGAATATTGTAAATGCACAAACAGTAATTTCTCCGCATTGCAAGGTGCAATTCTGAAATTTTTTGCTTTTTCCTGCTCCTCTTAGCATGATAAAGAAGATTCAAAGAGAGTGAGATGCCAGCTCCTTTCATTCAGTCAGTAGCTTCAATCATTTCTGGACGTTTTTCAATGGCAAAAATCAATGAATATTGTAAATGCACAAACAGTAATTTCTCCGCATTGCAAGGTGCAATTCTGAAATTTTTTGCTTTTTCCTGCTCCTCTTAGCATGATAAAGAAGATTCAAAGAGAGTGAGATGCCAGCTCCTTTCATTCAGTCAGTAGCTTCAATCATTTCTGGACGTTTTTCAATGGCAAAAATCAATGAATATTGTAAATGCACAAACAGTAATTTCTCCGCATTGCAAGGTGCAATTCTGAAATTTTTTGCTTTTTCCTGCTCCACTTAGCATGATAAAGAAGATTCAAAGAGAGTGAGATGCCAGCTCCTTTCAATCAGTCAGTAGCTTCAAACATTTCTGGTATATGAATAACATGATGTTTTTCAATGGCAAAAATCAATGAATATTGTAAATGCACAAACAGTAATTTCTCCGCATTGCAAGGTGCAATTCTGAAATTTTTTGCTTTTTCCTGCTCCTCTTAGCATGATAAAGAAGATTCAAAGAGAGTGAGATGCCAGCTCCTTTCATTCAGTCAGTAGCTTCAATCATTTGTGGACGTTTTTCAATAGCAAAAATCAATGAATATTGTAAATGCACAAACAGTAATTTCTCTGCATTGCAAAGTGCAATTCTGAAATTTTTTGCTTTTTCCTGCTCCTCTTAGCATGATAAAGAAGATTCAAAGAGAGTGAGATGCCAGCTCCTTTCATTCAGTCAGTAGCTTCAAACATTTCTAGTATATGAATAACATGATGTTTTTCAATGGCAAAAATCAATGAATATTGTAAATGCACAAACAGTAATTTCTCCGCATTGCAAGGTGCAATTCTGAAATTTTTTGCTTTTTCCTGCTCCTCTTAGCATGATAAAGAAGATTCAAAGAGAGTGAGATGCCAGCTCCTTTCATTCAGTCAGTAGCTTCAATCATTTCTGGACGTTTTTCAACGGCAAAAATCAATGAATATTGTAAATGCACAAACAGTAATTTCTCCGCATTGCAAGGTGCAATTCTGAAATTTTTTGCTTTTTCCTGCTCCTCTTAGCATGATAAAGAAGATTCAAAGAGAGTGAGATGCCAGCTCCTTTCAGTCAGTCAGTAGCTTCAAACATTTCTGGTATATGAATAACATGATGTTTTTCAATGGCAAAAATCAATGAATATTGTAAATGCACAAACAGTAATTTCTCCGCATTGCAAGGTGCAATTCTGAAATTTTTTGCTTTTTCCTGCTCCTCTTAGCATGATAAAGAAGATTCAAAGAGAGTGAGATGCCAGCTCCTTTCATTCAGTCAGTAGCTTCAATCATTTGTGGATGTTTTTCAATAGCAAAAATCAATGAATATTGTAAATGCACAAACAGTAATTTCTCTGCATTGCAAAGTGCAATTCTGAAATTTTTTGCTTTTTCCTGCTCCTCTTAGCATGATAAAGAAGATTCAAAGAGAGTGAGATGCCAGCTCCTTTCATTCAGTCAGTAGCTTCAATCATTTCTGGACGTTTTTCAACGGCAAAAATCAATGAATATTGTAAATGCACAAACAGTAATTTCTCCGCATTGCAAGGTGCAATTCTGAAATTTTTTGCTTTTTCCTGCTCCTCTTAGCATGATAAAGAAGATTCAAAGAGAGTGAGATGCCAGCTCCTTTCATTTAGTCAGTAGCTTCAATCATTTCTGGTATATGAATAACATGATGTTTTTCAATGGCAAAAATCAATGAATATTGTAAATGCACAAACAGTAATTTCTCCGCATTGCAAGGTGCAATTCTGAAATTTTTTGCTTTTTCCTGCTCCTCTTAGCATGATAAAGAAGATTCAAAGAGAGTGAGATGCCAGCTCCTTTCATTCAGTCAGTAGCTTCAATCATTTCTGGACGTTTTTCAATGGCAAAAATCAATGAATATTGTAAATGCACAAACAGTAATTTCTCCGCATTGCAAGGTGCAATTCTGAAATTTTTTGCTTTTTCCTGCTCCTCTTAGCATGATAAAGAAGATTCAAAGAGAGTGAGATGCCAGCTCCTTTCGTTCAGTCAGTAGCTTCAAACATTTCTGGTATATGAATAACATGGTTTTTCAATGGCAAAAATCAATGAATATTGTAAATGCACAAACAGTAATTTCTCCGCATTGCAAGGTGCAATTCTGAAATTTTTTGCTTTTTCCTGCTCCTCTTAGCATGATAAAGAAGATTCAAAGAGAGTGAGATGCCAGCTCCTTTCATTCAGTCAGTAGCTTCAATCATTTGTGGACGTTTTTCAATAGCAAAAATCAATGAATATTGTAAATGCACAAACAGTAATTTCTCTGCATTGCAAAGTGCAATTCTGAAATTTTTTGCTTTTTCCTGCTCCACTTAGCATGATAAAGAAGATTCAAAGAGAGTGAGATGCCAGCTCCTTTCATTCAGTCAGTAGCTTCAAACATTTCTAGTATATGAATAACATGATGTTTTTCAATGGCAAAAATCAATGAATATTGTAAATGCACAAACAGTAAATTCTCCGCATTGCAAGGTGCAATTCTGAAATTTTTTGCTTTTTCCTGCTCCTCTTAGCATGATAAAGAAGATTCAAAGAGAGTGAGATGCCAGCTCCTTTCATTCAGTCAGTAGCTTGAATCATTTCTGGACGTTTTTCAACGGCAAAAATCAATGAATATTGTAAATGCACAAACAGTAATTTCTCCGCATTGCAAGGTGCAATTCTGAAATTTTTTGCTTTTTCCTGCTCCTCTTAGCATGATAAAGAAGATTCAAAGAGAGTGAGATGCCAGCTCCTTTCATTTAGTCAGTAGCTTCAATCATTTCTGGTATATGAATAACATGATGTTTTTCAATGGCAAAAATCAATGAATATTGTAAATGCACAAACAGTAATTTCTCCGCATTGCAAGGTGCAATTCTGAAATTTTTTGCTTTTTCCTGCTCCTCTTAGCATGATAAAGAAGATTCAAAGAGAGTGAGATGCCAGCTCCTTTCATTCAGTCAGTAGCTTCAATCATTTCTGGACGTTTTTCAATGGCAAAAATCAATGAATATTGTAAATGCACAAACAGTAATTTCTCCGCATTGCAAGGTGCAATTCTGAAATTTTTTGCTTTTTCCTGCTCCTCTTAGCATGATAAAGAAGATTCAAAGAGAGTGAGATGCCAGCTCCTTTCGTTCAGTCAGTAGCTTCAAACATTTCTGGTATATGAATAACATGATGTTTTTCAATGGCAAAAATCAATGAATATTGTAAATGCACAAACAGTAATTTCTCCGCATTGCAAGGTGCAATTCTGAATTTTTTTGCTTTATCCTGCTCCTCTGAGCATGATAAAGAAGATTCAAAGAGAGTGAGATGCCAGCTCCTTTCATTCAGTCAGTAGCTTCAATCATTTCTGGACGTTTTTCAATGGCAAAAATCAATGAATATTGTAAATGCACAAACAGTAATTTCTCCGCATTGCAAGGTGCAATTCTGAAATTTTTTGCTTTTTCCTGCTCCTCTTAGCATGATAAAGAAGATTCAAAGAGAGTGAGATGCCAGCTCCTTTCATTCAGTCAGTAGCTTCAAACATTTCTGGTATATGAATAACATGATGTTTTTCAATGGCAAAAATCAATGAATATTGTAAATGCACAAACAGTAATTTCTCCGCATTGCAAGGTGCAATTCTGAAATTTTTTGCTTTTTCCTGCTCCTCTTAGCATGATAAAGAAGATTCAAAGAGAGTGAGATGCCAGCTCCTTTCATTCAGTCAGTAGCTTCAATCATTTCTGGACGTTTTTCAATGGGAAAAATCAATGAATATTGTAAATGCACAAACAGTAATTTCTCCGCATTGCAAGGTGCAATTCTGAAATTTTTTGCTTTTTCCTGCTCCTCTTAGCATAATAAAGAAGATTCAAAGAGAGTGAGATGCCAGCTCCTTTCATTCAGTCAGTAGCTTCAATCATTTCTGGACGTTTTTCAATGGCAAAAATCAATGAATATTGTAAATGCACAAACAGTAATTTCTACGCATTGCAAGGTGCAATTCTGAAATATTTTGCTTTTTCCTGCTCCTCTTAGCATGATAAAGAAGATTCAAAGAGAGAGAGATGCCAGCTCCTTTCATTCAGTCAGTAGCTTCAATCATTTCTGGACGTTTTTCAATGGGAAAAATCAATGAATATTGTAAATGCACAAACAGTAATTTCTCCGCATTGCAAGGTGCAATTCTGAAATTTTTTGCTTTTTCCTGCTCCTCTTAGCATGATAAAGAAGATTCAAAGAGAGTGAGATGCCAGCTCCTTTCATTCAGTCAGTAGCTTCAATCATTTCTGGACGTTTTTCAATGGCAAAAATCAATGAATATTGTAAATGCACAAGCAGTAATTTCTCCGCATTGCAAGGTGCAATTCTGAAATTTTTTGCTTTTTCCTGCTCCTCTTAGCATGATAAAAAAGATTCAAAGAGAGTGAGATGCCAGCTCCTTTCATTCAGTCAGTAGCTTCAAACATTTCTGGTATATGAATAACATGATGTTTTTCAATGGCAAAAATCAATGAATATTGTAAATGCACAAACAGTAATTTCTCCGCATTGCAAGGTGCAATTCTGAAATTTTATGCTTTTTCCTGCTCCTCTTAGCATGATAAAGAAGATTCAAAGAGAGTGAGATGCCAGCTCCTTTCATTCAGTCAGTAGCTTCAATCATTTCTGGACGTTTTTCAATGGCAAAAATCAATGAATATTGTAAATGCACAAACAGTAATTTCTCCGCATTGCAAGGTGCAATTCTGAAATTTTTTGCTTTTTCCTGCTCCTCTTAGCATGATAAAGAAGATTCAAAGAGAGTGAGATGCCAGCTCCTTTCATTCAGTCAGTAGCTTCAATCATTTCTGGTATATGAACAACATGATGTTTTTCAATGGCAAAAATCAATGAATATTGTAAATGCACAAACAGTAATTTCTCCGCATTGCAAGGTGCAATTCTGAAATTTTTTGCTTTTTCCTGCTCCTCTTAGCATGATAAGGAAGATTCAAAGAGAGTGAGATGCCAGCTCCTTTCATTCAGTCAGTAGCTTCAATCATTTCTGGACGTTTTTCAATGGCAAAAATCAATGAATATTGTAAATGCACAAACAGTAATTTCTCCGCATTGCAAGGTGCAATTCTGAAATTTTTTGCTTTTTCCTGCTCCTCTTAGCATGATGAAGAAGATTCAAAGAGAGTGAGATGCCAGCTCCTTTCATTCAGTCAGTAGCTTCAAACATTTCTGGTATATGAATAACGATGTTTTTCAATGGCAAAAATCAATGAATATTGTAAATGCACAAACAGTAATTTCTCCGCATTGCAAGGTGCAATTCTGAAATTTTTTGCTTTTTCCTGCTCCTCTTAGCATGATAAAGAAGATTCAAAGAGAGTGAGATGCCAGCTCCTTTCATTCAGTCAGTAGCTTCAATCATTTCTGGACGTTTTTCAATGGCAAAAATCAATGAATATTGTAAATGCACAAACAGTAATTTCTCCGCATTGCAAGGTGCAATTCTGAAATTTTTTGCTATTTCCTGCTCCTCTTAGCATGATAAAGAAGATTCAAAGAGAGTGAGATGCCAGCTCCTTTCATTCAGTCAGTAGCTTCAATCATTTCTGGTATATGAATAACATGATGTTTTTCAATGGCAAAAATCAATGAATATTGTAAATGCACAAACAGTAATTTCTCCGCATTGCAAGGTGCAATTGTGAAATTTTTTGCTTTTTCCTGCTCCTCTTAGCATGATAAAGAAGATTCAAAGAGAGTGAGATGCTAGCTCCTTTCATTCAGTCAGTAGCTTCAATCATTTCTGGACGTTTTTCAATGGCAAAAATCATTGAATATTGTAAATGCACAAACAGTAATTTCTTCGCATTGCAAGGTGCAATTCTGAAATTTTTTGCTTTTTCCTGCTCCTCTTAGCATGATAAAGAAGATTCAAAGAGAGTGAGATGCCAGCTCCTTTCATTCAGTCAGTAGCTTCAATCATTTCTGGTATATGAATAACATGATGTTTTTCAATGGCAAAAATCAATGAATATTGTAAATGCACAAACAGTAATTTCTCCGCATTGCAAGGTGCAATTCTGAAATTTTTTGCTTTTTCCTGCTCCTCTTAGCATGATAAAGAATATTCAAAGAGAGTGAGATGCCAGCTCCTTTCATTCAGTCAGTAGCTTCAATCATTTCTGGACGTTTTTCAATGGCAAAAATCAATGAATATTGTAAATGCACAAACAGTAATTTCTCCGCATTGCAAGGTGCAATTCTGAAATTTTTTGCTTTTTCCTGCTCCTCTTAGCATGATAAAGAAGATTCAAAGAGAGTGAGATGCCAGCTCCTTTCATTCAGTCAGTAGCTTCAATCATTTCTGGTATATGAATAACATGATGTTTTTCAATGGCAAAAATCAATGAATATTGTAAATGCACAAACAGTAATTTCTCCGCATTGCAAGGTGCAATTCTGAAATTTTTTGCTTTTTCCTGCTCCTCTTAGCATGATAAAGAAGATTCAAAGAGAGTGAGATGCCAGCTCCTTTCATTCAGTCAGTAGCTTCAAACATTTCTGGTATATGAATAACATGATGTTTTTCAATGGCAAAAATCAATGAATATTGTAAATGCACAAACAGTAATTTCTCCGCATTGCAAGGTTCAATTCTGAAATTTTTTGCTTTTTCCTACTCCTCTTAGCATGATAAAGAAGATTCAAAGAGAGTGAGATGCCAGCTCCTTTCATTTAGTCAGGAGCTTCAATCATTTCTGGTATATGAATAACATGATGTTTTTCAATGGCAAAAATCAATGAATATTGTAAATGCACAAACAGTAATTTCTCCGCATTGCAAGGTGCAATTCTGAAATTTTTTGCTTTTTCCTGCTCCTCTTAGCATGATAAAGAAGATTGAAAGAGAGTGAGATGCCAGCTCCTTTCATTCAGTCAGTAGCTTCAAACATTTCTGGTATATGAATAACATGATGTTTTTCAATGGCAAAAATCAATGAATATTGTAAATGCACAAACAGTAATTTCTCCGCATTGCAAGGTGCAATTCTGAAATTTTTTGCTGTTTCCTGCTCCTCTTAGCATGATAAAGAAGATTCAAAGAGAATGAGATGCCAGCTCCTTTCATTCAGTCAGTAGCTTCAATCATTTCTGGACGTTTTTCAATGGGAAAAATCAATGAATATTGTAAATGCACAAACAGTAATTTCTCCGCATTGCAAGGTGCAATTCTGAAATTTTTTGCTTTTTCCTGCTCCTCTTAGCATGATAAAGAAGATTCAAAGAGAGTGAGATGCCAGCTCCTTTCATTCAGTCAGTAGCTTCAATCATTTCTGGACGTTTTTCAATGGCAAAAATCAATGAATATTGTAAATGCACAAACAGTAATTTCTCCGCATTGCAAGGTGCAATTCTGAAATTTTTTGCTTTTTCCTGCTCCTCTTAGCATGATAAAGAAGATTCAAAGAGAGTGAGATGCCAGCTCCTTTCATTCAGTCAGTAGCTTCAAACATTTCTGGTATATGAATAACATGATGTTTTTCAATGGCAAAAATCAATGAATATTGTAAATGCACAAACAGTAATTTCTCCGCATTGCAAGGTGCAATTCTGAAATTTTTTGCTTTTTCCTGCTCCTCTTAGCATGATAAAGAAGATTCAAAGAGAGTGAGATGCCAGCTCCTTTCATTCAGTCAGTAGCTTCAATCATTTCTGGACGTTTTTCAATGGGAAAAATCAATGAATATTGTAAATGCACAAACAGTAATTTCTCCGCATTGCAAGGTGCAATTCTGAAATTTTTTGCTTTTTCCTGCTCCTCTTAGCATAATAAAGAAGATTCAAAGAGAGTGAGATGCCAGCTCCTTTCATTCAGTCAGTAGCTTCAATCATTTCTGGACGTTTTTCAATGGCAAAAATCAATGAATATTGTAAATGCACAAACAGTAATTTCTACGCATTGCAAGGTGCAATTCTGAAATTTTTTGCTTTTTCCTGCTCCTCTTAGCATGATAAAGAAGATTCAAAGAGAGTGAGATGCCAGCTCCTTTCATTCAGTCAGTAGCTTCAAACATTTCTGGTATATGAATAACATGATGTTTTTCAATGGCAAAAATCAATGAATATTGTAAATGCACAAACAGTAATTTCTCCGCATTGCAAGGTGCAATTCTGAAATATTTTGCTTTTTCCTGCTCCTCTTAGCATGATAAAGAAGATTCAAAGAGAGAGAGATGCCAGCTCCTTTCATTCAGTCAGTAGCTTCAATCATTTCTGGACGTTTTTCAATGGGAAAAATCAATGAATATTGTAAATGCACAAACAGTAATTTCTCCGCATTGCAAGGTGCAATTCTGAAATTTTTTGCTTTTTCCTGCTCCTCTTAGCATGATAAAGAAGATTCAAAGAGAGTGAGATGCCAGCTCCTTTCATTCAGTCAGTAGCTTCAATCATTTCTGGACGTTTTTCAATGGCAAAAATCAATGAATATTGTAAATGCACAAGCAGTAATTTCTCCGCATTGCAAGGTGCAATTCTGAAATTTTTTGCTTTTTCCTGCTCCTCTTAGCATGATAAAAAAGATTCAAAGAGAGTGAGATGCCAGCTCCTTTCATTCAGTCAGTAGCTTCAAACATTTCTGGTATATGAATAACATGATGTTTTTCAATGGCAAAAATCAATGAATATTGTAAATGCACAAACAGTAATTTCTCCGCATTGCAAGTTGCAATTCTGAAATTTTATGCTTTTTCCTGCTCCTCTTAGCATGATAAAGAAGATTCAAAGAGAGTGAGATGCCAGCTCCTTTCATTCAGTCAGTAGCTTCAATCATTTCTGGACGTTTTTCAATGGCAAAAATCAATGAATATTGTAAATGCACAAACAGTAATTTCTCCGCATTGCAAGGTGCAATTCTGAAATTTTTTGCTTTTTCCTGCTCCTCTTAGCATGATAAAGAAGATTCAAAGAGAGTGAGATGCCAGCTCCTTTCATTCAGTCAGTAGCTTCAATCATTTCTGGTATATGAACAACATGATGTTTTTCAATGGCAAAAATCAATGAATATTGTAAATGCACAAACAGTAATTTCTCCGCATTGCAAGGTGCAATTCTGAAATTTTTTGCTTTTTCCTGCTCCTCTTAGCATGATAAGGAAGATTCAAAGAGAGTGAGATGCCAGCTCCTTTCATTCAGTCAGTAGCTTCAATCATTTCTGGACGTTTTTCAATGGCAAAAATCAATGAATATTGTAAATGCACAAACAGTAATTTCTCCGCATTGCAAGGTGCAATTCTGAAATTTTTTGCTTTTTCCTGCTCCTCTTAGCATGATAAAGAAGATTCAAAGAGAGTGAGATGCCAGCTCCTTTCATTCAGTCAGTAGCTTCAAACATTTCTGGTATATGAATAACGATGTTTTTCAATGGCAAAAATCAATGAATATTGTAAATGCACAAACAGTAATTTCTCCGCATTGCAAGGTGCAATTCTGAAATTTTTTGCTTTTTCCTGCTCCTCTTAGCATGATAAAGAAGATTCAAAGAGAGTGAGATGCCAGCTCCTTTCATTCAGTCAGTAGCTTCAATCATTTCTGGACGTTTTTCAATGGCAAAAATCAATGAATATTGTAAATGCACAAACAGTAATTTCTCCGCATTGCAAGGTGCAATTCTGAAATTTTTTGCTATTTCCTGCTCCTCTTAGCATGATAAAGAAGATTCAAAGAGAGTGAGATGCCAGCTCCTTTCATTCAGTCAGTAGCTTCAATCATTTCTGGTATATGAATAACATGATGTTTTTCAATGGCAAAAATCAATGAATATTGTAAATGCACAAACAGTAATTTCTCCGCATTGCAAGGTGCAATTGTGAAATTTTTTGCTTTTTCCTGCTCCTCTTAGCATGATAAAGAAGATTCAAAGAGAGTGAGATGCTAGCTCCTTTCATTCAGTCAGTAGCTTCAATCATTTCTGGACGTTTTTCAATGGCAAAAATCATTGAATATTGTAAATGCACAAACAGTAATTTCTTCGCATTGCAAGGTGCAATTCTGAAATTTTTTGCTTTTTCCTGCTCCTCTTAGCATGATAAAGAAGATTCAAAGAGAGTGAGATGCCAGCTCCTTTCATTCAGTCAGTAGCTTCAATCATTTCTGGTATATGAATAACATGATGTTTTTCAATGGCAAAAATCAATGAATATTGTAAATGCACAAACAGTAATTTCTCCGCATTGCAAGGTGCAATTCTGAAATTTTTTGCTTTTTCCTGCTCCTCTTAGCATGATAAAGAATATTCAAAGAGAGTGAGATGCCAGCTCCTTTCATTCAGTCAGTAGCTTCAATCATTTCTGGACGTTTTTCAATGGCAAAAATCAATGAATATTGTAAATGCACAAACAGTAATTTCTCCGCATTGCAAGGTGCAATTCTGAAATTTTTTGCTTTTTCCTGCTCCTCTTAGCATGATAAAGAAGATTCAAAGAGAGTGAGATGCCAGCTCCTTTCATTCAGTCAGTAGCTTCAATCATTTCTGGTATATGAATAACATGATGTTTTTCAATGGCAAAAATCAATGAATATTGTAAATGCACAAACAGTAATTTCTCCGCATTGCAAGGTGCAATTCTGAAATTTTTTGCTTTTTCCTGCTCCTCTTAGCATGATAAAGAAGATTCAAAGAGAGTGAGATGCCAGCTCCTTTCATTCAGTCAGTAGCTTCAAACATTTCTGGTATATGAATAACATGATGTTTTTCAATGGCAAAAATCAATGAATATTGTAAATGCACAAACAGTAATTTCTCCGCATTGCAAGGTTCAATTCTGAAATTTTTTGCTTTTTCCTACTCCTCTTAGCATGATAAAGAAGATTCAAAGAGAGTGAGATGCCAGCTCCTTTCATTTAGTCAGGAGCTTCAATCATTTCTGGTATATGAATAACATGATGTTTTTCAATGGCAAAAATCAATGAATATTGTAAATGCACAAACAGTAATTTCTCCGCATTGCAAGGTGCAATTCTGAAATTTTTTGCTTTTTCCTGCTCCTCTTAGCATGATAAAGAAGATTGAAAGAGAGTGAGATGCCAGCTCCTTTCATTCAGTCAGTAGCTTCAAACATTTCTGGTATATGAATAACATGATGTTTTTCAATGGCAAAAATCAATGAATATTGTAAATGCACAAACAGTAATTTCTCCGCATTGCAAGGTGCAATTCTGAAATTTTTTGCTGTTTCCTGCTCCTCTTAGCATGATAAAGAAGATTCAAAGAGAGTGAGATGCCAGCTCCTTTCATTCAGTCAGTAGCTTCAATCATTTCTGGACGTTTTTCAATGGGAAAAATCAATGAATATTGTAAATGCACAAACAGTAATTTCTCCGCATTGCAAGGTGCAATTCTGAAATTTTTTGCTTTTTCCTGCTCCTCTTAGCATGATAAAGAAGATTCAAAGAGAGTGAGATGCCAGCTCCTTTCATTCAGTCAGTAGCTTCAATCATTTCTGGACGTTTTTCAATGGCAAAAATGAATGAATATTGTAAATGCACAAACAGTAATTTCTCCGCATTGCAAGGTGCAATTCTGAAATTTTTTGCTTTTTCCTGCTCCTCTTAGCATGATAAAGAAGATTCAAAGAGAGTGAGATGCCAGCTCCTTTCATTCAGTCAGTAGCTTCAAACATTTCTGGACGTTTTTCAATGGCAAAAATCAATGAATATTGTAAATGCACAAACAGTAATTTCTCCGCATTGCAATGTGCAATTCTGAAATTTTTTGCTTTTTCCAGCTCCTCTTAGCATGATAAAGAAGATTCAAAGAGAGTGAGATGCCAGCTCCTTTCATTCAGTCAGTAGCTTCAAACATTTCTGGTATATGAATAACATGATGTTTTTCAATGGCAAAAATCAATGAATATTGTAAATGCACAAACAGTAATTTCTCCGCATTGCAAGGTGCAATTCTGAAATTTTAAGCTTTTTCCTGCTCCTCTTAGCATGATAAAGAAGATTCAAAGAGAGTGAGATGCCAGCTCCTTTCATTCAGTCAGTAGCTTCAATCATTTCTGGACGTTTTTCAATGGCAAAAATCAATGAATATTGTAAATGCACAAACAGTAATTTCTCCGCATTGCAAGGTGCAATTCTGAAATTTTTTGCTTTTTCCTGCTCCTCTTAGCATGATAAAGAAGATTCAAAGAGAGTGAGATGCCAGCTCCTTTCATTCAGTCAGTAGCTTCAATCATTTCTGGTATATGAATAACATGATGTTTTTCAATGGCAAAAATCAATGAATATTGTAAATGCACAAACAGTAATTTCTCCGCATTGCAAGGTGCAATTCTGAAATTTTTTGCTTTTTCCTGCTCCTGTTAGCATGATAAAGAAGATTCAAAGAGAGTGAGATGCCAGCTCCTTTCATTCAGTCAGTAGCTTCAATCATTTCTGGACGTTTTTCAATGGCAAAAATCAATGAATATTGTAAATGCAGAAACAGTAATTTCTCCGCATTGCAAGGTGCAATTCTGAAATTTTTTGCTTTTTCCTGCTCCTCTTAGCATGATAAAGAAGATTCAAAGAGAGTGAGATGCCAGCTCCTTTCATTCAGTCAGTAGCTTCAATCATTTCTGGTATATGAATAACATGATGTTTTTCAATGGCAAAAATCAATGAATATTGTAAATGCACAAACAGTAATTTCTCCGCATTGCAAGGTGCAATTCTGAAATTTTTTGCTTTTTCCTGCTCCTCTTAGCATGATAAAGAAGATTCAAAGAGAGTGAGATGCCAGCTCCTTTCATTCAGTCAGTAGCTTCAAACATTTCTGGTATATGAATAACATGATGTTTTTCAATGGCAAAAATCAATGAATATTGTAAATGCACAAACAGTAATTTCTCCGCATTGCAAGTTGCAATTCTGAAATTTTTTGCTTTTTCCTGCTCCTCTTAGCATGATAAAGAAGATTCAAAGAGAGTGAGATGCCAGCTCCTTTCATTCAGTCAGTAGCTTCAATCATTTCTGGTATATGAATAACATGATGTTTTTCAATGGCAAAAATCAATGAATATTGTAAATGCACAAACAGTAATTTCTCCGCATTGCAAGGTGCAATTGTGAAATTTTTTGCTTTTTCCTGCTCCTCTTAGCATGATAAAGAAGATTCAAAGAGAGTGAGATGCCAGCTCCTTTCATTCAGTCAGTAGCTTCAATCATTTCTGGACGTTTTTCAATGGCAAAAATCAATGAATATTGTAAATGCACAAACAGTAATTTCTCCGCATTGCAAGGTGCAATTCTGAAATTTTTTGCTTTTTCCTGCTCCTCTTAGCATGATAAAGAAGATTCAAAGAGAGTGAGATGCCAGCTCCTTTCATTCAGTCAGTAGCTTCAATCATTTCTGGTATATGAATAACATGATGTTTTTCAATGGCAAAAATCAATGAATATTGTAAATGCACAAACAGTAATTTCTCCGCATTGCAAGGTGCAATTCTGAAATTTTTTGCTTTTTCCTGCTCCTGTTAGCATGATAAAGAAGATTCAAAGAGAGTGAGATGCCAGCTCCTTTCATTCAGTCAGTAGCTTCAATCATTTCTGGACGTTTTTCAATGGCAAAAATCAATGAATATTGTAAATGCACAAACAGTAATTTCTCCGCATTGCAAGGTGCAATTCTGAAATTTTTTGCTTTTTCCTGCTCCTCTTAGCATGATAAAGAAGATTCAAAGAGAGTGAGATGCCAGCTCCTTTCATTCAGTCAGTAGCTTCAATCATTTCTGGTATATGAATAACATGATGTTTTTCAATGGCAAAAATCAATGAATATTGTAAATGCACAAACAGTAATTTCTCCGCATTGCAAGGTGCAATTCTGAAATTTTTTGCTTTTTCCTGCTCCTCTTAGCATGATAAAGAAGATTCAAAGAGAGTGAGATGCCAGCTCCTTTCATTCAGTCAGTAGCTTCAAACATTTCTGGTATATGAATAACGATGTTTTTCAATGGCAAAAATCAATGAATATTGTAAATGCACAAACAGTAATTTCTCCGCATTGCAAGGTGCAATTCTGAAATTTTTTGCTTTTTCCTGCTCCTCTTAGCATGATAAAGAAGATTCAAAGAGAGTGAGATGCCAGCTCCTTTCATTCAGTCAGTAGCTTCAATCATTTCTGGACGTTTTTCAATGGCAAAAATCAATGAATATTGTAAATGCACAAACAGTAATTTCTCCGCATTGCAAGTTGCAATTCTGAAATTTTTTGCTTTTTCCTGCTCCTCTTAGCATGATAAAGAAGATTCAAAGAGAGTGAGATGCCAGCTCCTTTCATTCAGTCAGTAGCTTCAATCATTTCTGGTATATGAATAACATGATGTTTTTCAATGGCAAAAATCAATGAATATTGTAAATGCACAAACAGTAATTTCTCCGCATTGCAAGGTGCAATTGTGAAATTTTTTGCTTTTTCCTGCTCCTCTTAGCATGATAAAGAAGATTCAAAGAGAGTGAGATGCCAGCTCCTTTCATTCAGTCAGTAGCTTAAATCATTTCTGGACGTTTTTCAATGGCAAAAATCAATGAATATTGTAAATGCACAAACAGTAATTTCTCCGCATTGCAAGGTGCAATTCTGAAATTTTTTGCTTTTTCCTGCTCCTCTTAGCATGATAAAGAAGATTCAAAGAGAGTGAGATGCCAGCTCCTTTCATTCAGTCAGTAGCTTCAATCATTTCTGGTATATGAATAACATGATGTTTTTCAATGGCAAAAATCAATGAATATTGTAAATGCACAAACAGTAATTTCTCCGCATTGCAAGGTGCAATTCTGAAATTTTTTGCTTTTTCCTGCTCCTCTTAGCATGATAAAGAAGATTCAAAGAGAGTGAGATGCCAGCTCCTTTCATTCAGTCAGTAGCTTCAAACATTTCTGGTATATGAATAACATGATGTTTTTCAATGGCAAAAATCAATGAATATTGTAAATGCACAAACAGTAATTTCTCCGCATTGCAAGGTGCAATTCTGAAATTTTTTGATTTTTCCTGCTCCTCTTAGCATGATAAAGAAGATTCAAAGAGAGTGAGATGCCAGCTCCTTTCATTCAGTCAGTAGCTTCAATCATTTCTGGACGTTTTTCAATGGCAAAAATCAATGAATATTGTAAATGCACAAACAGTAATTTCTCCGCATTGCAAGGTGCAATTCTGAAATTTTTTGCTTTTTCCTGCTCCTCTTAGCATGATAAAGAAGATTCAAAGAGAGTGAGATGCCAGCTCCTTTCATTTAGTCAGTAGCTTCAATCATTTCTGGTATATGAATAACATGATGTTTTTCAATGGCAAAAATCAATGAATATTGTAAATGCACAAACAGTAATTTCTCCGCATTGCAAGGTGCAATTCTGAAATTTTTTGCTTTTTCCTGCTCCTCTTAGCATGATAAAGAAGATTCAAAGAGAGTGAGATGCCAGCTCCTTTCATTCAGTCAGTAGCTTCAATAATTTCTGGATGTTTTTCAATGGGAAAAATCAATGAATATTGTAAATGCACAAACAGTAATTCCTCCGCATTGCAAGGTGCAATTCTGAAATTTTTTGCTTTTTCCTGCTCCTCTTAGCATGATAAAGAAGATTCAAAGAGAGTGACATGCCAGCTCCTTTCATTCAGTCAGTAGCTTCAATCATTTCTGGACGTTTTTCAATGGGAAAAATCAATGAATATTGTAAATGCACAAACAGTAATTTCTCCGCATTGCAATGTGCAATTCTGAAATTTTTTGCTTTTTCCAGCTCCTCTTAGCATGATAAAGAAGATTCAAAGAGAGTGAGATGCCAGCTCCTTTCATTCAGTCAGTAGCTTCAAACATTTCTGGTATATGAATAACATGATGTTTTTCAATGGCAAAAATCAATGAATATTGTAAATGCACAAACAGTAATTTCTCCGCATTGCAAGGTGCAATTCTGAAATTTTTTGCTTTTTCCTGCTCCTCTTAGCATGATAAAGAAGATTCAAAGAGAGTGAGATGCCAGCTCCTTTCATTCAGTCAGTAGCTTCAATCATTTCTGGACGTTTTTCAATGGCAAAAATCAATGAATATTGTAAATGCACAAACAGTAATTTCTCTGCATTGCAAGGTGCAATTCTGAAATTTTTTGCTTTTTCCTGCTCCTCATAGCATGATAAATAAGATTCAAAGAGAGTGAGATGCCAGCTCCTTTCATTCAGTCAGTAGCTTCAATCATTTCTGGTATATGAATAACATGATGTTTTTCAATGGCAAAAATCAATGAATATTGTAAATGCACAAACAGTAATTTCTCCGCATTGCAAGGTGCAATTCTGAAATTTTTTGCTTTTTCCTGCTCCTCTTAGCATGATAAAGAAGACTCAAAGAGAGAGAGATGCCAGCTCCTTTCATTCAGTCAGTAGCTTCAATCATTTCTGGACGTTTTTCAATGGCAAAAATCAATGAATATTGTAAATGCACAAACAGTAATTTCTCCGCATTGCAAGGTGCAATTCTGAAATTTTTTGCTTTTTCCTGCTCCTCTTAGCATGATAAAGAAGATTCAAAGAGAGTGAGATGCCAGCTCCTTTCATTCAGTCAGTAGCTTCAATCATTTCTGGTATATGAATAACATGATGTTTTTCAATGGCAAAAATCAATGAATATTGTAAATGCACAAACAGTAATTTCTCCGCATTGCAAGGTGCAATTCTGAAATTTTTTGCTTTTTCCTGCTCCTCTTAGCATGATAAAGAAGATTCAAAGAGAGTGAGATGCCAGCTCCTTTCATTCAGTCAGTAGCTTCAAACATTTCTGGTATATGAATAACATGATGTTTTTCAATGGCAAAAATCAATGAATATTGTAAATGCACAAACAGTAATTTCTCCGCATTGCAAGGTGCAATTCTGAAATTTTTTGCTTTTTCCTGCTCCTCTTAGCATGATAAAGAAGATTCAAAGAGAGTGAGATGCCAGCTCCTTTCATTCAGTCAGTAGCTTCAAACATTTCTGGACGTTTTTCAATGGCAAAAATCAATGAATATTGTAAATGCACAAACAGTAATTTCTCCGCATTGCAATGTGCAATTCTGAAATTTTTTGCTTTTTCCAGCTCCTCTTAGCATGATAAAGAAGATTCAAAGAGAGTGAGATGCCAGCTCCTTTCATTCAGTCAGTAGCTTCAAACATTTCTGGTATATGAATAACATGATGTTTTTCAATGGCAAAAATCAATGAATATTGTAAATGCACAAACAGTAATTTCTCCGCATTGCAAGGTGCAATTCTGAAATTTTTTGATTTTTCCTGCTCCTCTTAGCATGATAAAGAAGATTCAAAGAGAGTGAGATGCCAGCTCCTTTCATTCAGTCAGTAGCTTCAATCATTTCTGGACGTTTTTCAATGGCAAAAATCAATGAATATTGTAAATGCACAAACAGTAATTTCTCCGCATTGCAAGGTGCAATTCTGAAATTTTTTGCTTTTTCCTGCTCCTCTTAGCATGATAAAGAAGATTCAAAGAGAGTGAGATGCCAGCTCCTTTCATTTAGTCAGTAGCTTCAATCATTTCTGGTATATGAATAACATGATGTTTTTCAATGGCAAAAATCAATGAATATTGTAAATGCACAAACAGTAATTTCTCCGCATTGCAAGGTGCAATTCTGAAATTTTTTGCTTTTTCCTGCTCCTCTTAGCATGATAAAGAAGATTCAAAGAGAGTGAGATGCCAGCTCCTTTCATTCAGTCAGTAGCTTCAATAATTTCTGGATGTTTTTCAATGGGAAAAATCAATGAATATTGTAAATGCACAAACAGTAATTTCTCCGCATTGCAAGGTGCAATTCTGAAATTTTTTGCTTTTTCCTGCTCCTCTTAGCATGATAAAGAAGATTCAAAGAGAGTGACATGCCAGCTCCTTTCATTCAGTCAGTAGCTTCAATCATTTCTGGACGTTTTTCAATGGGAAAAATCAATGAATATTGTAAATGCACAAACAGTAATTTCTCCGCATTGCAATGTGCAATTCTGAAATTTTTTGCTTTTTCCAGCTCCTCTTAGCATGATAAAGAAGATTCAAAGAGAGTGAGATGCCAGCTCCTTTCATTCAGTCAGTAGCTTCAAACATTTCTGGTATATGAATAACATGATGTTTTTCAATGGCAAAAATCAATGAATATTGTAAATGCACAAACAGTAATTTCTCCGCATTGCAAGGTGCAATTCTGAAATTTTTTGCTTTTTCCTGCTCCTCTTAGCATGATAAAGAAGATTCAAAGAGAGTGAGATGCCAGCTCCTTTCATTCAGTCAGTAGCTTCAATCATTTCTGGACGTTTTTCAATGGCAAAAATCAATGAATATTGTAAATGCACAAACAGTAATTTCTCTGCATTGCAAGGTGCAATTCTGAAATTTTTTGCTTTTTCCTGCTCCTCATAGCATGATAAAGAAGATTCAAAGAGAGTGAGATGCCAGCTCCTTTCATTCAGTCAGTAGCTTCAATCATTTCTGGTATATGAATAACATGATGTTTTTCAATGGCAAAAATCAATGAATATTGTAAATGCACAAACAGTAATTTCTCCGCATTGCAAGGTGCAATTCTGAAATTTTTTGCTTTTTCCTGCTCCTCTTAGCATGATAAAGAAGACTCAAAGAGAGAGAGATGCCAGCTCCTTTCATTCAGTCAGTAGCTTCAATCATTTCTGGACGTTTTTCAATGGCAAAAATCAATGAATATTGTAAATGCACAAACAGTAATTTCTCCGCATTGCAAGGTGCAATTCTGAAATTTTTTGCTTTTTCCTGCTCCTCTTAGCATGATAAAGAAGATTCAAAGAGAGTGAGATGCCAGCTCCTTTCATTCAGTCAGTAGCTTCAATCATTTCTGGTATATGAATAACATGATGTTTTTCAATGGCAAAAATCAATGAATATTGTAAATGCACAAACAGTAATTTCTCCGCATTGCAAGGTGCAATTCTGAAATTTTTTGCTTTTTCCTGCTCCTCTTAGCATGATAAAGAAGATTCAAAGAGAGTGAGATGCCAGCTCCTTTCATTCAGTCAGTAGCTTCAAACATTTCTGGTATATGAATAACATGATGTTTTTCAATGGCAAAAATCAATGAATATTGTAAATGCACAAACAGTAATTTCTCCGCATTGCAAGGTGCAATTCTGAAATTTTTTGCTTTTTCCTGCTCCTCTTAGCATGATAAAGAAGATTCAAAGAGAGTGAGATGCCAGCTCCTTTCATTCAGTCAGTAGCTTCAAACATTTCTGGACGTTTTTCAATGGCAAAAATCAATGAATATTGTAAATGCACAAACAGTAATTTCTCCGCATTGCAATGTGCAATTCTGAAATTTTTTGCTTTTTCCAGCTCCTCTTAGCATGATAAAGAAGATTCAAAGAGAGTGAGATGCCAGCTCCTTTCATTCAGTCAGTAGCTTCAAACATTTCTGGTATATGAATAACATGATGTTTTTCAATGGCAAAAATCAATGAATATTGTAAATGCACAAACAGTAATTTCTCCGCATTGCAAGGTGCAATTCTGAAATTTTAAGCTTTTTCCTGCTCCTCTTAGCATGATAAAGAAGATTCAAAGAGAGTGAGATGCCAGCTCCTTTCATTCAGTCAGTAGCTTCAATCATTTCTGGACGTTTTTCAATGGCAAAAATCAATGAATATTGTAAATGCACAAACAGTAATTTCTCCGCATTGCAAGGTGCAATTCTGAAATTTTTTGCTTTTTCCTGCTCCTCTTAGCATGATAAAGAAGATTCAAAGAGAGTGAGATGCCAGCTCCTTTCATTCAGTCAGTAGCTTCAATCATTTCTGGTATATGAATAACATGATGTTTTTCAATGGCAAAAATCAATGAATATTGTAAATGCACAAACAGTAATTTCTCCGCATTGCAAGGTGCAATTCTGAAATTTTTTGCTTTTTCCTGCTCCTGTTAGCATGATAAAGAAGATTCAAAGAGAGTGAGATGCCAGCTCCTTTCATTCAGTCAGTAGCTTCAATCATTTCTGGACGTTTTTCAATGGCAAAAATCAATGAATATTGTAAATGCACAAACAGTAATTTCTCCGCATTGCAAGGTGCAATTCTGAAATTTTTTGCTTTTTCCTGCTCCTCTTAGCATGATAAAGAAGATTCAAAGAGAGTGAGATGCCAGCTCCTTTCATTCAGTCAGTAGCTTCAATCATTTCTGGTATATGAATAACATGATGTTTTTCAATGGCAAAAATCAATGAATATTGTAAATGCACAAACAGTAATTTCTCCGCATTGCAAGGTGCAATTCTGAAATTTTTTGCTTTTTCCTGCTCCTCTTAGCATGATAAAGAAGATTCAAAGAGAGTGAGATGCCAGCTCCTTTCATTCAGTCAGTAGCTTCAAACATTTCTGGTATATGAATAACATGATGTTTTTCAATGGCAAAAATCAATGAATATTGTAAATGCACAAACAGTAATTTCTCCGCATTGCAAGGTGCAATTCTGAAATTTTTTGCTTTTTCCTGCTCCTCTTAGCATGATAAAGAAGATTCAAAGAGAGTGAGATGCCAGCTCCTTTCATTCAGTCAGTAGCTTCAATCATTTCTGGACGTTTTTCAATGGCAAAAATCAATGAATATTGTAAATGCACAAACAGTAATTTCTCCGCATTGCAAGTTGCAATTCTGAAATTTTTTGCTTTTTCCTGCTCCTCTTAGCATGATAAAGAAGATTCAAAGAGAGTGAGATGCCAGCTCCTTTCATTCAGTCAGTAGCTTCAATCATTTCTGGTATATGAATAACATGATGTTTTTCAATGGCAAAAATCAATGAATATTGTAAATGCACAAACAGTAATTTCTCCGCATTGCAAGGTGCAATTGTGAAATTTTTTGCTTTTTCCTGCTCCTCTTAGCATGATAAAGAAGATTCAAAGAGAGTGAGATGCCAGCTCCTTTCATTCAGTCAGTAGCTTCAATCATTTCTGGACGTTTTTCAATGGCAAAAATCAATGAATATTGTAAATGCACAAACAGTAATTTCTCCGCATTGCAAGGTGCAATTCTGAAATTTTTTGCTTTTTCCTGCTCCTCTTAGCATGATAAAGAAGATTCAAAGAGAGTGAGATGCCAGCTCCTTTCATTCAGTCAGTAGCTTCAAACATTTCTGGACGTTTTTCAATGGCAAAAATCAATGAATATTGTAAATGCACAAACAGTAATTTCTCCGCATTGCAATGTGCAATTCTGAAATTTTTTGCTTTTTCCAGCTCCTCTTAGCATGATAAAGAAGATTCAAAGAGAGTGAGATGCCAGCTCCTTTCATTCAGTCAGTAGCTTCAAACATTTCTGGTATATGAATAACATGATGTTTTTCAATGGCAAAAATCAATGAATATTGTAAATGCACAAACAGTAATTTCTCCGCATTGCAAGGTGCAATTCTGAAATTTTAAGCTTTTTCCTGCTCCTCTTAGCATGATAAAGAAGATTCAAAGAGAGTGAGATGCCAGCTCCTTTCATTCAGTCAGTAGCTTCAATCATTTCTGGACGTTTTTCAATGGCAAAAATCAATGAATATTGTAAATGCACAAACAGTAATTTCTCCGCATTGCAAGGTGCAATTCTGAAATTTTTTGCTTTTTCCTGCTCCTCTTAGCATGATAAAGAAGATTCAAAGAGAGTGAGATGCCAGCTCCTTTCATTCAGTCAGTAGCTTCAATCATTTCTGGTATATGAATAACATGATGTTTTTCAATGGCAAAAATCAATGAATATTGTAAATGCACAAACAGTAATTTCTCCGCATTGCAAGGTGCAATTCTGAAATTTTTTGCTTTTTCCTGCTCCTGTTAGCATGATAAAGAAGATTCAAAGAGAGTGAGATGCCAGCTCCTTTCATTCAGTCAGTAGCTTCAATCATTTCTGGACGTTTTTCAATGGCAAAAATCAATGAATATTGTAAATGCACAAACAGTAATTTCTCCGCATTGCAAGGTGCAATTCTGAAATTTTTTGCTTTTTCCTGCTCCTCTTAGCATGATAAAGAAGATTCAAAGAGAGTGAGATGCCAGCTCCTTTCATTCAGTCAGTAGCTTCAATCATTTCTGGTATATGAATAACATGATGTTTTTCAATGGCAAAAATCAATGAATATTGTAAATGCACAAACAGTAATTTCTCCGCATTGCAAGGTGCAATTCTGAAATTTTTTGCTTTTTCCTGCTCCTCTTAGCATGATAAAGAAGATTCAAAGAGAGTGAGATGCCAGCTCCTTTCATTCAGTCAGTAGCTTCAAACATTTCTGGTATATGAATAACATGATGTTTTTCAATGGCAAAAATCAATGAATATTGTAAATGCACAAACAGTAATTTCTCCGCATTGCAAGGTGCAATTCTGAAATTTTTTGCTTTTTCCTGCTCCTCTTAGCATGATAAAGAAGATTCAAAGAGAGTGAGATGCCAGCTCCTTTCATTCAGTCAGTAGCTTCAATCATTTCTGGACGTTTTTCAATGGCAAAAATCAATGAATATTGTAAATGCACAAACAGTAATTTCTCCGCATTGCAAGTTGCAATTCTGAAATTTTTTGCTTTTTCCTGCTCCTCTTAGCATGATAAAGAAGATTCAAAGAGAGTGAGATGCCAGCTCCTTTCATTCAGTCAGTAGCTTCAATCATTTCTGGTATATGAATAACATGATGTTTTTCAATGGCAAAAATCAATGAATATTGTAAATGCACAAACAGTAATTTCTCCGCATTGCAAGGTGCAATTGTGAAATTTTTTGCTTTTTCCTGCTCCTCTTAGCATGATAAAGAAGATTCAAAGAGAGTGAGATGCCAGCTCCTTTCATTCAGTCAGTAGCTTCAATCATTTCTGGACGTTTTTCAATGGCAAAAATCAATGAATATTGTAAATGCACAAACAGTAATTTCTCCGCATTGCAAGGTGCAATTCTGAAATTTTTTGCTTTTTCCTGCTCCTCTTAGCATGATAAAGAAGATTCAAAGAGAGTGAGATGCCAGCTCCTTTCATTCAGTCAGTAGCTTCAATCATTTCTGGTATATGAATAACATGATGTTTTTCAATGGCAAAAATCAATGAATATTGTAAATGCACAAACAGTAATTTCTCCGCATTGCAAGGTGCAATTCTGAAATTTTTTGCTTTTTCCTGCTCCTGTTAGCATGATAAAGAAGATTCAAAGAGAGTGAGATGCCAGCTCCTTTCATTCAGTCAGTAGCTTCAATCATTTCTGGACGTTTTTCAATGGCAAAAATCAATGAATATTGTAAATGCACAAACAGTAATTTCTCCGCATTGCAAGGTGCAATTCTGAAATTTTTTGCTTTTTCCTGCTCCTCTTAGCATGATAAAGAAGATTCAAAGAGAGTGAGATGCCAGCTCCTTTCATTCAGTCAGTAGCTTCAATCATTTCTGGTATATGAATAACATGATGTTTTTCAATGGCAAAAATCAATGAATATTGTAAATGCACAAACAGTAATTTCTCCGCATTGCAAGGTGCAATTCTGAAATTTTTTGCTTTTTCCTGCTCCTCTTAGCATGATAAAGAAGATTCAAAGAGAGTGAGATGCCAGCTCCTTTCATTCAGTCAGTAGCTTCAAACATTTCTGGTATATGAATAACATGATGTTTTTCAATGGCAAAAATCAATGAATATTGTAAATGCACAAACAGTAATTTCTCCGCATTGCAAGGTGCAATTCTGAAATTTTTTGCTTTTTCCTGCTCCTCTTAGCATGATAAAGAAGATTCAAAGAGAGTGAGATGCCAGCTCCTTTCATTCAGTCAGTAGCTTCAATCATTTCTGGACGTTTTTCAATGGCAAAAATCAATGAATATTGTAAATGCACAAACAGTAATTTCTCCGCATTGCAAGTTGCAATTCTGAAATTTTTTGCTTTTTCCTGCTCCTCTTAGCATGATAAAGAAGATTCAAAGAGAGTGAGATGCCAGCTCCTTTCATTCAGTCAGTAGCTTCAATCATTTCTGGTATATGAATAACATGATGTTTTTCCATGGCAAAAATCAATGAATATTGTAAATGCACAAACAGTAATTTCTCCGCATTGCAACGTGCAATTGTGAAATTTTTTGCTTTTTCCTGCTCCTCTTAGCATGATAAAGAAGATTCAAAGAGAGTGAGATGCCAGCTCCTTTCATTCAGTCAGTAGCTTAAATCATTTCTGGACGTTTTTCAATGGCAAAAATCAATGAATATTGTAAATGCACAAACAGTAATTTCTCCGCATTGCAAGGTGCAATTCTGAAATTTTTTGCTTTTTCCTGCTCCTCTTAGCATGATAAAGAAGATTCAAAGAGAGTGAGATGCCAGCTCCTTTCATTCAGTCAGTAGCTTCAATCATTTCTGGTATATGAATAACATGATGTTTTTCAATGGCAAAAATCAATGAATATTGTAAATGCACAAACAGTAATTTCTCCGCATTGCAAGGTGCAATTCTGAAATTTTTTGCTTTTTCCTGCTCCTCTTAGCATGATAAAGAAGATTCAAAGAGAGTGAGATGCCAGCTCCTTTCATTCAGTCAGTAGCTTGAAACATTTCTGGTATATGAATAACATGATGTTTTTCAATGGCAAAAATCAATGAATATTGTAAATGCACAAACAGTAATTTCTCCGCATTGCAAGGTGCAATTCTGAAATTTTTTGATTTTTCCTGCTCCTCTTAGCATGATAAAGAAGATTCAAAGAGAGTGAGATGCCAGCTCCTTTCATTCAGTCAGTAGCTTCAATCATTTCTGGACGTTTTTCAATGGCAAAAATCAATGAATATTGTAAATGCACAAACAGTAATTTCTCCGCATTGCAAGGTGCAATTCTGAAATTTTTTGCTTTTTCCTGCTCCTCTTAGCATGATAAAGAAGATTCAAAGAGAGTGAGATGCCAGCTCCTTTCATTTAGTCAGTAGCTTCAATCATTTCTGGTATATGAATAACATGATGTTTTTCAATGGCAAAAATCAATGAATATTGTAAATGCACAAACAGTAATTTCTCCGCATTGCAAGGTGCAATTCTGAAATTTTTTGCTTTTTCCTGCTCCTCTTAGCATGATAAAGAAGATTCAAAGAGAGTGAGATGCCAGCTCCTTTCATTCAGTCAGTAGCTTCAATAATTTCTGGATGTTTTTCAATGGGAAAAATCAATGAATATTGTAAATGCACAAACAGTAATTTCTCCGCATTGCAAGGTGCAATTCTGAAATTTTTTGCTTTTTCCTGCTCCTCTTAGCATGATAAAGAAGATTCAAAGAGAGTGACATGCCAGCTCCTTTCATTCAGTCAGTAGCTTCAATCATTTCTGGACGTTTTTCAATGGCAAAAATCAATGAATATTGTAAATGCACAAACAGTAATTTCTCCGCATTGCAATGTGCAATTCTGAAATTTTTTGCTTTTTCCAGCTCCTCTTAGCATGATAAAGCAGATTCAAAGAGAGTGAGATGCCAGCTCCTTTCATTCAGTCAGTAGCTTCAAACATTTCTGGTATATGAATAACATGATGTTTTTCAATGGCAAAAATCAATGAATATTGTAAATGCACAAACAGTAATTTCTCCGCATTGCAAGGTGCAATTCTGAAATTTTTTGCTTTTTCCTGCTCCTCTTAGCATGATAAAGAAGATTCAAAGAGAGTGAGATGCCAGCTCCTTTCATTCAGTCAGTAGCTTCAATCATTTCTGGACGTTTTTCAATGGCAAAAATCAATGAATATTGTAAATGCACAAACAGTAATTTCTCTGCATTGCAAGGTGCAATTCTGAAATTTTTTGCTTTTTCCTGCTCCTCATAGCATGATAAAGAAGATTCAAAGAGAGTGAGATGCCAGCTCCTTTCATTCAGTCAGTAGCTTCAATCATTTCTGGTATATGAATAACATGATGTTTTTCAATGGCAAAAATCAATGAATATTGTAAATGCACAAACAGTAATTTCTCCGCATTGCAAGGTGCAATTCTGAAATTTTTTGCTTTTTCCTGCTCCTCTTAGCATGATAAAGAAGACTCAAAGAGAGAGAGATGCCAGCTCCTTTCATTCAGTCAGTAGCTTCAATCATTTCTGGACGTTTTTCAATGGCAAAAATCAATGAATATTGTAAATGCACAAACAGTAATTTCTCCGCATTGCAAGGTGCAATTCTGAAATTTTTTGCTTTTTCCTGCTCCTCTTAGCATGATAAAGAAGATTCAAAGAGAGTGAGATGCCAGCTCCTTTCATTCAGTCAGTAGCTTCAAACATTTCTGGACGTTTTTCAATGGCAAAAATCAATGAATATTGTAAATGCACAAACAGTAATTTCTCCGCATTGCAATGTGCAATTCTGAAATTTTTTGCTTTTTCCAGCTCCTCTTAGCATGATAAAGAAGATTCAAAGAGAGTGAGATGCCAGCTCCTTTCATTCAGTCAGTAGCTTCAAACATTTCTGGTATATGAATAACATGATGTTTTTCAATGGCAAAAATCAATGAATATTGTAAATGCACAAACAGTAATTTCTCCGCATTGCAAGGTGCAATTCTGAAATTTTAAGCTTTTTCCTGCTCCTCTTAGCATGATAAAGAAGATTCAAAGAGAGTGAGATGCCAGCTCCTTTCATTCAGTCAGTAGCTTCAATCATTTCTGGACGTTTTTCAATGGCAAAAATCAATGAATATTGTAAATGCACAAACAGTAATTTCTCCGCATTGCAAGGTGCAATTCTGAAATTTTTTGCTTTTTCCTGCTCCTCTTAGCATGATAAAGAAGATTCAAAGAGAGTGAGATGCCAGCTCCTTTCATTCAGTCAGTAGCTTCAATCATTTCTGGTATATGAATAACATGATGTTTTTCAATGGCAAAAATCAATGAATATTGTAAATGCACAAACAGTAATTTCTCCGCATTGCAAGGTGCAATTCTGAAATTTTTTGCTTTTTCCTGCTCCTGTTAGCATGATAAAGAAGATTCAAAGAGAGTGAGATGCCAGCTCCTTTCATTCAGTCAGTAGCTTCAATCATTTCTGGACGTTTTTCAATGGCAAAAATCAATGAATATTGTAAATGCACAAACAGTAATTTCTCCGCATTGCAAGGTGCAATTCTGAAATTTTTTGCTTTTTCCTGCTCCTCTTAGCATGATAAAGAAGATTCAAAGAGAGTGAGATGCCAGCTCCTTTCATTCAGTCAGTAGCTTCAATCATTTCTGGTATATGAATAACATGATGTTTTTCAATGGCAAAAATCAATGAATATTGTAAATGCACAAACAGTAATTTCTCCGCATTGCAAGGTGCAATTCTGAAATTTTTTGCTTTTTCCTGCTCCTCTTAGCATGATAAAGAAGATTCAAAGAGAGTGAGATGCCAGCTCCTTTCATTCAGTCAGTAGCTTCAAACATTTCTGGTATATGAATAACATGATGTTTTTCAATGGCAAAAATCAATGAATATTGTAAATGCACAAACAGTAATTTCTCCGCATTGCAAGGTGCAATTCTGAAATTTTTTGCTTTTTCCTGCTCCTCCTAGCATGATAAAGAAGATTCAAAGAGAGTGAGATGCCAGCTCCTTTCATTCAGTCAGTAGCTTCAATCATTTCTGGACGTTTTTCAATGGCAAAAATCAATGAATATTGTAAATGCACAAACAGTAATTTCTCCGCATTGCAAGTTGCAATTCTGAAATTTTTTGCTTTTTCCTGCTCCTCTTAGCATGATAAAGAAGATTCAAAGAGAGTGAGATGCCAGCTCCTTTCATTCAGTCAGTAGCTTCAATCATTTCTGGTATATGAATAACATGATGTTTTTCAATGGCAAAAATCAATGAATATTGTAAATGCACAAACAGTAATTTCTCCGCATTGCAAGGTGCAATTGTGAAATTTTTTGCTTTTTCCTGCTCCTCTTAGCATGATAAAGAAGATTCAAAGAGAGTGAGATGCCAGCTCCTTTCATTCAGTCAGTAGCTTCAATCATTTCTGGACGTTTTTCAATGGCAAAAATCAATGAATATTGTAAATGCACAAACAGTAATTTCTCCGCATTGCAAGGTGCAATTCTGAAATTTTTTGCTTTTTCCTGCTCCTCTTAGCATGATAAAGAAGATTCAAAGAGAGTGAGATGCCAGCTCCTTTCATTCAGTCAGTAGCTTCAATCATTTCTGGTATATGAATAACATGATGTTTTTCAATGGCAAAAATCAATGAATATTGTAAATGCACAAACAGTAATTTCTCCGCATTGCAAGGTGCAATTCTGAAATTTTTTGCTTTTTCCTGCTCCTGTTAGCATGATAAAGAAGATTCAAAGAGAGTGAGATGCCAGCTCCTTTCATTCAGTCAGTAGCTTCAATCATTTCTGGACGTTTTTCAATGGCAAAAATCAATGAATATTGTAAATGCACAAACAGTAATTTCTCCGCATTGCAAGGTGCAATTCTGAAATTTTTTGCTTTTTCCTGCTCCTCTTAGCATGATAAAGAAGATTCAAAGAGAGTGAGATGCCAGCTCCTTTCATTCAGTCAGTAGCTTCAATCATTTCTGGTATATGAATAACATGATGTTTTTCAATGGCAAAAATCAATGAATATTGTAAATGCACAAACAGTAATTTCTCCGCATTGCAAGGTGCAATTCTGAAATTTTTTGCTTTTTCCTGCTCCTCTTAGCATGATAAAGAAGATTCAAAGAGAGTGAGATGCCAGCTCCTTTCATTCAGTCAGTAGCTTCAAACATTTCTGGTATATGAATAACATGATGTTTTTCAATGGCAAAAATCAATGAATATTGTAAATGCACAAACAGTAATTTCTCCGCATTGCAAGTTGCAATTCTGAAATTTTTTGCTTTTTCCTGCTCCTCTTAGCATGATAAAGAAGATTCAAAGAGAGTGAGATGCCAGCTCCTTTCATTCAGTCAGTAGCTTCAATCATTTCTGGTATATGAATAACATGATGTTTTTCAATGGCAAAAATCAATGAATATTGTAAATGCACAAACAGTAATTTCTCCGCATTGCAAGGTGCAATTGTGAAATTTTTTGCTTTTTCCTGCTCCTCTTAGCATGATAAAGAAGATTCAAAGAGAGTGAGATGCCAGCTCCTTTCATTCAGTCAGTAGCTTAAATCATTTCTGGACGTTTTTCAATGGCAAAAATCAATGAATATTGTAAATGCACAAACAGTAATTTCTCCGCATTGCAAGGTGCAATTCTGAAATTTTTTGCTTTTTCCTGCTCCTCTTAGCATGATAAAGAAGATTCAAAGAGAGTGAGATGCCAGCTCCTTTCATTCAGTCAGTAGCTTCAATCATTTCTGGTATATGAATAACATGATGTTTTTCAATGGCAAAAATCAATGAATATTGTAAATGCACAAACAGTAATTTCTCCGCATTGCAAGGTGCAATTCTGAAATTTTTTGCTTTTTCCTGCTCCTCTTAGCATGATAAAGAAGATTCAAAGAGAGTGAGATGCCAGCTCCTTTCATTCAGTCAGTAGCTTCAAACATTTCTGGTATATGAATAACATGATGTTTTTCAATGGCAAAAATCAATGAATATTGTAAATGCACAAACAGTAATTTCTCCGCATTGCAAGGTGCAATTCTGAAATTTTTTGATTTTTCCTGCTCCTCTTAGCATGATAAAGAAGATTCAAAGAGAGTGAGATGCCAGCTCCTTTCATTCAGTCAGTAGCTTCAATCATTTCTGGACGTTTTTCAATGGCAAAAATCAATGAATATTGTAAATGCACAAACAGTAATTTCTCCGCATTGCAAGGTGCAATTCTGAAATTTTTTGCTTTTTCCTGCTCCTCTTAGCATGATAAAGAAGATTCAAAGAGAGTGAGATGCCAGCTCCTTTCATTTAGTCAGTAGCTTCAATCATTTCTGGTATATGAATAACATGATGTTTTTCAATGGCAAAAATCAATGAATATTGTAAATGCACAAACAGTAATTTCTCCGCATTGCAAGGTGCAATTCTGAAATTTTTTGCTTTTTCCTGCTCCTCTTAGCATGATAAAGAAGATTCAAAGAGAGTGAGATGCCAGCTCCTTTCATTCAGTCAGTAGCTTCAATAATTTCTGGATGTTTTTCAATGGGAAAAATCAATGAATATTGTAAATGCACAAACAGTAATTTCTCCGCATTGCAAGGTGCAATTCTGAAATTTTTTGCTTTTTCCTGCTCCTCTTAGCATGATAAAGAAGATTCAAAGAGAGTGACATGCCAGCTCCTTTCATTCAGTCAGTAGCTTCAATCATTTCTGGACGTTTTTCAATGGCAAAAATCAATGAATATTGTAAATGCACAAACAGTAATTTCTCCGCATTGCAATGTGCAATTCTGAAATTTTTTGCTTTTTCCAGCTCCTCTTAGCATGATAAAGAAGATTCAAAGAGAGTGAGATGCCAGCTCCTTTCATTCAGTCAGTAGCTTCAAACATTTCTGGTATATGAATAACATGATGTTTTTCAATGGCAAAAATCAATGAATATTGTAAATGCACAAACAGTAATTTCTCCGCATTGCAAGGTGCAATTCTGAAATTTTTTGCTTTTTCCTGCTCCTCTTAGCATGATAAAGAAGATTCAAAGAGAGTGAGATGCCAGCTCCTTTCATTCAGTCAGTAGCTTCAATCATTTCTGGACGTTTTTCAATGGCAAAAATCAATGAATATTGTAAATGCACAAACAGTAATTTCTCTGCATTGCAAGGTGCAATTCTGAAATTTTTTGCTTTTTCCTGCTCCTCATAGCATGATAAAGAAGATTCAAAGAGAGTGAGATGCCAGCTCCTTTCATTCAGTCAGTAGCTTCAATCATTTCTGGTATATGAATAACATGATGTTTTTCAATGGCAAAAATCAATGAATATTGTAAATGCACAAACAGTAATTTCTCCGCATTGCAAGGTGCAATTCTGAAATTTTTTGCTTTTTCCTGCTCCTCTTAGCATGATAAAGAAGACTCAAAGAGAGAGAGATGCCAGCTCCTTTCATTCAGTCAGTAGCTTCAATCATTTCTGGACGTTTTTCAATGGCAAAAATCAATGAATATTGTATATGCACAAACAGTAATTTCTCCGCATTGCAAGGTGCAATTCTGAAATTTTTTGCTTTTTCCTGCTCCTCTTAGCATGATAAAGAAGATTCAAAGAGAGTGAGATGCCAGCTCCTTTCATTCAGTCAGTAGCTTCAATCATTTCTGGTATATGAATAACATGATGTTTTTCAATGGCAAAAATCAATGAATATTGTAAATGCACAAACAGTAATTTCTCCGCATTGCAAGGTGCAATTCTGAAATTTTTTGCTTTTTCCTGCTCCTCTTAGCATGATAAAGAAGATTCAAAGAGAGTGAGATGCCAGCTCCTTTCATTCAGTCAGTAGCTTCAAACATTTCTGGTATATGAATAACATGATGTTTTTCAATGGCAAAAATCAATGAATATTGTAAATGCACAAACAGTAATTTCTCCGCATTGCAAGGTGCAATTCTGAAATTTTTTGCTTTTTCCTGCTCCTCTTAGCATGATAAAGAAGATTCAAAGAGAGTGAGATGCCAGCTCCTTTCATTCAGTCAGTAGCTTCAATCATTTCTGGACGTTTTTCAATGGCAAAAATCAATGAATATTGTAAATGCACAAACAGTAATTTCTCCGCATTGCAAGTTGCAATTCTGAAATTTTTTGCTTTTTCCTGCTCCTCTTAGCATGATAAAGAAGATTCAAAGAGAGTGAGATGCCAGCTCCTTTCATTCAGTCAGTAGCTTCAATCATTTCTGGTATATGAATAACATGATGTTTTTCAATGGCAAAAATCAATGAATATTGTAAATGCACAAACAGTAATTTCTCCGCATTGCAAGGTGCAATTGTGAAATTTTTTGCTTTTTCCTGCACCTCTTAGCATGATAAAGAAGATTCAAAGAGAGTGAGATGCCAGCTCCTTTCATTCAGTCAGTAGCTTAAATCATTTCTGGACGTTTTTCAATGGCAAAAATCAATGAATATTGTAAATGCACAAACAGTAATTTCTCCGCATTGCAAGGTGCAATTCTGAAATTTTTTGCTTTTTCCTGCTCCTCTTAGCATGATAAAGAAGATTCAAAGAGAGTGAGATGCCAGCTCCTTTCATTCAGTCAGTAGCTTCAATCATTTCTGGTATATGAATAACATGATGTTTTTCAATGGCAAAAATCAATGAATATTGTAAATGCACAAACAGTAATTTCTCCGCATTGCAAGGTGCAATTCTGAAATTTTTTGCTTTTTCCTGCTCCTCTTAGCATGATAAAGAAGATTCAAAGAGAGTGAGATGCCAGCTCCTTTCATTCAGTCAGTAGCTTCAAACATTTCTGGTATATGAATAACATGATGTTTTTCAATGGCAAAAATCAATGAATATTGTAAATGCACAAACAGTAATTTCTCCACATTGCAAGGTGCAATTCTGAAATTTTTTGCTTTTTCCTGCTCCTCTTAGCATGATAAAGAAGATTCAAAGAGAGTGAGATGCCAGCTCCTTTCATTCAGTCAGTAGTTTCAATCATTTCTGGACGTTTTTCAATGGCAAAAATCAATGAATATTGTAAATGCACAAACAGTAATTTCTCCGCATTGCAAGGTGCAATTCTGAAATTTTTTGCTTTTTCCTGCTCCTCTTAGCATGATAAAGAAGATTCAAAGAGAGTGAGATGCCAGCTCCTTTCATTTAGTCAGTAGCTTCAATCATTTCTGGTATATGAATAACATGATGTTTTTCAATGGCAAAAATCAATGAATATTGTAAGTGCACAAACAGTAATTTCTCCGCATTGCAAGGTGCAATTCTGAAATTTTTTGCTTTTTCCTGCTCCTCTTAGCATGATAAAGAAGATTCAAAGAGAGTGAGATGCCAGCTCCTTTCATTTAGTCAGTAGCTTCAATCATTTCTGGACGTTTTTCAATGGCAAAAATCAATGAATATTGTAAATGCACAAACAGTAATTTCTCCGCATTGCAAGGTGCAATTCTGAAATTTTTTGCTTTTTCCTGCTCCTCTTAGCATGATAAAGAAGATTCAAAGAGAGTGAGATGCCAGCTCCTTTCATTCAGTCAGTAGCTTCAATCATTTCTGGACGTTTTTCAAAGGCAAAAATCAATGAATATTGTAAATGCACAAACAGTAATTTCTCCGCATTGCAAGGTGCAAATCTGAAATTTTTTGCTTTTTCCTGCTCCTCTTAGCATGATAAAGAAGATTCAAAGAGAGTGAGATGCCAGCTCCTTTCATTCAGTCAGTAGCTTCAATCATTTCTGGACGTTTTTCAATGGCAAAAATCAATGAATATTGTAAATGCACAAACAGTAATTTCTCCGCATTGCAAGGTGCAATTCTGAAATTTTTTGCTTTTTCCTGCTCCTCATAGCATGATAAAGAAGATTCAAAGAGAGTGAGATGCCAGCTCCTTTCATTCAGTCAGTGGCTTCAAACATTTCTGGACGTTTTTCAATGGCAAAAATCAATGAATATTGTAAATGCACAAACAGTAATTTCTCCGCATTGCAATGTGCAATTCTGAAATTTTTTGCTTTTTCCTGCTCCTCTTAGCATGATAAAGAAGATTCAAAGAGAGTGAGATGCCAGCTACTTTCATTCAGTCAGTAGCTTCAAACATTTCTGGTATATGAATAACATGATGTTTTTCAATGGCAAAAATCAATGAATATTGTAAATGCACAAACAGTAATTTCTCCGCATTGCAAGGTGCAATTCTGAAATTTTTTGCTTTTTCCTGCTCCTCTTAGCATGATAAAGAAGATTCAAAGAGAGTGAGATGCCAGCTCCTTTCATTCAGTCAGTAGCTTCAATCATTTCTGGACGTTTTTCAATGGCAAAAATCAATGAATATTGTAAATGCACAAACAGTAATTTCTCCGCATTGCAAGGTGCAATTCTGAAATTTTTTGCTTTTTCCTGCTCCTCTTAGCATGATAAAGAAGATTCAAAGAGAGTGAGATGCCAGCTCCTTTGATTCAGTCAGTAGCTTCAATCATTTCTGGTATATGAATAACATGATGTTTTTCAATGGCAAAAATCAATGAATATTGTAAATGCACAAACAGTAATTTCTCCGCATTGCAAGGTGCAATTCTGAAATTTTTTGCTTTTTCCTGCTCCTCTTAGCATGATAAAGAAGATTCAAAGAGAGTGAGATGCCAGCTCCTTTCATTCAGTCAGTAGCTTCAATCATTTCTGGACATTTTTCAATGGCAAAAATCAATGAATATTGTAAATGCACAAACAGTAATTTCTCCGCATTGCAATGTGCAATTCTGAAATTTTTTGCTTTTTCCTGCTCCTCTTAGCATGATAAAGAAGATTCAAAGAGAGTGAGATGCCAGCTCCTTTCATTCAGTCAGTAGCTTCAAACATTTCTGGTATATGAATAACATGATGTTTTTCAATGGCAAAAATCAATGAATATTGTAAATGCACAAACAGTAATTTCTCCGCATTGCAAGGTGCAATTCTGAAATTTTTTGCTTTTTCCTGCTCCTCTTAGCATGATAAAGAAGATTCAAAGAGAGTGAGATGCCAGCTCCTTTCATTCAGTCAGTAGCTTCAATCATTTCTGGTATATGAATAACATGATGTTTTTCAATGGCAAAAATCAATGAATATTGTAAATGCACAAACAGTAATTTCTCCGCATTGCAAGGTGCAATTCTGAAATTTTTTGCTTTTTCCTGCTCCTCTTAGCATGATAAAGAAGATTCAAAGAGAGTGAGATGCCAGCTCCTTTCATTCAGTCAGTAGCTTCAATCATTTCTGGACGTTTTTCAATGGCAAAAATCAATGAATATTGTAAATGCACAAACAGTAATTTCTCCGCATTGCAAGGTGCAATTCTGAAATTTTTTGCTTTTTCCTGCTCCTCTTAGCATGATAAAGAAGATTCAAAGAGAGTGAGATGCCAGCTCCTTTCATTCAGTCAGTGGCTTCAAACATTTCTGGACGTTTTTCAATGGCAAAAATCAATGAATATTGTAAATGCACAAACAGTAATTTCTCCGCATTGCAATGTGCAATTCTGAAATTTTTTGCTTTTTCCTGCTCCTCTTAGCATGATAAAGAAGATTCAAAGAGAGTGAGATGCCAGCTCCTTTCATTCAGTCAGTAGCTTCAAACATTTCTGGTATATGAATAACATGATGTTTTTCAATGGCAAAAATCAATGAATATTGTAAATGCACAAACAGTAATTTCTCCGCATTGCAAGGTGCAATTCTGAAATTTTTTGCTTTTTCCTGCTCCTCTTAGCATGATAAAGAAGATTCAAAGAGAGTGAGATGCCAGCTCCTTTCATTCAGTCAGTAGCTTCAATCATTTCTGGACGTTTTTCAATGGCAAAAATCAATGAATATTGTAAATGCACAAACAGTAATTTCTCCGCATTGCAAGGTGCAATTCTGAAATTTTTTGCTTTTTCCTGCTCCTCTTAGCATGATAAAGAAGATTCAAAGAGAGTGAGATGCCAGCTCCTTTCATTCAGTCAGTAGCTTCAATCATTTCTGGTATATGAATAACATGATGTTTTTCAATGGCAAAAATCAATGAATATTGTAAATGCACAAACAGTAATTTCTCCGCATTGCAAGGTGCAATTCTGAAATTTTTTGCTTTTTCCTGCTCCTCTTAGCATGATAAAGAAGATTCAAAGAGAGTGAGATGCCAGCTCCTTTCATTCAGTCAGTAGCTTCAATCATTTCTGGACATTTTTCAATGGCAAAAATCAATGAATATTGTAAATGCACAAACAGTAATTTCTCCGCATTGCAAGGTGCAATTCTGAAATTATTTGCTTTTTCCTGCTCCTCTTAGCATGATAAAGAAGATTCAAAGAGAGTGAGATGCCAGCTCCTTTCATTCAGTCAGTAGCTTCAATCATTTCTGGTATATGAATAACATGATGTTTTTCAATGGCAAAAATCAATGAATATTGTAAATGCACAAACAGTAATTTCTCCGCATTGCAAGGTGCAATTCTGAAATTTTTTGCTTTTTCCTGCTCCTCTTAGCATGATAAAGAAGATTCAAAGAGAGTGAGATGCCAGCTCCTTTCATTCAGTCAGTAGCTTCAAACATTTCTGGTATATGAATAACATGATGTTTTTCAATGGCAAAAATCAATGAATATTGTAAATGCACAAACAGTAATTTCTCCGCATTGCAAGGTGCAATTCTGAAATTTTTTGCTTTTTCCTGCTCCTCATAGCATGATAAAGAAGATTCAAAGAGAGTGAGATGCCAGCTCCTTTCATTCAGTCAGTAGCTTCAAACATTTCTGGACGTTTTTCAATGGCAAAAATCAATGAATATTGTAAATGCACAAACAGTAATTTCTCCGCATTGCAATGTGCAATTCTGAAATTTTTTGCTTTTTCCTGCTCCTCTTAGCATGATAAAGAAGATTCAAAGAGAGTGAGATGCCAGCTCCTTTCATTCAGTCAGTAGCTTCAAACATTTCTGGTATATGAATAACATGATGTTTTTCAATGGCAAAAATCAATGAATATTGTAAATGCACAAACAGTAATTTCTCCGCATTGCAAGGTGCAATTCTGAAATTTTTTGCTTTTTCCTGCTCCTCTTAGCATGATAAAGAAGATTCAAAGAGAGTGAGATGCCAGCTCCTTTCATTCAGTCAGTAGCTTCAATCATTTCTGGTATATGAATAACATGATGTTTTTCAATGGCAAAAATCAATGAATATTGTAAATGCACAAACAGTAATTTCTCCGCATTGCAAGGTGCAATTCTGAAATTTTTTGCTTTTTCCTGCTCCTCTTAGCATGATAAAGAAGATTCAAAGAGAGTGAGATGCCAGCTCCTTTCATTCAGTCAGTAGCTTCAATCATTTCTGGACGTTTTTCAATGGCAAAAATCAATGAATATTGTAAATGCACAAACAGTAATTTCTCCGCATTGCAAGGTGCAATTCTGAAATTTTTTGCTTTTTCCTGCTCCTCTTAGCATGATAAAGAAGATTCAAAGAGAGTGAGATGCCAGCTCCTTTCATTCAGTCAGTAGCTTCAATCATTTCTGGACGTTTTTCAAAGACAAAAATCAATGAATATTGTAAAAGCACAAACAGTAATTTCTCCGCATTGCAAGGTGCAATTCTGAAATTTTTTGCTTTTTCCTGCTCCTCTTAGCATGATAAAGAAGATTCAAAGAGAGTGAGATGCCAGCTCCTTTCATTCAGTCAGTAGCTTCAATCATTTCTGGTATATGAATAACATGATGTTTTTCAATGGCAAAAATCAATGAATATTGTAAATGCACAAACAGTAATTTCTCCGCATTGCAAGGTGCAATTCTGAAATTTTTTGCTTTTTCCTGCTCCTCTTAGCATGATAAAGAAGACTCAAAGAGAGTGAGATGCCAGCTCCTTTCATTCAGTCAGTAGCTTCAATCATTTCTGGACGTTTTTCAATGGCAAAAATCAATGAATATTGTAAATGCACAAACAGTAATTTCTCCGCATTGCAAGGTGCAATTCTGAAATTTTTTGCTTTTTCCTGCTCCTCTTAGCATGATAGAGAAGATTCAAAGAGAGTGAGATGCCAGCTCCTTTCATTCAGTCAGTAGCTTCAATCATTTCTGGTATATGAATAACAATGTTTTTCAATGGCAAAAATCAATGAATATTGTAAATGCACAAACAGTAATTTCTCCGCATTGCAAGGTGCAATTCTGAAATTTTTTGCTTTTTCCTGCTCCTCTTAGCATGATAAAGAAGATTCAAAGAGAGTGAGATGCCAGCTCCTTTCATTCAGTCAGTAGCTTCAATCATTTCTGGACGTTTTTCAATGGCAAAAATCAATGAATATTGTAAATGCACAAACAGTAATTTCTCCGCATTGCAAGTTGCAATTCTGAAATTTTTTGCTTTTTCCTGCTCCTCTTAGCATGATAAAGAAGATTCAAAGAGAGTGAGATGCCAGCTCCTTTCATTCAGTCAGTAGCTTCAATCATTTCTGGTATATGAATAACATGATGTTTTTCAATGGCAAAAATCAATGAATATTGTAAATGCACAAACAGTAATTTCTCCGCATTGCAAGGTGCAATTGTGAAATTTTTTGCTTTTTCCTGCTCCTCTTAGCATGATAAAGAAGATTCAAAGAGAGTGAGATGCCAGCTCCTTTCATTCAGTCAGTAGCTTAAATCATTTCTGGACGTTTTTCAATGGCAAAAATCAATGAATATTGTAAATGCACAAACAGTAATTTCTCCGCATTGCAAGGTGCAATTCTGAAATTTTTTGCTTTTTCCTGCTCCTCTTAGCATGATAAAGAAGATTCAAAGAGAGTGAGATGCCAGCTCCTTTCATTCAGTCAGTAGCTTCAATCATTTCTGGTATATGAATAACATGATGTTTTTCAATGGCAAAAATCAATGAATATTGTAAATGCACAAACAGTAATTTCTCCGCATTGCAAGGTGCAATTCTGAAATTTTTTGCTTTTTCCTGCTCCTCTTAGCATGATAAAGAAGATTCAAAGAGAGTGAGATGCCAGCTCCTTTCATTCAGTCAGTAGCTTCAAACATTTCTGGTATATGAATAACATGATGTTTTTCAATGGCAAAAATCAATGAATATTGTAAATGCACAAACAGTAATTTCTCCGCATTGCAAGGTGCAATTCTGAAATTTTTTGCTTTTTCCTGCTCCTCTTAGCATGATAAAGAAGATTCAAAGAGAGTGAGATGCCAGCTCCTTTCATTCAGTCAGTAGCTTCAATCATTTCTGGACGTTTTTCAATGGCAAAAATCAATGAATATTGTAAATGCACAAACAGGAATTTCTCCGCATTGCAAGGTGCAATTCTGAAATTTTTTGCTTTTTCCTGCTCCTCTTAGCATGATAAAGAAGATTCAAAGAGAGTGAGATGCCAGCTCCTTTCATTTAGTCAGTAGCTTCAATCATTTCTGGTATATGAATAACATGATGTTTTTCAATGGCAAAAATCAATGAATATTGTAAGTGCACAAACAGTAATTTCTCCGCATTGCAAGGTGCAATTCTGAAATTTTTTGCTTTTTCCTGCTCCGCTTAGCATGATAAAGAAGATTCAAAGAGAGTGAGATGCCAGCTCCTTTCATTTAGTCAGTAGCTTCAATCATTTCTGGACGTTTTTCAATGGCAAAAATCAATGAATATTGTAAATGCACAAACAGTAATTTCTCCGCATTGCAAGGTGCAATTCTGAAATTTTTTGCTTTTTCCTGCTCCTCTTAGCATGATAAAGAAGATTCAAAGAGAGTGAGATGCCAGCTCCTTTCATTCAGTCAGTAGCTTCAAACATTTCTGGTATATGAATAACATGATGTTTTTCAATGGCAAAAATCAATGAATATTGTAAATGCACAAACAGTAATTTCTCCGCATTGCAAGGTGCAATTCTGAAATTTTTTGCTTTTTCCTGCTCCTCTTAGCATGATAAAGAAGATTCAAAGAGAGTGAGATGCCAGCTCCTTTCATTCAGTCAGTAGCTTCAATCATTTCTGGACGTTTTTCAAAGGCAAAAATCAATGAATATTGTAAATGCACAAACAGTAATTTCTCCGCATTGCAAGGTGCAAATCTGAAATTTTTTGCTTTTTCCTGCTCCTCTTAGCATGATAAAGAAGATTCAAAGAGAGTGAGATGCCAGCTCCTTTCATTCAGTCAGTAGCTTCAATCATTTCTGGACGTTTTTCAATGGCAAAAATCAATGAATATTGTAAATGCACAAACAGTAATTTCTCCGCATTGCAAGGTGCAATTCTGAAATTTTTTGCTTTTTCCTGCTCCTCATAGCATGATAAAGAAGATTCAAAGAGAGTGAGATGCCAGCTCCTTTCATTCAGTCAGTGGCTTCAAACATTTCTGGACGTTTTTCAATGGCAAAAATCAATGAATATTGTAAATGCACAAACAGTAATTTCTCCGCATTGCAATGTGCAATTCTGAAATTTTTTGCTTTTTCCTGCTCCTCTTAGCATGATAAAGAAGATTCAAAGAGAGTGAGATGCCAGCTCCTTTCATTCAGTCAGTAGCTTCAAACATTTCTGGTATATGAATAACATGATGTTTTTCAATGGCAAAAATCAATGAATATTGTAAATGCACAAACAGTAATTTCTCCGCATTGCAAGGTGCAATTCTGAAATTTTTTGCTTTTTCCTGCTCCTCTTAGCATGATAAAGAAGATTCAAAGAGAGTGAGATGCCAGCTCCTTTCATTCAGTCAGTAGCTTCAATCATTTCTGGACGTTTTTCAATGGCAAAAATCAATGAATATTGTAAATGCACAAACAGTAATTTCTCCGCATTGCAAGGTGCAATTCTGAAATTTTTTGCTTTTTCCTGCTCCTCTTAGCATGATAAAGAAGATTCAAAGAGAGTGAGATGCCAGCTCCTTTCATTCAGTCAGTAGCTTCAATCATTTCTGGTATATGAATAACATGATGTTTTTCAATGGCAAAAATCAATGAATATTGTAAATGCACAAACAGTAATTTCTCCGCATTGCAAGGTGCAATTCTGAAATTTTTTGCTTTTTCCTGCTCCTCTTAGCATGATAAAGAAGATTCAAAGAGAGTGAGATGCCAGCTCCTTTCATTCAGTCAGTAGCTTCAATCATTTCTGGACGTTTTTCAATGGCAAAAATCAATGAATATTGTAAATGCACAAACAGTAATTTCTCCGCATTGCAAGGTGCAATTCTGAAATTTTTTGCTTTTTCCTGCTCCTCTTAGCATGATAAAGAAGATTCAAAGAGAGTGAGATGCCAGCTCCTTTCATTCAGTCAGTAGCTTCAATCATTTCTGGTATATGAATAACATGATGTTTTTCAATGGCAAAAATCAATGAATATTGTAAATGCACAAACAGTAATTTCTCCGCATTGCAAGGTGCAATTCTGAAATTTTTTGCTTTTTCCTGCTCCTCTTAGCATGATAAAGAAGATTCAAAGAGAGTGAGATGCCAGCTCCTTTCATTCAGTCAGTAGCTTCAAACATTTCTGGTATATGAATAACATGATGTTTTTCAATGGCAAAAATCAATGAATATTGTAAATGCACAAACAGTAATTTCTCCGCATTGCAAGGTGCAATTCTGAAATTTTTTGCTTTTTCCTGCTCCTCTTAGCATGATAAAGAAGATTCAAAGAGAGTGAGATGCCAGCTCCTTTCATTCAGTCAGTAGCTTCAATCATTTCTGGACGTTTTTCAATGGCAAAAATCAATGAATATTGTAAATGCACAAACAGTAATTTCTCCGCATTGCAAGGTGCAATTCTGAAATTTTTTGCTTTTTCCTGCTCCTCTTAGCATGATAAAGAAGATTAAAAGAGAGTGAGATGCCAGCTCCTTTCATTTAGTCAGTAGCTTCAATCATTTCTGGTATATGAATAACATGATGTTTTTCAATGGCAAAAATCAATGAATATTGTAAGTGCACAAACAGTAATTTCTCCGCATTGCAAGGTGCAATTCTGAAATTTTTTGCTTTTTACTGCTCCTCTTAGTATGATAAAGAAGATTCAAAGAGAGTGAGATGCCAGCTCCTTTCATTTAGTCAGTAGCTTCAATCATTTCTGGACGTTTTTCAATGGCAAAAATCAATGAATATTGTAAATGCACAAACAGTAATTTCTCCGCATTGCAAGGTGCAATTCTGAAATTTTTTGCTTTTTCCTGCTCCTCTTAGCATGATAAAGAAGATTCAAAGAGAGTGAGATGCCAGCTCCTTTCATTCAGTAAGTAGCTTCAAACATTTCTGGTATATGAATAACATGATGTTTTTCAATGGCAAAAATCAATGAATATTGTAAATGCACAAACTGTAATTTCTCCGCATTGCAAGGTGCAATTCTGAAATTTTTTGCTTTTTCCTGCTCCTCTTAGCATGATAAAGAAGATTCAAAGAGAGTGAGATGGCAGCTCCTTTCATTCAGTCAGTAGCTTCAATCATTTCTGGACGTTTTGCAAAGGCAAAAATCAATGAATATTGTAAATGCACAAACAGTAATTTCTCCGCATTGCAAGGTGCAAATCTGAAATTTTTTGCTTTTTCCTGCTCCTCTTAGCATGATAAAGAAGATTCAAAGAGAGTGAGATGCCAGCTCCTTTCATTCAGTCAGTAGCTTCAATCATTTCTGGACGTTTTTCAAAGGCAAAAATCAATGAATATTGTAAATGCACAAACAGTAATTTCTCCGCATTGCAAGGTGCAAATCTGAAATTTTTTGCTTTTTCCTGCTCCTCTTAGCATGATAAAGAAGATTCAAAGAGAGTGAGATGCCAGCTCCTTTCATTCAGTCAGTAGCTTCAAACATTTCTGGTATATGAATAACATGATGTTTTTCAATGGCAAAAATCAATGAATATTGTAAATGCACAAACAGTAATTTCTCCGCATTGCAAGGTGCAATTCTGAAATTTTTTGCTTTTTCCTGCTCCTCTTAGCATGATAAAGAAGATTCAAAGAGAGTGAGATGCCAGCTCCTTTCATTCAGTCAGTAGCTTCAATCATTTCTGGACGTTTTTCAAAGGCAAAAATCAATGAATATTGTAAATGCACAAACAGTAATTTCTCCGCATTGCAAGGTGAAAATCTGAAATTTTTTGCTTTTTCCTGCTCCTCTTAGCATGATAAAGAAGATTCAAAGAGAGTGAGATGCCAGCTCCTTTCATTCAGTCAGTAGCTTCAATCATTTCTGGACGTTTTTCAATGGCAAAAATCAATGAATATTGTAAATGCACAAACAGTAATTTCTCCGCATTGCAAGGTGCAATTCTGAAATTTTTTGCTTTTTCCTGCTCCTCATAGCATGATAAAGAAGATTCAAAGAGAGTGAGATGCCAGCTCCTTTCATTCAGTCAGTGGCTTCAAACATTTCTGGACGTTTTTCAATGGCAAAAATCAATGAATATTGTAAATGCACAAACAGTAATTTCTCCGCATTGCAATGTGCAATTCTGAAATTTTTTGCTTTTTCCTGCTCCTCTTAGCATGATAAAGAAGATTCAAAGAGAGTGAGATGCCAGCTCATTTCATTCAGTCAGTAGCTTCAAACATTTCTGGTATATGAATAACATGATGTTTTTCAATGGCAAAAATCAATGAATATTGTAAATGCACAAACAGTAATTTCTCCGCATTGCAAGGTGCAATTCTGAAATTTTTTGCTTTTTCCTGCTCCTCTTAGCATGATAAAGAAGATTCAAAGAGAGTGAGATGCCAGCTCCTTTCATTCAGTCAGTAGCTTCAATCATTTCTGGACGTTTTTCAATGGCAAAAATCAATGAATATTGTAAATGCACAAACAGTAATTTCTCCGCATTGCAAGGTGCAATTCTGAAATTTTTTGCTTTTTCCTGCTCCTCTTAGCATGATAAAGAAGATTCAAAGAGAGTGAGGTGCCAGCTCCTTTCATTCAGTCAGTAGCTTCAATCATTTCTGGTATATGAATAACATGATGTTTTTCAATGGCAAAAATCAATGAATATTGTAAATGCACAAACAGTAATTTCTCCGCATTGCAAGGTGCAATTCTGAAATTTTTTGCTTTTTCCTGCTCCTCTTAGCATGATAAAGAAGATTCAAAGAGAGTGAGATGCCAGCTCCTTTCATTCAGTCAGTAGCTTCAATCATTTCTGGACGTTTTTCAATGGCAAAAATCAATGAATATTGTAAATGCACAAACAGTAATTTCTCCGCATTGCAAGGTGCAATTCTGAAATTTTTTGCTTTTTCCTGCTCCTCAGCATGATAAAGAAGATTCAAAGAGAGTGAGATGCCAGCTCCTTTCATTCAGTCAGTAGCTTCAATCATTTCTGGTATATGAATAACATGATGTTTTTCAATGGCAAAAATCAATGAATATTGTAAATGCACAAACAGTAATTTCTCCGCATTGCAAGGTGCAATTCTGAAATTTTTTGCTTTTTCCTGCTCCTCTTAGCATGATAAAGAAGATTCAAAGAGAGTGAGATGCCAGCTCCTTTCATTCAGTCAGTAGCTTCAAACATTTCTGGTATATGAATAACATGATGTTTTTCAATGGCAAAAATCAATGAATATTGTAAATGCACAAACAGTAATTTCTCCGCATTGCAAGGTGCAATTCTGAAATTTTTTGCTTTTTCCTGCTCCTCAGCATGATAAAGAAGATTCAAAGAGAGTGAGATGCCAGCTCCTTTCATTCAGTCAGTAGCTTCAATCATTTCTGGTATATGAATAACATGATGTTTTTCAATGGCAAAAATCAATGAATATTGTAAATGCACAAACAGTAATTTCTCCGCATTGCAATGTGCAATTCTGAAATTTTTTGCTTTTTCCTGCTCCTCTTAGCATGATAAAGAAGATTCAAAGAGAGTGAGATGCCAGCTCCTTTCATTCAGTCAGTAGCTTCAATCATTTCTGGACGTTTTTCAATGGCAAAAATCAATGAATATTGTAAATGCACAAACAGTAATTTCTCCGCATTGCAAGGTGCAATTCTGAAATTTTTTGCTTTTTCCTGCTCCTCTTAGCATGATAAAGAAGATTCAAAGAGAGTGAGATGCCAGCTCCTTTCATTCAGTCAGTAGCTTCAATCATTTCTGGTATATGAATAACATGATGTTTTTCAATGGCAAAAATCAATGAATATTGTAAATGCACAAACAGTAATTTCTCCGCATTGCAAGGTGCAATTCTGAAATTTTTTGCTTTTTCCTGCTCCTCTTAGCATGATAAAGAAGATTCAAAGAGAGTGAGATGCCAGCTCCTTTCATTCAGTCAGTAGCTTCAAACATTTCTGGTATATGAATAACATGATGTTTTTCAATGGCAAAAATCAATGAATATTGTAAATGCACAAACAGTAATTTCTCCGCATTGCAAGGTGCAATTCTGAAATTTTTTGCTTTTTCCTGCTCCTCTTAGCATGATAAAGAAGATTCAAAGAGAGTGAGATGCCAGCTCCTTTCATTCAGTCAGTAGCTTCAATCATTTCTGGACGTTTTTCAATGGCAAAAATCAATGAATATTGTAAATGCACAAACAGTAATTTCTCCGCATTGCAAGGTGCAATTCTGAAATTTTTTGCTTTTTCCTGCTCCTCTTAGCATGATAAAGAAGATTAAAAGAGAGTGAGATGCCAGCTCCTTTCATTTAGTCAGTAGCTTCAATCATTTCTGGTATATGAATAACATGATGTTTTTCAATGGCAAAAATCAATGAATATTGTAAGTGCACAAACAGTAATTTCTCCGCATTGCAAGGTGCAATTCTGAAATTTTTTGCTTTTTACTGCTCCTCTTAGTATGATAAAGAAGATTCAAAGAGAGTGAGATGCCAGCTCCTTTCATTTAGTCAGTAGCTTCAATCATTTCTGGACGTTTTTCAATGGCAAAAATCAATGAATATTGTAAATGCACAAACAGTAATTTCTCCGCATTGCAAGGTGCAATTCTGAAATTTTTTGCTTTTTCCTGCTCCTCTTAGCATGATAAAGAAGATTCAAAGAGAGTGAGATGCCAGCTCCTTTCATTCAGTAAGTAGCTTCAAACATTTCTGGTATATGAATAACATGATGTTTTTCAATGGCAAAAATCAATGAATATTGTAAATGCACAAACTGTAATTTCTCCGCATTGCAAGGTGCAATTCTGAAATTTTTTGCTTTTTCCTGCTCCTCTTAGCATGATAAAGAAGCTTCAAAGAGAGTGAGATGGCAGCTCCTTTCATTCAGTCAGTAGCTTCAATCATTTCTGGACGTTTTGCAAAGGCAAAAATCAATGAATATTGTAAATGCACAAACAGTAATTTCTCCGCATTGCAAGGTGCAAATCTGAAATTTTTTGCTTTTTCCTGCTCCTCTTAGCATGATAAAGAAGATTCAAAGAGAGTGAGATGCCAGCTCCTTTCATTCAGTCAGTAGCTTCAATCATTTCTGGACGTTTTTCAAAGGCAAAAATCAATGAATATTGTAAATGCACAAACAGTAATTTCTCCGCATTGCAAGGTGCAAATCTGAAATTTTTTGCTTTTTCCTGCTCCTCTTAGCATGATAAAGAAGATTCAAAGAGAGTGAGATGCCAGCTCCTTTCATTCAGTCAGTAGCTTCAAACATTTCTGGTATATGAATAACATGATGTTTTTCAATGGCAAAAATCAATGAATATTGTAAATGCACAAACAGTAATTTCTCCGCATTGCAAGGTGCAATTCTGAAATTTTTTGCTTTTTCCTGCTCCTCTTAGCATGATAAAGAAGATTCAAAGAGAGTGAGATGCCAGCTCCTTTCATTCAGTCAGTAGCTTCAATCATTTCTGGACGTTTTTCAAAGGCAAAAATCAATGAATATTGTAAATGCACAAACAGTAATTTCTCCGCATTGCAAGGTGCAAATCTGAAATTTTTTGCTTTTTCCTGCTCCTCTTAGCATGATAAAGAAGATTCAAAGAGAGTGAGATGCCAGCTCCTTTCATTCAGTCAGTAGCTTCAATCATTTCTGGACGTTTTTCAATGGCAAAAATCAATGAATATTGTAAATGCACAAACAGTAATTTCTCCGCATTGCAAGGTGCAATTCTGAAATTTTTTGCTTTTTCCTGCTCCTCATAGCATGATAAAGAAGATTCAAAGAGAGTGAGATGCCAGCTCCTTTCATTCAGTCAGTGGCTTCAAACATTTCCGGACGTTTTTCAATGGCAAAAATCAATGAATATTGTAAATGCACAAACAGTAATTTCTCCGCATTGCAATGTGCAATTCTGAAATTTTTTGCTTTTTCCTGCTCCTCTTAGCATGATAAAGAAGATTCAAAGAGAGTGAGATGCCAGCTCATTTCATTCAGTCAGTAGCTTCAAACATTTCTGGTATATGAATAACATGATGTTTTTCAATGGCAAAAATCAATGAATATTGTAAATGCACAAACAGTAATTTCTCCGCATTGCAAGGTGCAATTCTGAAATTTTTTGCTTTTTCCTGCTCCTCTTAGCATGATAAAGAAGATTCAAAGAGAGTGAGATGCCAGCTCCTTTCATTCAGTCAGTAGCTTCAATCATTTCTGGACGTTTTTCAATGGCAAAAATCAATGAATATTGTAAATGCACAAACAGTAATTTCTCCGCATTGCAAGGTGCAATTCTGAAATTTTTTGCTTTTTCCTGCTCCTCTTAGCATGATAAAGAAGATTCAAAGAGAGTGAGGTGCCAGCTCCTTTCATTCAGTCAGTAGCTTCAATCATTTCTGGTATATGAATAACATGATGTTTTTCAATGGCAAAAATCAATGAATATTGTAAATGCACAAACAGTAATTTCTCCGCATTGCAAGGTGCAATTCTGAAATTTTTTGCTTTTTCCTGCTCCTCTTAGCATGATAAAGAAGATTCAAAGAGAGTGAGATGCCAGCTCCTTTCATTCAGTCAGTAGCTTCAATCATTTCTGGACGTTTTTCAATGGCAAAAATCAATGAATATTGTAAATGCACAAACAGTAATTTCTCCGCATTGCAAGGTGCAATTCTGAAATTTTTTGCTTTTTCCTGCTCCTCAGCATGATAAAGAAGATTCAAAGAGAGTGAGATGCCAGCTCCTTTCATTCAGTCAGTAGCTTCAATCATTTCTGGTATATGAATAACATGATGTTTTTCAATGGCAAAAATCAATGAATATTGTAAATGCACAAACAGTAATTTCTCCGCATTGCAAGGTGCAATTCTGAAATTTTTTGCTTTTTCCTGCTCCTCTTAGCATGATAAAGAAGATTCAAAGAGAGTGAGATGCCAGCTCCTTTCATTCAGTCAGTAGCTTCAAACATTTCTGGTATATGAATAACATGATGTTTTTCAATGGCAAAAATCAATGAATATTGTAAATGCACAAACAGTAATTTCTCCGCATTGCAAGGTGCAATTCTGAAATTTTTTGCTTTTTCCTGCTCCTCTTAGCATGATAAAGAAGATTCAAAGAGAGTGAGATGCCAGCTCCTTTCATTCAGTCAGTAGCTTCAATCATTTCTGGACGTTTTTCAATGGCAAAAATCAATGAATATTGTAAATGCACAAACAGTAATTTCTCCGCATTGCAAGGTGCAATTCTGAAATTTTTTGCTTTTTCCTGCTCCTCTTAGCATGATAAAGAAGATTCAAAGAGAGTGAGATGCCAGCTCCTTTCATTTAGTCAGTAGCTTCAATCATTTCTGGTATATGAATAACATGATGTTTTTCAATGGCAAAAATCAATGAATATTGTAAGTGCACAAACAGTAATTTCTCCGCATTGCAAGGTGCAATTCTGAAATTTTTTGCTTTTTCCTGCTCCTCTTAGCATGATAAAGAAGATTCAAAGAGAGTGAGATGCCAGCTCCTTTCATTTAGTCAGTAGCTTCAATCATTTCTGGACGTTTTTCAATGGCAAAAATCAATGAATATTGTAAATGCACAAACAGTAATTTCTCCGCATTGCAAGGTGCAATTCTGAAATTTTTTGCTTTTTCCTGCTCCTCTTAGCATGATAAAGAAGATTCAAAGAGAGTGAGATGCCAGCTCCTTTCATTCAGTAAGTAGCTTCAAACATTTCTGGTATATGAATAACATGATGTTTTTCAATGGCAAAAATCAATGAATATTGTAAATGCACAAACTGTAATTTCTCCGCATTGCAAGGTGCAATTCTGAAATTTTTTGCTTTTTCCTGCTCCTCTTAGCATGATAAAGAAGATTCAAAGAGAGTGAGATGCCAGCTCCTTTCATTCAGTCAGTAGCTTCAATCATTTCTGGACGTTTTGCAAAGGCAAAAATCAATGAATATTGTAAATGCACAAACAGTAATTTCTCCGCATTGCAAGGTGCAAATCTGAAATTTTTTGCTTTTTCCTGCTCCTCTTAGCATGATAAAGAAGATTCAAAGAGAGTGAGATGCCAGCTCCTTTCATTCAGTCAGTAGCTTCAATCATTTCTGGACGTTTTTCAATGGCAAAAATCAATGAATATTGTAAATGCACAAACAGTAATTTCTCCGCATTGCAAGGTGCAATTCTGAAATTTTTTGCTTTTTCCTGCTCCTCTTAGCATGATAAAGAAGATTCAAAGAGAGTGAGATGCCAGCTCCTTTCATTCAGTCAGTAGCTTCAATCATTTCTGGACGTTTTTCAATGGCAAAAATCAATGAATATTGTAAATGCACAAACAGTAATTTCTCCGCATTGCAAGGTGCAATTCTGAAATTTTTTGCTTTTTCCTGCTCCTCTTAGCATGATAAAGAAGATTCAAAGAGAGTGAGATGCCAGCTCCTTTCATTCAGTCAGTAGCTTCAATCATTTCTGGTATATGAATAACATGATGTTTTTCAATGGCAAAAATCAATGAATATTGTAAATGCACAAACAGTAATTTCTCCGCATTGCAAGGTGCAATTCTGAAATTTTTTGCTTTTTCCTGCTCCTCTTAGCATGATAAAGAAGATTCAAAGAGAGTGAGATGCCAGCTCCTTTCATTCAGTCAGTAGCTTCAATCATTTCTGGACGTTTTTCAATGGCAAAAATCAATGAATATTGTAAATGCACAAACAGTAATTTCTCCGCATTGCAAGGTGCAATTCTGAAATTTTTTGCTTTTTCCTGCTCCTCAGCATGATAAAGAAGATTCAAAGAGAGTGAGATGCCAGCTCCTTTCATTCAGTCAGTAGCTTCAATCATTTCTGGTATATGAATAACATGATGTTTTTCAATGGCAAAAATCAATGAATATTGTAAATGCACAAACAGTAATTTCTCCGCATTGCAAGGTGCAATTCTGAAATTTTTTGCTTTTTCCTGCTCCTCTTAGCATGATAAAGAAGATTCAAAGAGAGTGAGATGCCAGCTCCTTTCATTCAGTCAGTAGCTTCAAACATTTCTGGTATATGAATAACATGATGTTTTTCAATGGCAAAAATCAATGAATATTGTAAATGCACAAACAGTAATTTCTCCGCATTGCAAGGTGCAATTCTGAAATTTTTTGCTTTTTCCTGCTCCTCTTAGCATGATAAAGAAGATTCAAAGAGAGTGAGATGCCAGCTCCTTTCATTCAGTCAGTAGCTTCAATCATTTCTGGACGTTTTTCAATGGCAAAAATCAATGAATATTGTAAATGCACAAACAGTAATTTCTCCGCATTCCAAGGTGCAATTCTGAAATTTTTTGCTTTTTCCTGCTCCTCTTAGCATGATAAAGAAGATTCAAAGAGAGTGAGATGCCAGCTCCTTTCATTTAGTCAGTAGCTTCAATCATTTCTGGTATATGAATAACATGATGTTTTTCAATGGCAAAAATCAATGAATATTGTAAGTGCACAAACAGTAATTTCTCCGCATTGCAAGGTGCAATTCTGAAATTTTTTGCTTTTTCCTGCTCCTCTTAGCATGATAAAGAAGATTCAAAGAGAGTGAGATGCCAGCTCCTTTCATTTAGTCAGTAGCTTCAATCATTTCTGGACGTTTTTCAATGGCAAAAATTAATGAATATTGTAAATGCACAAACAGTAATTTCTCCGCATTGCAAGGTGCAATTCTGAAATTTTTTGCTTTTTCCTGCTCCTCTTAGCATGATAAAGAAGATTCAAAGAGAGTGAGATGCCAGCTCCTTTCATTCAGTAAGTAGCTTCAAACATTTCTGGTATATGAATAACATGATGTTTTTCAATGGCAAAAATCAATGAATATTGTAAATGCACAAACTGTAATTTCTCCGCATTGCAAGGTGCAATTCTGAAATTTTTTGCTTTTTCCTGCTCCTCTTAGCATGATAAAGAAGATTCAAAGAGAGTGAGATGCCAGCTCCTTTCATTCAGTCAGTAGCTTCAATCATTTCTGGACGTTTTGCAAAGGCAAAAATCAATGAATATTGTAAATGCACAAACAGTAATTTCTCCGCATTGCAAGGTGCAAATCTGAAATTTTTTGCTTTTTCCTGCTCCTCTTAGCATGATAAAGAAGATTCAAAGAGAGTGAGATGCCAGCTCCTTTCATTCAGTCAGTAGCTTCAATCATTTCTGGACGTTTTTCAATGGCAAAAATCAATGAATATTGTAAATGCACAAACAGTAATTTGTCCGCATTGCAATGTGCAATTCTGAAATTTTTTGCTTTTTCCTGCTCCTCTTAGCATGATAAAGAAGATTCAAAGAGAGTGAGATGCCAGCTCCTTTCATTCAGTCAGTAGCTTCAAACATTTCTGGTATATGAATAACATGATGTTTTTCAATGGCAAAAATCAATGAATATTGTAAATGCACAAACAGTAATTTCTCCGCATTGCAAGGTGCAATTCTGAAATTTTTGCTTTTTCCTGCTCCTCTTAGCATGATAAAGAAGATTCAAAGAGAGTGAGATGCCAGCTCCTTTCATTCAGTCAGTAGCTTCAATCATTTCTGGTATATGAATAACATGATGTTTTTCAATGGCAAAAATCAATGAATATTGTAAATGCACAAACAGTAATTTCTCCGCATTGCAAGGTGCAATTCTGAAATTTTTTGCTTTTTCCTGCTCCTCTTAGCATGATAAAGAAGATTCAAAGAGAGTGAGATGCCAGCTCCTTTCATTCAGTCAGTAGCTTCAAACATTTCTGGTATATGAATAACATGATGTTTTTCAATGGCAAAAATCAATGAATATTGTAAATGCACAAACAGTAATTTCTCCGCATTACAAGGTGCAATTCTGAAATTTTTTGCTTTTTCCTGCTCCTCTTAGCATGATAAAGAAGATTCAAAGAGAGTGAGATGCCAGCTCCTTTCATTCAGTCAGTAGCTTCAATCATTTCTGGACGTTTTTCAATGGCAAAAATCAATGAATATTGTAAATGCACAAACAGTAATTTCTCCGCATTGCAAGGTGCAATTCTGAAATTTTTTGCTTTTTCCTGCTCCTCTTAGCATGATAAAGAAGATTCAAAGAGAGTGAGATGCCAGCTCCTTTCATTTAGTCAGTAGCTTCAATCATTTCTGGACGTTTTTCAATGGCAAAAATCAATGAATATTGTAAATGCACAAACAGTAATTTCTCCGCATTGCAAGGTGCAATTCTGAAATTTTTTGCTTTTTCCTGCTCCTCTTAGCATGATAAAGAAGATTCAAAGAGAGTGAGATGCCAGCTCCTTTCATTCAGTAAGTAGCTTCAAACATTTCTGGTATATGAATAACATGATGTTTTTCAATGGCAAAAATCAATGAATATTGTAAATGCACAAACTGTAATTTCTCCGCATTGCAAGGTGCAATTCTGAAATTTTTTGCTTTTTCCTGCTCCTCTTAGCATGATAAAGAAGATTCAAAGAGAGTGAGATGCCAGCTCCTTTCATTCAGTCAGTAGCTTCAATCATTTCTGGACGTTTTGCAAAGGCAAAAATCAATGAATATTGTAAATGCACAAACAGTAATTTCTCCGCATTGCAAGGTGCAAATCTGAAATTTTTTGCTTTTTCCTGCTCCTCTTAGCATGATAAAGAAGATTCAAAGAGAGTGAGATGCCAGCTCCTTTCATTCAGTCAGTAGCTTCAATCATTTCTGGACGTTTTTCAATGGCAAAAATCAATGAATATTGTAAATGCACAAACAGTAATTTCTCCGCATTGCAAGGTGCAATTCTGAAATTTTTTGCTTTTTCCTGCTCCTCATAGCATTATAAAGAAGATTCAAAGAGAGTGAGATGTGAGCTCCTTTCATTCAGTCAGTAGCTTCAAACATTTCTGGACGTTTTTCAATGGCAAAAATCAATGAATATTGTAAATGCACAAACAGTAATTTCTCCGCATTGCAATGTGCAATTCTGAAATTTTTTGCTTTTTCCTGCTCCTCTTAGCATGATAAAGAAGATTCAAAGAGAGTGAGATGCCAGCTCCTTTCATTCAGTCAGTAGCTTCAAACATTTCTGGTATATGAATAACATGATGTTTTTCAATGGCAAAAATCAATGAATATTGTAAATGCACAAACAGTAATTTCTCCGCATTGCAAGGTGCAATTCTGAAATTTTTTTGCTTTTTCCTGCTCCTCTTAGCATGATAAAGAAGATTCAAAGAGAGTGAGATGCCAGCTCCTTTCATTCAGTCAGTAGCTTCAATCATTTCTGGTATATGAATAACATGATGTTTTTCAATGGCAAAAATCAATGAATATTGTAAATGCACAAACAGTAATTTCTCCGCATTGCAAGGTGCAATTCTGAAATTTTTTGCTTTTTCCTGCTCCTCTTAGCATGATAAAGAAGATTCAAAGAGAGTGAGATGCCAGCTCCTTTCATTCAGTCAGTAGCTTCAATAATTTCTGGACGTTTTTCAATGGCAAAAATCAATGAATATTGTAAATGCACAAACAGTAATTTCTCCGCATTGCAAGGTGCAATTCTGAAATTTTTTGCTTTTTCCTGCTCCTCTTAGCATGATAAAGAAGATTCAAAGAGAGTGAGATGCCAGCGTTTTTCATTCAGTCAGTAGCTTCAATCATTTCTGGTATATGAATAACATGATGTTTTTCAATGACAAAAATCAATGAATATTGTAAATGCACAAACAGTAATTTCTCCGCATTGCAAGGTGCAATTCTGAAATTTTTTGCTTTTTCCTGCTCCTCTTAGCATGATAAAGAAGATTCAAAGAGAGTGAGATGCCAGCTCCTTTCATTCAGTCAGTAGCTTCAAACATTTCTGGTATATGAATAACATGATGTTTTTCAATGGCAAAAATCAATGAATATTGTAAATGCACAAACAGTAATTTCTCCGCATTGCAAGGTGCAATTCTGAAATTTTTTGCTTTTTCCTGCTCCTCTTAGCATGATAAAGAAGATTCAAAGAGAGTGAGATGCCAGCTCCTTTCATTCAGTCAGTAGCTTCAATCATTTCTGGACGTTTTTCAAAGACAAAAATCAATGAATATTGTAAATGCACAAACAGTAATTTCTCCGCATTGCAAGGTGCAATTCTGAAATTTTTTGCTTTTTCCTGCTCCTCTTAGCATGATAAAGAAGATTCAAAGAGAGTGAGATGCCAGCTCCTTTCATTCAGTCAGTAGCTTCAATCATTTCTGGACGTTTTTCAATGGCAAAAATCAATGAATATTGTAAATGCACAAACAGTAATTTCTCCGCATTGCAAGGTGCAATTCTGAAATTTTTTGCTTTTTCCTGCTCCTCTTAGCATGATAAAGAAGATTCAAAGAGAGTGAGATGCCAGCTCCTTTCATTCAGTCAGTAGCTTCAATCATTTCTGGTATATGAATAACATGATGTTTTTCAATGGCAAAAATCAATGAATATTGTAAATGCACAAACAGTAATTTCTCCGCATTGCAAGGTGCAATTCTGAAATTTTTTGCTTTTTCCTGCTCCTCTTAGCATGATAAAGAAGATTCAAAGAGAGTGAGATGCCAGCTCCTTTCATTGTCAGTAGCTTCAATCATTTCTGGACGTTTTTCAATGGCAAAAATCAATGAATATTGTAAATGCACAAACAGTAATTTCTCCGCATTGCAAGGTGCAATTCTGAAATTTTTTGCTTTTTCCTGCTCCTCTTAGCATGATAAAGAAGATTCAAAGAGAGTGAGATGCCAGCTCCTTTCATTCAGTCAGTAGCTTCAATCATTTCTGGTATATGAATAACATGATGTTTTTCAATGGCAAAAATCAATGAATATTGTAAATGCACAAACAGTAATTTCTCCGCATTGCAAGGTGCAATTCTGAAATTTTTTGCTTTTTCCTGCTCCTCTTAGCATGATAAAGAAGATTCAAAGAGAGTGAGATGCCAGCTCCTTTCATTCAGTCAGTAGCTTCAATCATTTCTGGACGTTTTTCAAAGGCAAAAATCAATGAATATTGTAAATGCACAAACAGTAATTTCTCCGCATTGCAAGGTGCAAATCTGAAATTTTTTGCTTTTTCCTGCTCCTCTTAGCATGATAAAGAAGATTCAAAGAGAGTGAGATGCCAGCTCCTTTCATTCAGTCAGTAGCTTCAATCATTTCTGGACGTTTTTCAATGGCAAAAATCAATGAATATTGTAAATGCACAAACAGTAATTTCTCCGCATTGCAAGGTGCAATTCTGAAATTTTTTGCTTTTTCCTGCTCCTCATAGCATGATAAAGAAGATTCAAAGAGAGTGAGATGGGGGAGTGGCCTGAGCACAGGACGAGATGGCAGCTTGATCCTGAGCTCCCTGAGGGCTTCGCTTTAAAGCTACTTTTTAAGCAACAAAAGAAGATTTTTTTCCAAAATTCTTATATAATTTGACTTCCTATCATTCAGGGATCATTTTGACACCAAGGAATCCCTGCTAACCCCATCAACCCTGGAGATGCTTTGTGCTCAGACATTTGGGTGAGGCTCAGAATCCACCATTGAAGTGACTCTGTAACGTGGCCCTACAGGATTGTGGACCCATTTATGCCCTTTTACCTCCGGACCCAGGATTACATCATTTTATACCGGACTTAAGGACTATCAGCAGGCTTTATATGCAGCTGCGGTAAGTCCTGGTGAGCATTCCAGTCCTTGAGGCTGTGACGTGCCCCTTTAAGCTCACAGATCGGTGGGGGCACATATTTCTCTCACTTCATTTAACTGAACATTATATACTGGGCCCCCTGACTGTTGTTAGAGCTTATATTTAAACCCACGGGGTGGCACATTTTGGTTCTGGTTCTGACACCCAGGCGATTATTGGCGGCCCTTTTCTTGTTTCAAGTCACTCTGCGGCCCTTTTCTTGTTTCCAGTCACTCTGCAACGTGACTCTGGAGTGACTGTGATAGCAGCGCAGGTCTGCTCTGCTCTGCTCCTGACCCCGGGAGCAGGACCTTACAGCAGCATCAGCTGTCCCGACACCGGACCCAAGAACAGAGGAGAAGAGGAGACTGAGATCGAGTTACTGGCGATATCCTGAATAAATCCCAGCTCTGCAATCTGCTGTCACAGCCCCACGGAGGACCGGACCGGACCTGCAGGACCCCAACCCATAAAGAAGCGGCACTACCACCCCCGGACCAAATACAATCAACCCCACTGGACCCCGAGGACGAGACCCCTGCTGCCGGCGAGGGACTGAGAATCTAGCTTGTCCGACGCGGAGCTCAGGAGACTGGGACGGAGCGGGACTTCATATCTAAGGCTAAGGTTAGATAAGCCCTGGCTAATGCCAGGGCTCTTATTGAATTTCTGGGGTCCGTTGCTCAGGGTTCCGGGGCTGCTCCAGTAGTAGCGGTGTCCCCTTGTGTCCCTGTGAAGCTGCTGCGACCCTTTCCCCCCTCGGCTTACTGCCACCGCTGCTGTCTGCGCCCGGCTCTCTCCTCTCCGGCTGTTACATGCACCTTAGGCTGTTCCCTTAGCAGCGGTTCCCCCTCCTCTGCTCCGGAGCCGGCATCAGCTGTTTTCTCTGATGCCGGGCACTGCCGGTATATGTGACTGGTGTTTCCACGTTATATAGTGGCGGCGGTACCTCTCCTTCCTCTGTCAGGGAGCCGCTCCATTCCCCCTGCTTCCAGCTGCTGAGTGCCGCCGGTGCCGAGGTCCGTTCCAGCTACCCCCGCTGTGCCGCTCTGCTGTGTATGTTTCTGTGGTGCCTGGACCCTGCAGACCCCTGTGGCTGCCTCCCCCTCCTGTGACAGCGCCGCTGCGCTTTGATTTTTGCCTCTGGTCCCCCGCTGCATCAGCCCCGCTGCCCTCCACTCTCACACACTTCCAGTCAGCTGATATACTTTAAATCTCCCGCCCCCTGCTGCAGCGTAGCTCAGCACTGCTGTCCATGGTGCTGATCAAATTCTCCTGCCCTCTGCTGCGGCGTCGCTCTGCACTGCTGTCCATGGTGCTGATCTGAACTGCTGTCCATGGTGCTGATCTTGTATTAGTCTGTGCTGCTGTCCATGGTGCTGATCTGAACTGCTGTCCATGGTGCTGATCTTATATTAGTCTGAACTGTTGTCCATGGTGCTGATCTTATATTAGTCTGAACTGCTGTCCATGGTGCTGATCTGAACTGCTGTCCATGGTGCTGATCTTATATTAGTCTGAACTGCTGTCCATGGTGCTGATCTTGTATTAATACTTATAAGCAGTATATTAACTCACCAGATAGTGCACATAAAACTGTTGCCCACAGAATTTTACAGAATTTTATAGAATCTGGTTTGCAAAACTTTATATTAACCCTTTGGAGGATCTTCTTGTAAATCTCCCTTCTCAGTTATTATTGCCTTAAAGGGACAGTACCTACAATTTACCTGCTTGTTCTCCTGGATATAAAAATAATCTGAACATTACTATTACCTTTGGACTGCATTGACTATCATTTGTCCTAATAATTATACATTTTCTCCTGGCGAAATTCTCTGATGTCTCTGGTTTACCTGACTGCCTTTATCTTTGGAAAACTGACATTCGGCGTTTTTTTTTTTTTTTTGAATACTGATTGATTGTATTTTTTTATTTCCTTTTTCTCCTTTTCTCTTTTTAAATCTGCTGATTGTGAAATATGCTTGGTTAAAGGTGTTTTGTCGGTCGTCACATTGATTGTATAATCATTCATCTCTTGACTCGCATTATAACTGTCTGCTATTTGAAGTACTGAGAAGAAGGACATATTTCTGCAATTTTCTATTTTTTTTTCTAGGTTATATATTCTTTGTGTATACATCAGCCGTCTGCTGGAATTATTTTGGGCATTGTGATCTCATTCTAACCAATAGTCCAATTGTTGTCTATTGATACCCCTTTGGTGTATTCTAGGGTCTATAATGGCAACAAACAAAAAAAATTCCCAAAAATCTTTAGAGATGCCCCTTAAAACTAATGCGGTAAGAGGAAAGACCTCCCAGCGTTTTTCCTTCTCTAACCCCTCAGAAGATTCTGTTAATATTATTAGCCCAGTCAAGTCTAGATCACCCCATAGAAACCCTGAAGATAACCCAACCTCTAAAGTGTTTACCCCCACCAAAGATTCCCCTAAAACTGTAACTTCCCCAAAACAGCAAAGGGTTTGTATTTCAAAACCTGCTTCTGTTACAACAGCCAGAGGTAAAAAAGAGGAGGATATGGATTTGTCCGTGTCCTCAAAAAGAAGAGATCCTGGTGACTGGGGTAATAAATTTTCCCCCCTCGCAACTAATTCAGAGGATGATTCCTCAGATACTTCCCCTAATCCAAGCCCAGAAAGGAGGCGTTTAAAAAAAGATCCATCTCTTTTTTCTCCTGATTCTATGATCAGTGTTCCGTTAAAACTGCCCACTTCTCAAAATCCAGAAAATTTTGACCTTTCCTCTTTCCTGGACAACTTGACCAAAAGGATTGATAACAACATGAAGTTGGGATTTGATAGACAGGTTGACTCCATGAAGTCTACTTTAAGCGCCTTCGGTGTTAAATTAGAGGAAAACACCAAGAGACTTAATACGGTAGAAGGTAAAATAGATAAAGTCTCCTCAGAAAATCTTGAGATTAAATCTGAGCTTCATAGACTTAGATTAAAAGTGGCTGATCTAGAAGACAGAAGCAGAAGAAATAACCTGAAAATTAGGGGCATCCCTGAAAGTGTCTCCCCCTCTGACCTTCTCTCCTATGTTCAAGACTTACTTCACAAATCCATCCCTTCTTTGTCTGAACTGGATCTTATTATAGACAGGGCACACCGCTTATTTCGCCCGTCGTCTATATCCCCTGATTTACCTAGAGACATGATAATAAGATTGCATTTCTTCTCCACTAAGGAGAGAATTTTAAGTTTTATTAGAGAGGCAAAGAATTTTCCTGAACCCTTTTCGCACCTAAAAATCTTCTCGGATTTTTCTAGGGAAACAATGGATGCGAGAAGGGCCTACAAATTAACCACAGACAGATTGAGAGAAATGGGCATTCCGTATAGGTGGGGTTTCCCAGTGAAATTGCTGATTTTTTTTAAGGGAAAAACTTATACTCTTTCAGATCCAGACGAAGGCCCCAAATTCTTTGAGTTTATAAAAGACATTCCCTTGAGGGATCCGAAAGCTCCTAATCGCTGAGAAGAGGGGGAGCTATATCTGGATCCTCTCCAAAACTTTATTCCTTATATCATATAACATATAGGTTACTAATTACTTTACCTAACTGTGAAAATTTATAGTGTAGTAATCATTATTTGACTTATTTAAGTCTTAAAATGCTAATTTTGACTCTTTTCTTTTTTGAATCCTGGCCGGCTTTGGAGTCCCGAGTCTCATATTAATCTTCTTTTTATTATGCCCTCAGGTAGTGTCCACACATTTTTTTTTCCCCCAAAACCGAGGGAGAACCTTTCAGGTAAAGGTTCCCTCAGGAAGTTTTTGATTCATTTTTTTTTATTATTTACTTTGCTGGTATCTCGAATACCCAGTGACTGTTATTGGTGTTGTTTGTTTGACAAATTTTCTCCATTGAATTGTAGTCTGTAACACATTCTTAACCTATTAGAATACCATCTCCCAGTTTTGATTGCCGGTGGTTTTACCGCTTGGGGTGGTTTGCAGGATCAATTGATTTTTGCTTTTCTCTTTTTTGGATACATTTTGACTGTTTTCCTGGTCTATGCCTATTAAGGTTGTCTCATATAATGTAAGAGGTCTGAATAGCCCCAGCAAAAGATTCTCCCTATGGAAGGAATTAGTTCATCTTGGAGCGGATGTGGCGTGTCTACAAGAAACCAGGTTCGCTGAGGGGAAACATCCTAAATTTTCTCATAAAGAATATCCCCATATTTTTGAATCCATCAGTGAACGGAAAAAAGCTGGCGTAGCAACATTGATTAAAAATTCAGTTCCATTTGAACTATTAGATCAGCATGGTGATGTCAATGGCAGATATCACATACTGAACTGCAAACTGAACAATCATGAGTGTACAATTGCAAACGTATATGCCCCAAATAAGAAGCAAATTTCTTTTTTAAATAAAGTTTTGAGGAAAGTGGAGGAGGTTAGGAGAGGTGAATTGATCCTTTTGGGGGATTTTAATATGGTACCAGATGGGTTAATTGACTCTTCTTCTCCTAGTCGTCACCTTTATGCTACTCTAAATAATTGGCTCCATAGAAATGAACTCTTCGACATATTCAGATGTCTCAATACTACTTCCAAAGAGTTTTCTCACTTTTCAGATGCACATCAAACGGCCTCCAGAATTGATCTAATGTTAACCGACGTCTTCTCTTTATCTAAATTCTCAAATATCTCCATAGGTCCCAGGTCTATATCGGATCATGCCCCTATAACGTGTGAACTCCATATTGGCCCTCTTCTAAGAAACGGTTTCCTCTGGAAATGCAAATCTTCCCTTATTCATAATCGAAAGAATAAAAAAACTATCGAAAATGCAATTACAAATTATTTTAAAGAAAATGAAACCCCGGATCTATCTAACCCCTTCTCTAGTTGGTGTGCCCACAAAGCTGTGCTTCGGGGTGTACTAATACAGATATCATCATCGGAAAAAAAAGAAAAAAGAGCCAAAATAAATTCCCTTCAAAAACTAATCGAAGAAAAAGAACTAGCCCAGATTAATCTTCCTTTCCCTTCCCCAACAATTCAAAAGGAACTACTAAATCTAAGGATTGACCTAAAATCAGAAATTTTTTCTTCCTACGACTCGATCATTCAAAAATCAAAGTTTAATCATTATGCCGCCCTTAACAAACCTACTCGTTTTATGGCCCGATTGGTTAAACAAAAAAGAGTGAACAATAGAATTGATAAAATTAAAAATGTTAACGGATCATTGCTCTATCACCCAAAAGATATAGCTGATCGGTTCGCAGAATTCTATGAGAAACTCTATAATATCAAATCTGATCCCTTAATTTCCCAACCCAATTCAGAAGCAATTAATAATTTCCTCTCTTCAATTAAATTACCCAAATTGAGCCCTCTGGATCTTGAGTCATTGAATGAACCTTTTACTACCCTCGAAATTATGAACACAATTAAGCAACTTAAATCTTTCAAGGCCCCGGGTCCAGATGGGTTCACCAATGAATACTATAAGACCTTTTGTGAACTCCTTTCCCCTCCTCTTACTAAAATCTTTAATTTGGCATCTTCAAACTGCTCCTTCCCCCAAGAAATGTTGGAGGCCACTATCACCTTGATTCCCAAGTCAAAAGATGAGAGGGATAATGTCAAAAATTATAGACCTATCTCACTAATCAATACCGATATAAAAATTTATTCGAAAATTCTGGCCAATCGTCTTTCAACTATTCTCCCAAATCTCATCAACGATGACCAAATCGGCTTCGTTGGTGGGAGACAAGCTACTGATGGCACTAGAAGAATTTTGAATATTTTGAGATTGATTAATACAGTTAGGGTTCCAACCTCCTTGCTCGCATTAGATGCTGAAAAAGCATTCGATAGACTAAATTGGCTATATTTAAAACATACTCTTATCAAATTTGGTTTTAATAATAATTTTCTTTCCTCAATTTTGGCTCTTTATTCTAACCCCCAAGCTAAAATTTATGTCAACAATTATCTTTCCCACCCAATCCCTATTACAAACGGGACTAGACAAGGTTGCCCTCTTTCCCCCCTACTTTTTGTTTTGACTATGGAGCCTTTGGCACAGAAGATTAGAGAAAGTACTGACATTATGGGGATCTCTGCTCCTTCCCGGGAATTCAAAATTAGTCTCTTCGCAGATGACGTCATGCTTTCCTTGCTGGATCCAATAAATTCGGTTAATAAGGTCGTGGAAGTTCTGGATTCATTCTCCCAGATTTCTTACTTTAAGATTAATAAAAAAAAATCAAAACTTTTAAACATTAATTTGGACCATCAAACGAGAGAAGCTTTACATTCAAAATTTTCCTTTGATTCAGCCAAGGACAATCTGACCTATTTGGGGATTGTAGTTGGTAAATCTATCGACTCAACACTCTCTGCCAATTTAGACCTAATTAATGACGTCGTCCGGGGAGATTTGACGAATCTCCTGAAAAAGGATTTGTCATGGTGGGGTAGGGTTTTATCCATTAAAATGTTTGTCCTCCCCAAAATCCTATATTTCTTTCGTAACTTACCATTAAATATACCCCTCTGTTTCATCCAAAAAATACAGAACCAGATCAACTCATACATTTGGGACAAAAAACGTGCGAGGATATCTGCTGAAATCTTATATAAAAATAAAAGCAACGGAGGTCTGAGTCTCCCTAACATATCTGCCTATTATTATGCTAACCTTATCAAGCAGAGTAGAAATTGGCTTAATTCTACAAATCCCCCGGCATGGCTAACTTTGGAGACCTTTCTGAACGGCGACTCCCCTCCCCGAGATTTGCTATTTAAACATCTCTTTAAAAAATGCACTCATGATCCTTCACACCCTATCTTTCAAGCGACTATTGAAGCTTGGAAGAAAATTGCTAGGAGAAAGAGGGGGAATCTTTCTAGAGACGTTAATGTAGACAAACTTTCTCTTGTTAAAAACTTTCCAATCAATTTTGTTGCTGCCTTACACAACTCTTGCATTCCGGATCACTGGAATAGTAGAGGGTTAAAGAAAATTGGGGACCTCTATGAGACTTCTACTTTTTCTCCTTTCCAAACCCTCAAAAAAAAATTTAATCTCCCTTCCTCTGATTTTTTCTTATACTCCCACTTTAAAAGTATTATTCTAGAATTTCTGGCTGGTAAACTCCTTGTTTCCAAAACCTCGGCGAGCCTGTTGTGTAATCCATCCCACAAAATTTTCTGGAGCTTGAGACACATTTACAACAGCTTCAACAATGATCTATCTTTCAAAAAAAACATCTACATGTTACGATGGGAAAAAGACCTGAAACTCAACTTCCCTCTCGACCAGTGGGAGAATGCTGTACTTTTCACTCAAGCCTCCAATATTTCCATGCCTCTACAAGAGGCCTATTTCAAGGTCTTATCAAGGTGGTATTATACCCCAATCAGGCTTCATCACATAAGGTCCAGCAATTCTCCCCTTTGTTGGAGGGATTGTGGCATTAAAGGAGATCTCTTGCATATTTTTTGGAGCTGCCCTAAGATTCGTAATCTGTGGGCTCAGATTTCTTCTCTGATTAACGACCTTTTGGGCAGACCTTTAATTTTGACCCCTCAAATAGCTCTATTATCATTAGAACTGGAAACATATAAGTCTTATGAGAGAGCTATCATGATCCACATATTTTCGGTTTGCAAAAATGCTTTATCTTTTCATTGGAGAAAATCGTCTGTTCCTACTCTGGAGGAATTAGTAGATAGGATGAACCAACATAGAATATACGAATTTAGATTTGCCTCTATCAATGATATCCTTTTCAAATTCTCTAAGAAATGGGATATCTGGTCAAATAAATTCCCCTGTCCTGCCTATAATACTGGTAGTTCTTAATATGTCTTGCAGACTACTCATTCACTTTGTTTGTATTATTGTTAACATGACAATGTGTGTTGAAATTGTTCTGTGTTTTGTTAGATTGTTTTATTATTCCTTATTGATTTCAGTATTATTTGATGAATCAATCTCTTCTACCCCTTGTTATCTTATCCTTGTTGTTTCCCTTTCCCTCCCCTCCCTTTGGTCTTTCCCCTTTTCCCGCGTTCCAGTTATCCCTGATTTTCCCCTTGTATTTCGAATTATGCTACTGTCAATTACTTGTTAATATGTCGTTAATGAAAAATAAAAATACGGTAAAACAAAGAGAGTGAGATGCCAGCTCCTTTCATTCAGTCAGTAGCTTCAAACATTTCTGGACGTTTTTCAATGGCAAAAATCAATGAATATTGTAAATGCACAAACAGTAATTTCTCCGCATTGCAATGTGCAATTCTGAAATTTTTTGCTTTTTCCTGCTCCTCTTAGCATGATAAAGAAGATTCAAAGAGAGTGAGATGCCAGCTCCTTTCATTCAGTCAGTAGCTTCAAACATTTCTGGTGTATGAATAACATGATGTTTTTCAATGGCAAAAATCAATGAATATTGTAAATGCACAGACAGTAATTTCTCCGCATTGCAAGGTGCAATTCTGAAATTTTTTGCTTTTTCCTGCTCCTCTTAGCATGATAAAGAAGATTCAAAGAGAGTGAGATGCCAGCTCCTTTCATTCAGTCAGTAGCTTCAATCATTTCTGGACGTTTTTCAATGGCAAAAATCAATGAATATTGTAAATGCACAAACAGTAATTTCTCCGCATTGCAAGGTGCAATTCTGAGATTTTTTGCTTTTTCCTGCTCCTCTTAGCATGATAAAGAAGATTCAAAGAGAGTGAGATGCCAGCTCCTTTCATTCAGTCAGTAGCTTCAATCATTTCTGGTATATGAATAACATGATGTTTTTCAATGGCAAAAATCAATGAATATTATAAATGCACAAACAGTAATTTCTCCGCATTGCAAGGTGCAATTCTGAAATTTTTTGCTTTTTCCTGCTCCTCTTAGCATGATAAAGAAGATTCAAAGAGAGTGAGTTGCCAGCTCCTTTCATTCAGTCAGTAGCTTCAATCATTTCTGGACGTTTTTCAATGGCAAAAATCAATGAATATTGTAAATGCACAAAGAGTAATTTCTCCGCATTGCAACGTGCAATTCTGAAATTTTTTGCTTTTTCCTGCTCCTCTTAGCATGATAAAGAAGATTCAAAGAGAGTGAGATGCCAGCTCCTTTCATTCAGTCAGTAGCTTCAATCATTTCTGGTATATGAATAACATGATGTTTTTCAATGGCAAAAATCAATGAATATTGTAAATGCACAAACAGTAATTTCTCCGCATTGCAAGGTGTAATTCTGAAATTTTTTCCTTTTTCCTGCTCCTCTTAGCATGATAAAGAAGATTCAAAGAGAGTGAGATGCCAGCTCCTTTCATTCAGTCAGTAGCTTCAAACATTTCTGGTATATGAATAACATGATGTTTTTCAATGGCAAAAATCAATGAATATTGTAAATGCACAAACAGTAATTTCTCCGCATTGCAAGGTGCAATTCTGAAATTTTTTGCTTTTTCCTGCTCCTCTTAGCATGATAAAGAAGATTCAAAGAGAGTGAGATGCCAGCTCCTTTCATTCAGTCAGTAGCTTCAATCATTTCTGGACGTTTTTCAATGGCAAAAATCAATGAATATTGTAAATGCACAAACAGTAATTTCTCCGCATTGCAAGGTGCAATTCTGAAATTTTTTGCTTTTTCCTGCTCCTCTTAGCATGATAAAGAAGATTCAAAGAGAGTGAGATGCCAGGTCCTTTCATTCAGTCAGTAGCTTCAATCATTTCTGGTATATGAATAACATGATGTTTTTCAATGGCAAAAATCAATGAATATTGTAAATGCACAAACAGTAATTTCTCCGCATTGCAAGGTGCAATTCTGAAATTTTTTGCTTTTTCCTGCTCCTCTTAGCATGATAAAGAAGATTCAAAGAGAGTGAGATGCCAGCTCCTTTCATTCAGTCAGTAGCTTCAAACATTTCTGGTATATGAATAACATGATGTTTTTCAATGGCAAAAATCAATGAATATTCTAAATGCACAAACAGTAATTTCTCCGCATTGCAAGGTGCAATTCTGAAATTTTTTGCTTTTTCCTGCTCCTCTTAGCATGATAAAGAAGATTCAAAGAGAGTGAGATGCCAGCTCCTTTCATTCAGTCAGTAGCTTCAATCATTTCTGGACGTTTTTCAATGGCAAAAATCAATGAATATTGTAAATGCACAAACAGTAATTTCTCCGCATTGCAAGGTGCAATTCTGAAATTTTTTGCTTTTTCCTGCTCCTCTTAGCATGATAAAGAAGATTCAAAGAGAGTGAGATGCCAGCTCCTTTCATTCAGTCAGTAGCTTCAATCATTTCTGGACGTTTTTCAATGGCAAAAATCAATGAATATTGTAAATGCACAAACAGTAATTTCTCCGCATTGCAAGGTGCAATTCTGAAATTTTTTGCTTTTTCCTGCTCCTCTTAGCATGATAAAGAAGATTCAAAGAGAGTGAGATGCCAGCTCCTTTCATTCAGTCAGTAGCTTCAAACATTTCTGGTATATGAATAACATGATGTTTTTCAATGGCAAAAATCAATGAATATTGTAAATGCACAAACAGTAATTTCTCAGTATTGCAAGGTGCAATTCTGAAATTTTTTGCTTTTTCCTGCTCCTCTTAGCATGATAAAAAAGATTCAAAGAGAGTGAGATGCCAGCTCCTTTCATTCAGTCAGTAGCTTCAATCATTTCTGGACGTTTTTCAATGGCAAAAATCAATGAATATTGTAAATGCACAAACAGTAATTTCTCCGCATTGCAAGGTGCAATTCTGAAATTTTTTGCTTTTTCCTGCTCCTCTTAGCATGATAAAGAAGATTCAAAGAGAGTGAGATGCCAGCTCCTTTCATTCAGTCAGTAGCTTCAATCATTTCTGGACGTTTTTCAATGGCAAAAATCAATGAATATTGTAAATGCACAAACAGTAATTTCTCCGCATTGCAAGGTGCAATTCTGAAATTTTTTGCTTTTTCCTGCTCCTCTTAGCATGATAAAGAAGATTCAAAGAGAGTGAGATGCCAGCTCCTTTCATTCAGTCAGTAGCTTCAATCATTTCTGGTATATGAATAACATGATGTTTTTCAATGGCAAAAATCAATGAATATTGTAAATGCACAAACAGTAATTTCTCCGCATTGCAAGGTGCAATTCTGAAATTTTTTGCTTTTTCCTGCTCCTCTTAGCATGATAAAGAAGATTCAAAGAGAGTGAGATGCCAGCTCCTTTCATTCAGTCAGTAGCTTCAATCATTTCTGGTATATGAATAACATGATGTTTTTCAATGGCAAAAATCAATGAATATTGTAAATGCACAAACAGTAATTTCTCCGCATTGCAAGGTGCAATTCTGAAATTTTTTGCTTTTTAGTGCTCCTCTTAGCATGATAAAGAAGATTCAAAGAGAGTGAGATGCCAGCTCCTTTCATTCAGTCAGTAGCTTCAAACATTTCTGGTATATGAATAACATGATGTTTTTCAATGGCAAAAATCAATGAATATTGTAAATGCAGAAACAGTAATTTTTCCGCATTGCAAGGTGCAATTCTGAAATTTTTTGCTTTTTCCTGCTCCTCTTAGCATGATAAAGAAGATTCAAAGAGAGTGAGATGCCAGCTCCTTTCATTCAGTCAGTAGCTTCAATCATTTCTGGACGTTTTTCAATGGCAAAAATCAATGAATATTGTAAATGCACAAACAGTAATTTCTCCGCATTGCAAGGTGCAATTCTGAAATTTTTTGCTTTTTCCTGCTCCTCTTAGCATGATAAAGAAGATTCAAAGAGAGTGAGATGCCAGCTCCTTTCATTCAGTCAGTAGCTTCAATCATTTCTGGTATATGAATAACATGATGTTTTTCAATGGCAAAAATCAATGAATATTGTAAATGCACAAACAGTAATTTCTCCGCATTGCAAGGTGCAATTCTGAAATTTTTTGCTTTTTCCTGCTCCTCTTAGCATGATAAAGAAGATTCAAAGAGAGTGAGATGCCAGCTCCTTTCATTCAGTCAGTAGCTTCAAACATTTCTGGTATATGAATAACATGATGTTTTTCAATGGCAAAAATCAATGAATATTGTAAATGCACAAACAGTAATTTCTCCGCATTGCAAGGTGCAATTCTGAAATTTTTTGCTTTTTCCTGCTCCTCTTAGCATGATAAAGAAGATTCAAAGAGAGTGAGATGCCAGCTCCTTTCATTCAGTCAGTAGCTTCAATCATTTCTGGACGTTTTTCAATGGCAAAAATCAATGAATATTGTAAATGCACAAACAGTAATTTCTCCGCATTGCAAGGTGCAATTCTGAAATTTTTTGCTTTTTCCTGCTCCTCTTAGCATGATAAAGAAGATTCAAAGAGAGTGAGATGCCAGCTCCTTTCATTTAGTCAGTAGCTTCAATCATTTCTGGTATATGAATAACATGATGTTTTTCAATGGCAAAAATCAATGAATATTGTAAGTGCACAAACAGTAATTTCTCCGCATTGCAAGGTGCAATTCTGAAATTTTTTGCTTTTTCCTGCTCCTCTTAGCATGATAAAGAAGATTCAAAGAGAGTGAGATGCCAGCTCCTTTCATTTAGTCAGTAACTTCAATCATTTCTGGACGTTTTTCAATGGCAAAAATCAATGAATATTGTAAATGCACAAACAGTAATTTCTCCGCATTGCAAGGTGCAATTCTGAAATTTTTTGCTTTTTCCTGCTCCTCTTAGCATGATAAAGAAGATTCAAAGAGAGTGAGATGCCAGCTCCTTTCATTCAGTAAGTAGCTTCAAACATTTCTGGTATATGAATAACATGATGTTTTTCAATGGCAAAAATCAATGAATATTGTAAATGCACAAACAGTAATTTCTCCGCATTGCAAGGTGCAATTCTGAAATTTTTTGCTTTTTCCTGCTCCTCTTAGCATGTTAAAGAAGATTCAAAGAGAGTGAGATGCCAGCTCCTTTCATTCAGTCAGTAGCTTCAATCATTTCTGGACGTTTTTCAAAGGCAAAAATCAATGAATATTGTAAATGCACAAACAGTAATTTCTCCGCATTGCAAGGTGCAAATCTGAAATTTTTTGCTTTTTCCTGCTCCTCTTAGCATGATAAAGAAGATTCAAAGAGAGTGAGATGCCAGCTCCTTTCATTCAGTCAGTAGCTTCAATCATTTCTGGACGTTTTTCAATGGCAAAAATCAATGAATATTGTAAATGCACAAACAGAAATTTCTCCGCATTGCAAGGTGCAATTCTGAAATTTTTTGCTTTTTCCTGCTCCTCTTAGCATGATAAAGAAGATTCAAAGAGAGTGAGATGCCAGCTCCTTTCATTCAGTCAGTAGCTTCAATCATTTCTGGTATATGAATAACATGATGTTTTTCAATGGCAAAAATCAATGAATATTGTAAATGCACAAACAGTAATTTCTCCGCATTGCAATGTGCAATTCTGAAATTTTTTGCTTTTTCCTGCTCCTCTTAGCATGATAAAGAAGATTCAAAGAGAGTGAGATGCCAGCTCCTTTCATTCAGTCAGTAGCTTCAAACATTTCTGGTATATGAATAACATGATGTTTTTCAATGGCAAAAATCAATGAATATTGTAAATGCACAAACAGTAATTTCTCCGCATTGCAAGGTGCAATTCTGAAATTTTTTGCTTTTTCCTGCTCCTCTTAGCATGATAAAGAAGATTCAAAGAGAGTGAGATGCCAGCTCCTTTCATTCAGTCAGTAGCTTCAATCATTTCTGGTATATGAATAACATGATGTTTTTCAATGGCAAAAATCAATGAATATTGTAAATGCACAAACAGTAATTTCTCCGCATTGCAAGGTGCAATTCTGAAATTTTTTGCTTTTTCCTGCTCCTCTTAGCATGATAAAGAAGATTCAAAGAGAGTGAGATGCCAGCTCCTTTCATTCAGTCAGTAGCTTCAATCATTTCTGGTATATGAATAACATGATGTTTTTCAATGGCAAAAATCAATGAATATTGTAAATGCACAAACAGTAATTTCTCCGCATTGCAAGGTGCAATTCTGAAATTTTTTGCTTTTTCCTGCTCCTCTTAGCATGATAAAGAAGATTCAAAGAGAGTGAGATGCCAGCTCCTTTCATTCAGTCAGTAGCTTCAATCATTTCTGGTATATGAATAACATGATGTTTTTCAATGGCAAAAATCAATGAATATTGTAAATGCACAAACAGTAATTTCTCCGCATTGCAAGGTGCAATTCTGAAATTTTTTGCTTTTTAGTGCTCCTCTTAGCATGATAAAGAAGATTCAAAGAGAGTGAGATGCCAGCTCCTTTCATTCAGTCAGTAGCTTCAAACATTTCTGGTATATGAATAACATGATGTTTTTCAATGGCAAAAATCAATGAATATTGTAAATGCAGAAACAGTAATTTTTCCGCATTGCAAGGTGCAATTCTGAAATTTTTTGCTTTTTCCTGCTCCTCTTAGCATGATAAAGAAGATTCAAAGAGAGTGAGATGCCAGCTCCTTTCATTCAGTCAGTAGCTTCAATCATTTCTGGACGTTTTTCAATGGCAAAAATCAATGAATATTGTAAATGCACAAACAGTAATTTCTCCGCATTGCAAGGTGCAATTCTGAAATTTTTTGCTTTTTCCTGCTCCTCTTAGCATGATAAAGAAGATTCAAAGAGAGTGAGATGCCAGCTCCTTTCATTCAGTCAGTAGCTTCAATCATTTCTGGTATATGAATAACATGATGTTTTTCAATGGCAAAAATCAATGAATATTGTAAATGCACAAACAGTAATTTCTCCGCATTGCAAGGTGCAATTCTGAAATTTTTTGCTTTTTCCTGCTCCTCTTAGCATGATAAAGAAGATTCAAAGAGAGTGAGATGCCAGCTCCTTTCATTCAGTCAGTAGCTTCAAACATTTCTGGTATATGAATAACATGATGTTTTTCAATGGCAAAAATCAATGAATATTGTAAATGCACAAACAGTAATTTCTCCGCATTGCAAGGTGCAATTCTGAAATTTTTTGCTTTTTCCTGCTCCTCTTAGCATGATAAAGAAGATTCAAAGAGAGTGAGATGCCAGCTCCTTTCATTCAGTCAGTAGCTTCAATCATTTCTGGACGTTTTTCAATGGCAAAAATCAATGAATATTGTAAATGCACAAACAGTAATTTCTCCGCATTGCAAGGTGCAATTCTGAAATTTTTTGCTTTTTCCTGCTCCTCTTAGCATGATAAAGAAGATTCAAAGAGAGTGAGATGCCAGCTCCTTTCATTTAGTCAGTAGCTTCAATCATTTCTGGTATATGAATAACATGATGTTTTTCAATGGCAAAAATCAATGAATATTGTAAGTGCACAAACAGTAATTTCTCCGCATTGCAAGGTGCAATTCTGAAATTTTTTGCTTTTTCCTGCTCCTCTTAGCATGATAAAGAAGATTCAAAGAGAGTGAGATGCCAGCTCCTTTCATTTAGTCAGTAACTTCAATCATTTCTGGACGTTTTTCAATGGCAAAAATCAATGAATATTGTAAATGCACAAACAGTAATTTCTCCGCATTGCAAGGTGCAATTCTGAAATTTTTTGCTTTTTCCTGCTCCTCTTAGCATGATAAAGAAGATTCAAAGAGAGTGAGATGCCAGCTCCTTTCATTCAGTAAGTAGCTTCAAACATTTCTGGTATATGAATAACATGATGTTTTTCAATGGCAAAAATCAATGAATATTGTAAATGCACAAACAGTAATTTCTCCGCATTGCAAGGTGCAATTCTGAAATTTTTTGCTTTTTCCTGCTCCTCTTAGCATGTTAAAGAAGATTCAAAGAGAGTGAGATGCCAGCTCCTTTCATTCAGTCAGTAGCTTCAATCATTTCTGGACGTTTTTCAAAGGCAAAAATCAATGAATATTGTAAATGCACAAACAGTAATTTCTCCGCATTGCAAGGTGCAAATCTGAAATTTTTTGCTTTTTCCTGCTCCTCTTAGCATGATAAAGAAGATTCAAAGAGAGTGAGATGCCAGCTCCTTTCATTCAGTCAGTAGCTTCAATCATTTCTGGACGTTTTTCAATGGCAAAAATCAATGAATATTGTAAATGCACAAACAGAAATTTCTCCGCATTGCAAGGTGCAATTCTGAAATTTTTTGCTTTTTCCTGCTCCTCTTAGCATGATAAAGAAGATTCAAAGAGAGTGAGATGCCAGCTCCTTTCATTCAGTCAGTAGCTTCAATCATTTCTGGTATATGAATAACATGATGTTTTTCAATGGCAAAAATCAATGAATATTGTAAATGCACAAACAGTAATTTCTCCGCATTGCAATGTGCAATTCTGAAATTTTTTGCTTTTTCCTGCTCCTCTTAGCATGATAAAGAAGATTCAAAGAGAGTGAGATGCCAGCTCCTTTCATTCAGTCAGTAGCTTCAAACATTTCTGGTATATGAATAACATGATGTTTTTCAATGGCAAAAATCAATGAATATTGTAAATGCACAAACAGTAATTTCTCCGCATTGCAAGGTGCAATTCTGAAATTTTTTGCTTTTTCCTGCTCCTCTTAGCATGATAAAGAAGATTCAAAGAGAGTGAGATGCCAGCTCCTTTCATTCAGTCAGTAGCTTCAATCATTTCTGGTATATGAATAACATGATGTTTTTCAATGGCAAAAATCAATGAATATTGTAAATGCACAAACAGTAATTTCTCCGCATTGCAAGGTGCAATTCTGAAATTTTTTGCTTTTTCCTGCTCCTCTTAGCATGATAAAGAAGATTCAAAGAGAGTGAGATGCCAGCTCCTTTCATTCAGTCAGTAGCTTCAATCATTTCTGGTATATGAATAACATGATGTTTTTCAATGGCAAAAATCAATGAATATTGTAAATGCACAAACAGTAATTTCTCCGCATTGCAAGGTGCAATTCTGAAATTTTTTGCTTTTTCCTGCTCCTCTTAGCATGATAAAGAAGATTCAAAGAGAGTGAGATGCCAGCTACTTTCATTCAGTCAGTAGCTTCAATCATTTCTGGACGTTTTTCAATGGCAAAAATCAATGAATATTGTAAATGCACAAACAGTAATTTCTCCGCATTGCAAGGTGCAATTCTGAAATTTTTTGCTTTTTCCTGCTCCTCTTAGCATGATAAAGAAGATTCAAAGAGAGTGAGATGCCAGCTCCTTTCATTCAGTCAGTAGCTTCAATCATTTCTGGTATATGAATAACATGATGTTTTTCAATGGCAAAAATCAATGAATATTGTAAATGCACAAACAGTAATTTCTCCGCATTGCAAGGTGCAATTCTGAAATTTTTTGCTTTTTCCTGCTCCTCTTAGCATGATAAAGAAGATTCAAAGAGAGTGAGATGCCAGCTCCTTTCATTCAGTCAGTAGCTTCAATCATTTCTGGTATATGAATAACATGATGTTTTTCAATGGCAAAAATCAATGAATATTGTAAATGCACAAACAGTAATTTCTCCGCATTGCAAGGTGCAATTCTGAAATTTTTTGCTTTTTAGTGCTCCTCTTAGCATGATAAAGAAGATTCAAAGAGAGTGAGATGCCAGCTCCTTTCATTCAGTCAGTAGCTTCAAACATTTCTGGTATATGAATAACATGATGTTTTTCAATGGCAAAAATCAATGAATATTGTAAATGCAGAAACAGTAATTTTTCCGCATTGCAAGGTGCAATTCTGAAATTTTTTGCTTTTTCCTGCTCCTCTTAGCATGATAAAGAAGATTCAAAGAGAGTGAGATGCCAGCTCCTTTCATTCAGTCAGTAGCTTCAATCATTTCTGGACGTTTTTCAATGGCAAAAATCAATGAATATTGTAAATGCACAAACAGTAATTTCTCCGCATTGCAAGGTGCAATTCTGAAATTTTTTGCTTTTTCCTGCTCCTCTTAGCATGATAAAGAAGATTCAAAGAGAGTGAGATGCCAGCTCCTTTCATTCAGTCAGTAGCTTCAATCATTTCTGGTATATGAATAACATGATGTTTTTCAATGGCAAAAATCAATGAATATTGTAAATGCACAAACAGTAATTTCTCCGCATTGCAAGGTGCAATTCTGAAATTTTTTGCTTTTTCCTGCTCCTCTTAGCATGATAAAGAAGATTCAAAGAGAGTGAGATGCCAGCTCCTTTCATTCAGTCAGTAGCTTCAAACATTTCTGGTATATGAATAACATGATGTTTTTCAATGGCAAAAATCAATGAATATTGTAAATGCACAAACAGTAATTTCTCCGCATTGCAAGGTGCAATTCTGAAATTTTTTGCTTTTTCCTGCTCCTCTTAGCATGATAAAGAAGATTCAAAGAGAGTGAGATGCCAGCTCCTTTCATTCAGTCAGTAGCTTCAATCATTTCTGGACGTTTTTCAATGGCAAAAATCAATGAATATTGTAAATGCACAAACAGTAATTTCTCCGCATTGCAAGGTGCAATTCTGAAATTTTTTGCTTTTTCCTGCTCCTCTTAGCATGATAAAGAAGATTCAAAGAGAGTGAGATGCCAGCTCCTTTCATTTAGTCAGTAGCTTCAATCATTTCTGGTATATGAATAACATGATGTTTTTCAATGGCAAAAATCAATGAATATTGTAAGTGCACAAACAGTAATTTCTCCGCATTGCAAGGTGCAATTCTGAAATTTTTTGCTTTTTCCTGCTCCTCTTAGCATGATAAAGAAGATTCAAAGAGAGTGAGATGCCAGCTCCTTTCATTTAGTCAGTAACTTCAATCATTTCTGGACGTTTTTCAATGGCAAAAATCAATGAATATTGTAAATGCACAAACAGTAATTTCTCCGCATTGCAAGGTGCAATTCTGAAATTTTTTGCTTTTTCCTGCTCCTCTTAGCATGATAAAGAAGATTCAAAGAGAGTGAGATGCCAGCTCCTTTCATTCAGTAAGTAGCTTCAAACATTTCTGGTATATGAATAACATGATGTTTTTCAATGGCAAAAATCAATGAATATTGTAAATGCACAAACAGTAATTTCTCCGCATTGCAAGGTGCAATTCTGAAATTTTTTGCTTTTTCCTGCTCCTCTTAGCATGTTAAAGAAGATTCAAAGAGAGTGAGATGCCAGCTCCTTTCATTCAGTCAGTAGCTTCAATCATTTCTGGACGTTTTTCAAAGGCAAAAATCAATGAATATTGTAAATGCACAAACAGTAATTTCTCCGCATTGCAAGGTGCAAATCTGAAATTTTTTGCTTTTTCCTGCTCCTCTTAGCATGATAAAGAAGATTCAAAGAGAGTGAGATGCCAGCTCCTTTCATTCAGTCAGTAGCTTCAATCATTTCTGGACGTTTTTCAATGGCAAAAATCAATGAATATTGTAAATGCACAAACAGAAATTTCTCCGCATTGCAAGGTGCAATTCTGAAATTTTTTGCTTTTTCCTGCTCCTCTTAGCATGATAAAGAAGATTCAAAGAGAGTGAGATGCCAGCTCCTTTCATTCAGTCAGTAGCTTCAATCATTTCTGGTATATGAATAACATGATGTTTTTCAATGGCAAAAATCAATGAATATTGTAAATGCACAAACAGTAATTTCTCCGCATTGCAATGTGCAATTCTGAAATTTTTTGCTTTTTCCTGCTCCTCTTAGCATGATAAAGAAGATTCAAAGAGAGTGAGATGCCAGCTCCTTTCATTCAGTCAGTAGCTTCAAACATTTCTGGTATATGAATAACATGATGTTTTTCAATGGCAAAAATCAATGAATATTGTAAATGCACAAACAGTAATTTCTCCGCATTGCAAGGTGCAATTCTGAAATTTTTTGCTTTTTCCTGCTCCTCTTAGCATGATAAAGAAGATTCAAAGAGAGTGAGATGCCAGCTCCTTTCATTCAGTCAGTAGCTTCAATCATTTCTGGTATATGAATAACATGATGTTTTTCAATGGCAAAAATCAATGAATATTGTAAATGCACAAACAGTAATTTCTCCGCATTGCAAGGTGCAATTCTGAAATTTTTTGCTTTTTCCTGCTCCTCTTAGCATGATAAAGAAGATTCAAAGAGAGTGAGATGCCAGCTCCTTTCATTCAGTCAGTAGCTTCAATCATTTCTGGTATATGAATAACATGATGTTTTTCAATGGCAAAAATCAATGAATATTGTAAATGCACAAACAGTAATTTCTCCGCATTGCAAGGTGCAATTCTGAAATTTTTTGCTTTTTCCTGCTCCTCTTAGCATGATAAAGAAGATTCAAAGAGAGTGAGATGCCAGCTACTTTCATTCAGTCAGTAGCTTCAATCATTTCTGGACGTTTTTCAATGGCAAAAATCAATGAATATTGTAAATGCACAAACAGTAATTTCTCCGCATTGCAAGGTGCAATTCTGAAATTTTTTGCTTTTTCCTGCTCCTCTTAGCATGATAAAGAAGATTCAAAGAGAGTGAGATGCCAGCTCCTTTCATTCAGTCAGTAGCTTCAATCATTTCTGGTATATGAATAACATGATGTTTTTCAATGGCAAAAATCAATGAATATTGTAAATGCACAAACAGTAATTTCTCCGCATTGCAAGGTGCAATTCTGAAATTTTTTGCTTTTTCCTGCTCCTCTTAGCATGATAAAGAAGATTCAAAGAGAGTGAGATGCCAGCTCCTTTCATTCAGTCAGTAGCTTCAAACATTTCTGGTATATGAATAACATGATGTTTTTCAATGGCAAAAATCAATGAATATTGTAAATGCACAAACAGTAATTTCTCCGCATTGCAAGGTTCAATTCTGAAATTTTTTGCTTTTTCCTGCTCCTCTTAGCATGATAAAGAAGATTCAAAGAGAGTGAGATGCCAGCTCCTTTCATTTAGTCAGTAGCTTCAATCATTTCTGGTATATGAATAACATGATGTTTTTCAATGGCAAAAATCAATGAATATTGTAAATGCACAAACAGTAATTTCTCCGCATTGCAAGGTGCAATTCTGAAATTTTTTGCTTTTTCCTGCTCCTCTTAGCATGATAAAGAAGATTCAAAGAGAGTGAGATGCCAGCTCCTTTCATTCAGTCAGTAGCTTCAATCATTTCTGGACGTTTTTCAATGGCAAAAATCAATGAATATTGTAAATGCACAAACAGTAATTTCTCCGCATTGCAAGGTGCAATTCTGAAATTTTTTGCTTTTTCCTGCTCCTCTTAGCATGATAAAAAAGATTCAAAGAGAGTGAGATGCCAGCTCCTTTCATTCAGTCAGTAGCTTCAAACATTTCTGGTATATGAATAACATGATGTTTTTCAATGGCAAAAATCAATGAATATTGTAAATGCACAAACAGTAATTTCTCAGTATTGCAAGGTGCAATTCTGAAATTTTTTGCTTTTTCCTGCTCCTCTTAGCATGATAAAAAAGATTCAAAGAGAGTGAGATGCCAGCTCCTTTCATTCAGTCAGTAGCTTCAATCATTTCTGGACGTTTTTCAATGGCAAAAATCAATGAATATTGTAAATGCACAAACAGTAATTTCTCCGCATTGCAAGGTGCAATTCTGAAATTTTTTGCTTTTTCCTGCTCCTCTTAGCATGATAAAGAAGATTCAAAGAGAGTGAGATGCCAGCTCCTTTCATTCAGTCAGTAGCTTCAAACATTTCTGGTATATGAATAACATGATGTTTTTCAATGGCAAAAATCAATGAATATTGTAAATGCACAAACAGTAATTTCTCTGCATTGCAAGGTGCAATTCTGAAATTTTTTGCTTTTTCCTGCTCCTCTTAGCATGATAAAGAAGATTCAAAGAGAGTGAGATGCCAGCTCCTTTCATTCAGTCAGTAGCTTCAATCATTTCTGGACGTTTTTCAATGGCAAAAATCAATGAATATTGTAAATGCACAAACAGTAATTTCTCCGCATTGCAAGGTGCAATTCTGAAATTTTTTGCTTTTTCCTGCTCCTCTTAGCATGATAAAGAAGATTCAAAGAGAGTGAGATGCCAGCTCCTTTCATTCAGTCAGTAGCTTCAATCATTTCTGGTATATGAATAACATGATGTTTTTCAATGGCAAAAATCAATGAATATTGTAAATGCACAAACAGTAATTTCTCCGCATTGCAAGGTGCAATTCTGAAATTTTTTGCTTTTTCCTGCTCCTCTTAGCATGATAAAGAAGATTCAAAGAGAGTGAGATGCCAGCTCCTTTCATTCAGTCAGTAGCTTCAATCATTTCTGGTATATGAATAACATGATGTTTTTCAATGGCAAAAATCAATGAATATTGTAAATGCACAAACAGTAATTTCTCCGCATTGCAAGGTGCAATTCTGAAATTTTTTGCTTTTTAGTGCTCCTCTTAGCATGATAAAGAAGATTCAAAGAGAGTGAGATGCCAGCTCCTTTCATTCAGTCAGTAGCTTCAAACATTTCTGGTATATGAATAACATGATGTTTTTCAATGGCAAAAATCAATGAATATTGTAAATGCAGAAACAGTAATTTTTCCGCATTGCAAGGTGCAATTCTGAAATTTTTTGCTTTTTCCTGCTCCTCTTAGCATGATAAAGAAGATTCAAAGAGAGTGAGATGCCAGCTCCTTTCATTCAGTCAGTAGCTTCAATCATTTCTGGACGTTTTTCAATGGCAAAAATCAATGAATATTGTAAATGCACAAACAGTAATTTCTCCGCATTGCAAGGTGCAATTCTGAAATTTTTTGCTTTTTCCTGCTCCTCTTAGCATGATAAAGAAGATTCAAAGAGAGTGAGATGCCAGCTCCTTTCATTCAGTCAGTAGCTTCAATCATTTCTGGTATATGAATAACATGATGTTTTTCAATGGCAAAAATCAATGAATATTGTAAATGCACAAACAGTAATTTCTCCGCATTGCAAGGTGCAATTCTGAAATTTTTTGCTTTTTCCTGCTCCTCTTAGCATGATAAAGAAGATTCAAAGAGAGTGAGATGCCAGCTCCTTTCATTCAGTCAGTAGCTTCAAACATTTCTGGTATATGAATAACATGATGTTTTTCAATGGCAAAAATCAATGAATATTGTAAATGCACAAACAGTAATTTCTCCGCATTGCAAGGTGCAATTCTGAAATTTTTTGCTTTTTCCTGCTCCTCTTAGCATGATAAAGAAGATTCAAAGAGAGTGAGATGCCAGCTCCTTTCATTCAGTCAGTAGCTTCAATCATTTCTGGACGTTTTTCAATGGCAAAAATCAATGAATATTGTAAATGCACAAACAGTAATTTCTCCGCATTGCAAGGTGCAATTCTGAAATTTTTTGCTTTTTCCTGCTCCTCTTAGCATGATAAAGAAGATTCAAAGAGAGTGAGATGCCAGCTCGTTTCATTTAGTCAGTAGCTTCAATCATTTCTGGTATATGAATAACATGATGTTTTTCAATGGCAAAAATCAATGAATATTGTAAGTGCACAAACAGTAATTTCTCCGCATTGCAAGGTGCAATTCTGAAATTTTTTGCTTTTTCCTGCTCCTCTTAGCATGATAAAGAAGATTCAAAGAGAGTGAGATGCCAGCTCCTTTCATTTAGTCAGTAACTTCAATCATTTCTGGACGTTTTTCAATGGCAAAAATCAATGAATATTGTAAATGCACAAACAGTAATTTCTCCGCATTGCAAGGTGCAATTCTGAAATTTTTTGCTTTTTCCTGCTCCTCTTAGCATGATAAAGAAGATTCAAAGAGAGTGAGATGCCAGCTCCTTTCATTCAGTAAGTAGCTTCAAACATTTCTGGTATATGAATAACATGATGTTTTTCAATGGCAAAAATCAATGAATATTGTAAATGCACAAACAGTAATTTCTCCGCATTGCAAGGTGCAATTCTGAAATTTTTTGCTTTTTCCTGCTCCTCTTAGCATGTTAAAGAAGATTCAAAGAGAGTGAGATGCCAGCTCCTTTCATTCAGTCAGTAGCTTCAATCATTTCTGGACGTTTTTCAAAGGCAAAAATCAATGAATATTGTAAATGCACAAACAGTAATTTCTCCGCATTGCAAGGTGCAAATCTGAAATTTTTTGCTTTTTCCTGCTCCTCTTAGCATGATAAAGAAGATTCAAAGAGAGTGAGATGCCAGCTCCTTTCATTCAGTCAGTAGCTTCAATCATTTCTGGACGTTTTTCAATGGCAAAAATCAATGAATATTGTAAATGCACAAACAGAAATTTCTCCGCATTGCAAGGTGCAATTCTGAAATTTTTTGCTTTTTCCTGCTCCGTTTAGCATGATAAAGAAGATTCAAAGAGAGTGAGATGCCAGCTCCTTTCATTCAGTCAGTAGCTTCAATCATTTCTGGTATATGAATAACATGATGTTTTTCAATGGCAAAAATCAATGAATATTGTAAATGCACAAACAGTAATTTCTCCGCATTGCAATGTGCAATTCTGAAATTTTTTGCTTTTTCCTGCTCCTCTTAGCATGATAAAGAAGATTCAAAGAGAGTGAGATGCCAGCTCCTTTCATTCAGTCAGTAGCTTCAAACATTTCTGGTATATGAATAACATGATGTTTTTCAATGGCAAAAATCAATGAATATTGTAAATGCACAAACAGTAATTTCTCCGCATTGCAAGGTGCAATTCTGAAATTTTTTGCTTTTTCCTGCTCCTCTTAGCATGATAAAGAAGATTCAAAGAGAGTGAGATGCCAGCTCCTTTCATTCAGTCAGTAGCTTCAATCATTTCTGGTATATGAATAACATGATGTTTTTCAATGGCAAAAATCAATGAATATTGTAAATGCACAAACAGTAATTTCTCCGCATTGCAAGGTGCAATTCTGAAATTTTTTGCTTTTTCCTGCTCCTCTTAGCATGATAAAGAAGATTCAAAGAGAGTGAGATGCCAGCTCCTTTCATTCAGTCAGTAGCTTCAATCATTTCTGGTATATGAATAACATGATGTTTTTCAATGGCAAAAATCAATGAATATTGTAAATGCACAAACAGTAATTTCTCCGCATTGCAAGGTGCAATTCTGAAATTTTTTGCTTTTTCCTGCTCCTCTTAGCATGATAAAGAAGATTCAAAGAGAGTGAGATGCCAGCTACTTTCATTCAGTCAGTAGCTTCAATCATTTCTGGACGTTTTTCAATGGCAAAAATCAATGAATATTGTAAATGCACAAACAGTAATTTCTCCGCATTGCAAGGTGCAATTCTGAAATTTTTTGCTTTTTCCTGCTCCTCTTAGCATGATAAAGAAGATTCAAAGAGAGTGAGATGCCAGCTCCTTTCATTCAGTCAGTAGCTTCAATCATTTCTGGTATATGAATAACATGATGTTTTTCAATGGCAAAAATCAATGAATATTGTAAATGCACAAACAGTAATTTCTCCGCATTGCAAGGTGCAATTCTGAAATTTTTTGCTTTTTCCTGCTCCTCTTAGCATGATAAAGAAGATTCAAAGAGAGTGAGATGCCAGCTCCTTTCATTCAGTCAGCAGCTTCAATCATTTCTGGACGTTTTTCAATGGCAAAAATCAATGAATATTGTAAATGCACAAACAGTAATTTCTCCGCATTGCAAGGTGCAATTCTGAAATTTTTTGCTTTTTCCTGCTCCTCTTAGCATGATAAAGAAGATTCAAAGAGAGTGAGATGCCAGCTCCTTTCATTCAGTCAGTAGCTTCAAACATTTCTGGTATATGAATAACATGATGTTTTTCAATGGCAAAAATCAATGAATATTGTAAATGCACAAACAGTAATTTCTCAGTATTGCAAGGTGCAATTCTGAAATTTTTTGCTTTTTCCTGCTCCTCTTCGCATGATAAAAAAGATTCAAAGAGAGTGAGATGCCAGCTCCTTTCATTCAGTCAGTAGCTTCAATCATTTCTGGACGTTTTTCAATGGCAAAAATCAATGAATATTGTAAATGCACAAACAGTAATTTCTCCGCATTGCAAGGTGCAATTCTGAAATTTTTTGCTTTTTCCTGCTCCTCTTAGCATGATAAAGAAGATTCAAAGAGAGTGAGATGCCAGCTCCTTTCATTCAGTCAGTAGCTTCAAACATTTCTGGTATATGAATAACATGATGTTTTTCAATGGCAAAAATCAATGAATATTGTAAATGCACAAACAGTAATTTCTCTGCATTGCAAGGTGCAATTCTGAAATTTTTTGCTTTTTCCTGCTCCTCTTAGCATGATAAAGAAGATTCAAAGAGAGTGAGATGCCAGCTCCTTTCATTCAGTCAGTAGCTTCAATCATTTCTGGACGTTTTTCAATGGCAAAAATCAATGAATATTGTAAATGCACAAACAGTAATTTCTCCGCATTGCAAGGTGCAATTCTGAAATTTTTTGCTTTTTCCTGCTCCTCTTAGCATGATAAAGAAGATTCAAAGAGAGTGAGATGCCAGCTCCTTTCATTCAGTCAGTAGCTTCAATCATTTCTGGTATATGAATAACATGATGTTTTTCAATGGCAAAAATCAATGAATATTGTAAATGCACAAACAGTAATTTCTCCGCATTGCAAGGTGCAATTCTGAAATTTTTTGCTTTTTCCTGCTCCTCTTAGCATGATAAAGAAGATTCAAAGAGAGTGAGATGCCAGCTCCTTTCATTCAGTCAGTAGCTTCAATCATTTCTGGTATATGAATAACATGATGTTTTTCAATGGCAAAAATCAATGAATATTGTAAATGCACAAACAGTAATTTCTCCGCATTGCAAGGTGCAATTCTGAAATTTTTTGCTTTTTAGTGCTCCTCTTAGCATGATAAAGAAGATTCAAAGAGAGTGAGATGCCAGCTCCTTTCATTCAGTCAGTAGCTTCAAACATTTCTGGTATATGAATAACATGATGTTTTTCAATGGCAAAAATCAATGAATATTGTAAATGCAGAAACAGTAATTTTTCCGCATTGCAAGGTGCAATTCTGAAATTTTTTGCTTTTTCCTGCTCCTCTTAGCATGATAAAGAAGATTCAAAGAGAGTGAGATGCCAGCTCCTTTCATTCAGTCAGTAGCTTCAATCATTTCTGGACGTTTTTCAATGGCAAAAATCAATGAATATTGTAAATGCACAAACAGTAATTTCTCCGCATTGCAAGGTGCAATTCTGAAATTTTTTGCTTTTTCCTGCTCCTCTTAGCATGATAAAGAAGATTCAAAGAGAGTGAGATGCCAGCTCCTTTCATTCAGTCAGTAGCTTCAATCATTTCTGGTATATGAATAACATGATGTTTTTCAATGGCAAAAATCAATGAATATTGTAAATGCACAAACAGTAATTTCTCCGCATTGCAAGGTGCAATTCTGAAATTTTTTGCTTTTTCCTGCTCCTCTTAGCATGATAAAGAAGATTCAAAGAGAGTGAGATGCCAGCTCCTTTCATTCAGTCAGTAGCTTCAAACATTTCTGGTATATGAATAACATGATGTTTTTCAATGGCAAAAATCAATGAATATTGTAAATGCACAAACAGTAATTTCTCCGCATTGCAAGGTGCAATTCTGAAATTTTTTGCTTTTTCCTGCTCCTCTTAGCATGATAAAGAAGATTCAAAGAGAGTGAGATGCCAGCTCCTTTCATTCAGTCAGTAGCTTCAATCATTTCTGGACGTTTTTCAATGGCAAAAATCAATGAATATTGTAAATGCACAAACAGTAATTTCTCCGCATTGCAAGGTGCAATTCTGAAATTTTTTGCTTTTTCCTGCTCCTCTTAGCATGATAAAGAAGATTCAAAGAGAGTGAGATGCCAGCTCCTTTCATTTAGTCAGTAGCTTCAATCATTTCTGGTATATGAATAACATGATGTTTTTCAATGGCAAAAATCAATGAATATTGTAAGTGCACAAACAGTAATTTCTCCGCATTGCAAGGTGCAATTCTGAAATTTTTTGCTTTTTCCTGCTCCTCTTAGCATGATAAAGAAGATTCAAAGAGAGTGAGATGCCAGCTCCTTTCATTTAGTCAGTAACTTCAATCATTTCTGGACGTTTTTCAATGGCAAAAATCAATGAATATTGTAAATGCACAAACAGTAATTTCTCCGCATTGCAAGGTGCAATTCTGAAATTTTTTGCTTTTTCCTGCTCCTCTTAGCATGATAAAGAAGATTCAAAGAGAGTGAGATGCCAGCTCCTTTCATTCAGTAAGTAGCTTCAAACATTTCTGGTATATGAATAACATGATGTTTTTCAATGGCAAAAATCAATGAATATTGTAAATGCACAAACAGTAATTTCTCCGCATTGCAAGGTGCAATTCTGAAATTTTTTGCTTTTTCCTGCTCCTCTTAGCATGTTAAGGAAGATTCAAAGAGAGTGAGATGCCAGCTCCTTTCATTCAGTCAGTAGCTTCAATCATTTCTGGACGTTTTTCAAAGGCAAAAATCAATGAATATTGTAAATGCACAAACAGTAATTTCTCCGCATTGCAAGGTGCAAATCTGAAATTTTTTGCTTTTTCCTGCTCCTCTTAGCATGATAAAGAAGATTCAAAGAGAGTGAGATGCCAGCTCCTTTCATTCAGTCAGTAGCTTCAATCATTTCTGGACGTTTTTCAATGGCAAAAATCAATGAATATTGTAAATGCACAAACAGAAATTTCTCCGCATTGCAAGGTGCAATTCTGAAATTTTTTGCTTTTTCCTGCTCCTCTTAGCATGATAAAGAAGATTCAAAGAGAGTGAGATGCCAGCTCCTTTCATTCAGTCAGTAGCTTCAATCATTTCTGGTATATGAATAACATGATGTTTTTCAATGGCAAAAATCAATGAATATTGTAAATGCACAAACAGTAATTTCTCCGCATTGCAATGTGCAATTCTGAAATTTTTTGCTTTTTCCTGCTCCTCTTAGCATGATAAAGAAGATTCAAAGAGAGTGAGATGCCAGCTCCTTTCATTCAGTCAGTAGCTTCAAACATTTCTGGTATATGAATAACATGATGTTTTTCAATGGCAAAAATCAATGAATATTGTAAATGCACAAACAGTAATTTCTCCGCATTGCAAGGTGCAATTCTGAAATTTTTTGCTTTTTCCTGCTCCTCTTAGCATGATAAAGAAGATTCAAAGAGAGTGAGATGCCAGCTCCTTTCATTCAGTCAGTAGCTTCAATCATTTCTGGTATATGAATAACATGATGTTTTTCAATGGCAAAAATCAATGAATATTGTAAATGCACAAACAGTAATTTCTCCGCATTGCAAGGTGCAATTCTGAAATTTTTTGCTTTTTCCTGCTCCTCTTAGCATGATAAAGAAGATTCAAAGAGAGTGAGATGCCAGCTCCTTTCATTCAGTCAGTAGCTTCAATCATTTCTGGTATATGAATAACATGATGTTTTTCAATGGAAAAAATCAATGAATATTGTAAATGCACAAACAGTAATTTCTCCGCATTGCAAGGTGCAATTCTGAAATTTTTTGCTTTTTCCTGCTCCTCTTAGCATGATAAAGAAGATTCAAAGAGAGTGAGATGCCAGCTACTTTCATTCAGTCAGTAGCTTCAATCATTTCTGGACGTTTTTCAATGGCAAAAATCAATGAATATTGTAAATGCACAAACAGTAATTTCTCCGCATTGCAAGGTGCAATTCTGAAATTTTTTGCTTTTTCCTGCTCCTCTTAGCATGATAAAGAAGATTCAAAGAGAGTGAGATGCCAGCTCCTTTCATTCAGTCAGTAGCTTCAATCATTTCTGGTATATGAATAACATGATGTTTTTCAATGGCAAAAATCAATGAATATTGTAAATGCACAAACAGTAATTTCTCCGCATTGCAAGGTGCAATTCTGAAATTTTTTGCTTTTTCCTGCTCCTCTTAGCATGATAAAGAAGATTCAAAGAGAGTGAGATGCCAGCTCCTTTCATTCAGTCAGTAGCTTCAAACATTTCTGGTATATGAATAACATGATGTTTTTCAATGGCAAAAATCAATGAATATTGTAAATGCACAAACAGTAATTTCTCCGCATTGCAAGGTTCAATTCTGAAATTTTTTGCTTTTTCCTGCTCCTCTTAGCATGATAAAGAAGATTCAAAGAGAGTGAGATGCCAGCTCCTTTCATTTAGTCAGTAGCTTCAATCATTTCTGGTATATGAATAACATGATGTTTTTCAATGGCAAAAATCAATGAATATTGTAAATGCACAAACAGTAATTTCTCCGCATTGCAAGGTGCAATTCTGAAATTTTTTGCTTTTTCCTGCTCCTCTTAGCATGATAAAGAAGATTCAAAGAGAGTGAGATGCCAGCTCCTTTCATTCAGTCAGTAGCTTCAATCATTTCTGGACGTTTTTCAATGGCAAAAATCAATGAATATTGTAAATGCACAAACAGTAATTTCTCCGCATTGCAAGGTGCAATTCTGAAATTTTTTGCTTTTTCCTGCTCCTCTTAGCATGATAAAAAAGATTCAAAGAGAGTGAGATGCCAGCTCCTTTCATTCAGTCAGTAGCTTCAAACATTTCTGGTATATGAATAACATGATGTTTTTCAATGGCAAAAATCAATGAATATTGTAAATGCACAAACAGTAATTTCTCAGTATTGCAAGGTGCAATTCTGAAATTTTTTGCTTTTTCCTGCTCCTCTTAGCATGATAAAAAAGATTCAAAGAGAGTGAGATGCCAGCTCCTTTCATTCAGTCAGTAGCTTCAATCATTTCTGGACGTTTTTCAATGGCAAAAATCAATGAATATTGTAAATGCACAAACAGTAATTTCTCCGCATTGCAAGGTGCAATTCTGAAATTTTTTGCTTTTTCCTGCTCCTCTTAGCATGATAAAGAAGATTCAAAGAGAGTGAGATGCCAGCTCCTTTCATTCAGTCAGTAGCTTCAAACATTTCTGGTATATGAATAACATGATGTTTTTCAATGGCAAAAATCAATGAATATTGTAAATGCACAAACAGTAATTTCTCTGCATTGCAAGGTGCAATTCTGAAATTTTTTGCTTTTTCCTGCTCCTCTTAGCATGATAAAGAAGATTCAAAGAGAGTGAGATGCCAGCTCCTTTCATTCAGTCAGTAGCTTCAATCATTTCTGGACGTTTTTCAATGGCAAAAATCAATGAATATTGTAAATGCACAAACAGTAATTTCTCCGCATTGCAAGGTGCAATTCTGAAATTTTTTGCTTTTTCCTGCTCCTCTTAGCATGATAAAGAAGATTCAAAGAGAGTGAGATGCCAGCTCCTTTCATTCAGTCAGTAGCTTCAATCATTTCTGGTATATGAATAACATGATGTTTTTCAATGGCAAAAATCAATGAATATTGTAAATGCACAAACAGTAATTTCTCCGCATTGCAAGGTGCAATTCTGAAATTTTTTGCTTTTTCCTGCTCCTCTTAGCATGATAAAGAAGATTCAAAGAGAGTGAGATGCCAGCTCCTTTCATTCAGTCAGTAGCTTCAATCATTTCTGGTATATGAATAACATGATGTTTTTCAATGGCAAAAATCAATGAATATTGTAAATGCACAAACAGTAATTTCTCCGCATTGCAAGGTGCAATTCTGAAATTTTTTGCTTTTTAGTGCTCCTCTTAGCATGATAAAGAAGATTCAAAGAGAGTGAG